>NW_027254201.1:2437500-2811377 GCF_044704955.1 Pristiophorus japonicus | reverse complement strand
ACAGTTAGTTGGCTGCTGATTTTGGAAAATAAGGACCTTCTGCATTAAGTCTGAAAATAGTCATTGATAAACGAACATTAACAATATTTGTTCAAAAGATTTAATATTTGACAGAGCGAGGTCTGTAATTTGATTCTACCATGTGAGTGACCAGAATATCAGATAGATTTAGGATACGATTCCATGGTTTAGAGCGGCTGGTGACCTGACTCTTTCTTGGAGGTTTACTGAAAATGTAGCTCGGGGACTGATTGTAGCTGCACCGACCGCTTCATCCCTTCTCCTGGGCATAAGGAGCGGAGCCGCTGTGTCCTTCATGTTCCACCATGTTGCGCTGTTCCACCATGTTTTGAATATTGACTGGTGATACGCCATTTTGCCTGAGTTTGTGCCTGAGAAATAGCCGCGGTATGGCCAGCAACATTAGAATTAAGTTGTAAATCTATCATGGGGAATGTGACTGCTCTTAATCTGAATCTGTGTCCTGGATCAAGAAGTAAAACTTTGTAAGAATTTAAATAAGCTAAACAATAGGGGAAGTTGATTCAACGATTAGGAAAATGTAGTTGTCAATTATTGAGATGCAGCAATCCTCTGTCTGTGCTGGTGCACAGGATTACATAGGGGATGCGGCACACAGTAACATTCGGCCCAACCAGTACATGACAGCGTTTATACTCTAATCGAGACTCCTCCTGTGTTTCCATATCTAAATCTATCAGATTATTCCTGTATTCCATTCTCCCACATATGGTCATCTAACCGCCCCTAAAATACACGAATACTATTCGCTTCACCCCATCCCTGTGGTCGCGAGTTCCAGAATGTCAACAGTGTTTGAGTCAATAAGTTTCTTCTGAATTCCTTATTTGATTTTTTGGCGACCGTCTCATATTGATGGCTTCCAGTTATGCTCTTCCCCACAAGTAGAAACAATCATTCCATTTCTACTCTATCAAATATTTCATGATTTTAATAACCTCTTTTTGGCCACTCCTCAGCGTTCACTGTTCAACAGAAAATATATCAAGTCCATTCCTCGTTTCCTGATAGATATACACTCATATTTCTGGTATCATGCTTGCAAATCTTTTTTGCACCCTCAATAGCGCTTCTGTATCCTTTTTTTAAAGGATGGAATCAGAATTTTGCTCCAAGTATGGTCTAACCAAGGTTCGATACAAGTTTTGCATAACTTTACTGCTTTTCGAATCTATCGCTCTCAAGTTAAGTACTAATGATCGGTTTGCTTTTTAGGGCCTTGTTTTCTTGTGTCGATACTTTTAGTGACTGGTTTATTTGTACCGCGAGTTTTATTTTCTCACCTGCCCCAGCCAGATTCTCACCCTCCATGTAATAAGTGACCTGTCCATTCTTCCAACCAAAATTTAAAATAGATGTAAAATGTAAAACATTAAGCTGCGCCGAAATTCATCTGCCAATTATCTGCCTGTACTGCAAGTTTATTCATGTCCTCTTCTAAGTTGATGCTGTTCTCCTCAGTATTGCCTACTAACACAGCACCCCAACAAATGTTGTGTCATCCACAAATCTACAAGTTGTGTTTTTGATTGCAAATTCTAAATCGATAATGTAGATTGTGAACAATAGTGCTCCAAGCAATTGTCCGTGTGGAACACCACTACCCACCTTCACCCACTTTAAATAGTTATCCTTTTACCCCAAATCTCTCTTTTCTCTCTCTCAGTCGGCTAGCGATACTTTCTACTTTGCCACTGATTTTCAATCCCCTGACCATAAGCATTAGCCTATTATTTCGTAACCTATCGAAGTCCCATTGAAAATCTCGATCATTTACATGTACTGCATTACCATTGTTTATTAACTTGGTTGCCTCTTCAAAAAAATCACTGATGATGTTCAAGCAGGTATTTCCCTTTTGAAATATGTGTTACCTATTCATTATCATATTTTGGTTTCTAAATGTTCTATTTTCTCGTTTCATAGAAATTCCGTTTCTTTTCCTTCTACCTATTTTGTGGACAAGCTTTATCTCCCTTGTTAAATGTACGTATTATGTTAACTATCCACCAATCCTCTGGCACTGCAACCTTTGAGCGAATTACTAGCAGACAGAAATATATTTATAACTGCTGCCTTTTAACAACTGCTGTTCAATGGCCATCGCCAGTGTAAGGCAGTGCATTCAGGGCAACATGCAGCATAACTGGGGACCTTGGATTGAGAGTGCTGATCGGTGCAAAGGCATCAGTTGAAAATTTCAGTTAAATAACATATTTATTTTACCTCCTGTTCTTCCTCAGAAAAACTGCATTAACGTTTAAGATGCAGTGTTTGAGTTACAGACTGGATAATATCGATGAGTGGCCGCCCTGGGATTGGTCAATTCCTATGTTAGCACTGTATGACGTGTCATTCGAACAGTGTCGTGGACTGTGTCAATTTTCTATTGTACAAAGTACTCGGCTACACATAGAATACAGCCAGCCCAGTATCCACTCGATCATTACTCGCCTATTTGATTGATCGGCATTGCATATTGTAGTTGCTCTTTTGGTTTTACTTTCCATTAAAATGTATTGTCTTGAATTTGTTGTAGTTTGTGCAGCCAGTTTGTATTTTTTACGTGGTATCTTTCATCTAGCGGGCGCCTGTAGTTCTCCTGATGGTGTTCTGTTGCACCCATTGCAGGAATGTTCTCGGTCTGAACACAGGGAGTCAGAAGCGACGAAGGGAGCTCAGGTTAAAGCTCTTAACTTGACTATCTATAATGGGCTCGGTTCCACAAGTGAAAAAGTAACTAAGCTCCAGGTTTGCAACAGTTTTTCTAATTGTTACACGAGCCGGCCTGACACTGTAGAAAAACATAGAAACATCGAAAAATAGAAATTTACAGCGCAGGAGGAGGCCACTGCGGCCCATCCTGTCCACGCCGGCCGAAAAAGAGCTCCATGGCCCTTGGTCAGCAACCTAAAGATTACATATAGACTATGAACAGTGACAGAAAGTCAAAGAGCACCGAGCCCAACCAATTCGCCTCATACTACTGTGAAATCCCATGTACTGAAACAATCTATATTCCAGCACAACTGGATGCATGTGACCTCCTGGGAGAGACAATAAACAAACAAAATCCCAGGCCAATTTCGGGAGAAAAAATCTGGGAAAATTCCACGAGTCGATATGGTGTTTCTACGGATATTGGAAAGCATTTGTAAAGCCGGTTTTCATTTCACAATGTGATTGCGCTGAAAACTAGTTTTTCCAATCAGTCAAGATGGAGCTTGACAGGTCCTCCGCATCTCGGGAGCGAGTATATTTTCATGGGCAAGATTCTGGTATTCAGCTATATCTCGACCAGCAAATGTACTCAAAACGCTTGTGCCTGATAAAACCAGGCATATCGCCTACTTTTACAGGCATAAGAGTTTTAAAACACACAAAACATTGCAAAATGAAACTTTAAAAATGCATTTTATCGTTAAAACCACTTCCCACTAAGGTAAGTTTATTCTAAAATATAATTTTAAAACCTTTATATTTAAAATCGGCAAATATATGTTTTTAAATGCATAAATAAATTAATTATGAAATATGTCGTGCTTTTTCTCTCTTTTATTATTGGATTTGTGTGTTTTGGGGGCTGTCACTCAATCATAATAATGTGAACTACAACTTACGGAGTTCCCATTAATATGAATGAGAATATACTATACCTGAATGGCTGCCCAGAACCATGTGACTCCAGCTTCTGGCCTGCGCACGTCCCAACATGTACGCACTGTGAGGCGCAGTCAGAGGAGGTCTCAGGATGGGGTCTCGCATGGGCACTGCAGCTTCAGGTAGCAGCCCTTCCTTTTTCTAGATTCCAGTCGAACGCCCGCGGGATGGAGAAACATGGATATCTGGGGCAATGACTTTCATGACCAGCTGACGTTTCAATGTGCTTTGCAGCCAATGAAGTACTTCTGGAGTGCAGTAACTGTTATAATGTGAGAAATAATTGGAGCAAATGTCTGTGCAAATCGGATATTAATTCTGTTCCGAGCAATACCTCTGTGCAGGTACACGTAAAGAACCAAATTCTATGATAGATTTTACTTTATTGTGTTCAGTTTTTATTTTGTTTTATCTTGAAACTCACTTTAAGCTGCCATCGTGATTGATAACTGTGTCACATCGATATACCAATTTACATTGTGAACTGTGGTGTTCTGTTCGGAGTGAGTTGCGGGGCAATATGTAAGATGACCAAATGTTTCACGGATTAAGAGGAGAGACTGATTGTGCAACGCGGATCTGGGATCTGGGCACGTTGCGAGATGTGTGCTAAAAGTGAAGAGCTGAGTCTGCAGAGAATGCCACTGTTATGTATTCAGATGCTCGAATATTGATTCCACGAGACAATGTGTTGTCCTTGAACCATGTCCATTTAATGCAACTCCAAAGTGAGGATCACACATGTTGGCCTTCCATTTAAACTGGGCAAGACACACGTGAACAGGTAACTTACAAGTCTCCAACTGCAGTGCCACCTGTTTACTATGCATGATACATGAAAGATACAAAATCATGTGAACCATTGCGGAGGCCTATTGCCCTAATAATCACTAACAGTGAACTGAGAAAAAGTTTGCATTCACTATTTATTGAATCGAGAAAACAGAGCAGTGTTTTTTACTTAATGTTAATGGATCAAATCAAGGGCATTAATTCGTATATTCAATCATCGTGGTACATTACTAATTATAATAAATTCCTAAACGTTGAAATTATACCAGAATAATGACGGGACATTCCCAGAACATCCACAATTGCATGAGAAATTGCTCTGGCAGTTTCACCGCAAATCTTGGAACAACGTTCTTATATTCTGCCCAATCAAGATGATAGCTAAGGGGCGGACTCCCAGATATCACCAGTTCAGATTGAGTATCTCTCCTGGATAGACTGAAATTCTTAGAATGCAGCAGTGTCTCAGTGTATTTCATTCTTCTGACCAACATTCCATTGATGTAGCATAACCCCGTTCACTTCTCCTCTTTTATCCAATCGCATACTACTCAAGAAGGGACGTCTGACAAGCAGGAACGTGTGACTGACCATCTTGTCAATCAAAAAATAATACTTATTTTAAAGACAATTTCAAATTCCCGAGTAGTAAAACAACAAATGGCTTGGTTTTCTTACCGGCCTCGGATGCTCCCTGCTAAATGTTCTGCATTGTATTCACCCACGCGGTGCTTAACGGCCAAATGATGAATGCAAAAACCTTCCACTCCATTATTAACGGTTTACTTTTGAGAGAGAGCAGACGGTTCACTTCAGATTCCGAACATTAACATATATCTCGTATTCATCTAAAGCTTCCCTTCTCTTGGCAGATAAAAATACGGACACAGCAAAAGCAAAAGTGTCTAATAAACTTGCAAATGCCTCCTCGCTAATATCTGGGGACGTGTTCGAAAATTAGGAGAGCTGAGTCGCAGACTGTGAAAGCAACAACCTCACATAAACATACTCACAGCTTCGTACCTGTCTGCCGACGACCCAGACCATCAACATATTTGGTGTCTCATTTCTCACCACAAGGACAAAACCAGCAGAGCTCGTGGCACAATGCTATACAGGCGGGAGGACTGGCCCTGGGAATCCTCAGCATTGATTCCGATAAACTTGAAGTTTCATGCCATCAGTTAAACCATGGAAAATGAAATATCCTTCTGATTATCAACTATGGCCCTGTTTCATTTGATGAATCATTCGGCATTCATGTTGAACATTGCGGCTTCCATATCAATTACCAAGAATGAGTCGGTAGCACCAGTACCGGTAAGCTGCCGTGCCATGAAGGACATAATGGCTAGACTGGGCTGGTGGCAGCAGGTGTGGAAACCAACATGAGAGAAAAACATCCTTAACCTGACCCTCACCAGTCTACCTTTCACAGATACATCGCTCCTTGGCAGTATTGGCAGAAGTGACCACTCAACAGATGTGCAGATGAAACCCCATCTTCACACTGCAGACACAAACCATCGTCTTTTGTGGCACTACGACTGTAATTAATTAGATAGATTCAGGACAAATGTAGCAGCTCAAAACTGGACCTCTATGAGGTGCAGTATGCCAGCAGCAGAATTATATTGCTCCAACATCTGTCGCATTATAGACCGGAATATCCCTCACGTCATAACCATCAAGCCTGATGGCCAACTGGGTTTCAATGAGGAGTCTAGAAGAGCATACACAAGAAGCAACACCAGGCCTACCTCATAATGTGATGCAAAACTGGAGAAGCTACTACAAAGGACAACACAGTGGAAGGAGCATTCTGTAAACAGAACTAACCAGCCCCTTAACGAAGGGACAGATTAAAGCTCTGCAGATCTGAATGGTCGTGGACAATTGAGCAACTAAGGGGAGGTGGAGGATCCATGAATACAGCACAGCTTCAGTGCTGATGGAGCTCAGCACACGAGTACAAAAGACAAGCCTGAAGCGTTTGCAAATATCTTCAGCTAGAAGTGCCGAATGCATGATACGTCTCGGCCTTCTCCTGGCGTTCCCAACATCACAGTTGCCAGTCTTAAGCCAATTCAATTCATTCCACGCACAGGGTATACCAGGAACGTCTTCACTTCAAATTAACTTACTAAGTCAACAGCGGTATAAACAATACATAATATTACTAACTATATATTAAAAATGCCATTAAATAATTGCTGCACTTATAATAATGCTTGTTAACTTGCTGTGAAATATCCTGGGCTTCCCTGGTTTCTGAAGTAAGCTGGAATGAACTAAAGGTGCCCGGGGCCTCCTTGACCAAAATGTCAAAAGACACTTTGAGCATTTCTTTTCAAAAAAAATAGCTGCCTGTAAAACAATAAAGATAACTTGACAAGACTCTAGATATTTATACGCGAAGCCATAACGAAATAATAACTGTTCACTTCCCAGGAGAAATCAATATCATTATGTCCTATTTGAGTTAGACACTGCTCGGGAGTGAAAACAGACCTTGCAAGATAAAGGACGGGGTCACGAGGGTGATGGCATGATAGGGACATGCAGGATCACTGAGTATGTGGCGCCTCTTTAATTGTGTATTTAAATTTAAGTGTAAGCCCCATGAATGGCTTAATTTGTACCCATAGATTTTTTTGCGAAGAATGGGTATAAGAGACGATCTCTTAGAAATGTGATGCAGAAAGATTCGGCAGAAAAGCTTGCGTACATCCACAGATTGACCTCGGATGTACGAGCTGGAGGAGGGAACACATTTGTGACACAGACCTAATGCAGAGACTAAAGAACCCATGGGGTGCTGGAGGGGGTTGCACAAGCTGATCACAACCGGTCTACCCTAGCCATAACGGGTAAAATAACACTTGATTGCGCCTCGGTAGCTGCAGCTCAGATACCATAATGTATCAGATCTTCCTTGCACTGAATGCAGTATAACCACTGTCAGCAATTATGGTCAAGCCGAATCGTTGGGAATATAAGATTGAAAAGGGTAATTGGCACATACTCAGAAAATCAACACCTCTTGATATCACAAATTATAAATAAAGCAGTACATGCACGGACCCGACAGCATCCTGGCTGTTGTGCTGAAGACTTGTGCACCAGAACCAAACCCGCCTCCAGCCATGTTGCTGGAGTAAAGCTAAAATACTGGTATCTAACTTAAAAAAAACGAACAAGGTATGTCATGTCCACAAAAAGTAAGCCAAATTGAATCCAGCGAATTACCGCCCCTTCATTCGATTCTCACTTATCAGCAAATGATGGCAGGTTCCCTCGACTGAGTTATCAATCGACAGTTGCTCACCAATAACCAGCTCGCCGACGTTCAGCTTTGGTTTTGCCCGCACTACTCGGCTCTATACCACATTACAGCCTTGGTCCAAACATGGACAAAAGAATACATTCGTGGGAGAAGCTGAAAGTGTCTGCCCTTGACATCAAGGCAGAATTTGACCGCGTGTGGCATCAAGACGCACGAGAAACAGTGGGTAAAACTTCCACTGCCTTGTGTCATACCCAGCACAAAGGCAGATTTTTGTGGTTATTAGAGGTCAACCATCTCAGCCCCAGCATATCTCTGCAGGTATTCCTCAAGGAAGTGTCCAAGGCCCAACCATCTTCAGGTGAATCATCAATGACCTTCCCTCCATCAGCAAGGGAGAAGTGAGGATATTCGGTGATGATTGCATAGTGTTCTGTTCCCTTCGAAACTACTTAGATGACGAAATAGCCATGCGCGCATACAGATAGACCTGGAAAAACTCAGACTTGAGTTCATAATTGTCAAGTAACAGTTATCCCCCACAAGTGGAAGAAAATGATGCTTTCCATGAATGAAGAGTGTAACCACCGTCCCTTGATATCCAACGGCATTACTTTGGCCGAATCCCCCACCATCAGCATCCTCTGGTCCCCATTGACTAGAAATATAACTGGACCAGCCAAAAAATAATTTTCCTGCAGGAGCAGGTGACAGGCTTTATATGCTACGACGAGTGATGCACATTCCCAAAGCCTTTCTTCCAGCGACAAGGCACAAGTCAGTCGGGTGATGATACACTCTCCACTTGCCTGGATGAGTGAAGCTCCAAAAGCAAACAAGAAGCTCGACACCATCAATGAAAAAGCAACCCGCTTTATTAGCGCACTATCGACCACGTTAAGCATTAATTCCCTTCACCACCAGCGCGACTTGGCTGCACTGTGTACCATCGACAAAAAAACTGCAGCAACTAGTCAAAATGTATTTGACAGAACTTCTCAAAACCGCGACCTCTAAAACATAGAAGAATAAGGGCTTTATGCATTTGGGAAAAACACTACCTCCAAATTCTCCTCCAAGTGACACATCATCGCGCGTTGGAATATTATTGCCATTCATTGTTCGTCACTGGGCTAGTATCGTGGAGCTCTACCTAAGAACACTGCGAGTGCCCTCACCACATGCTCTGCTGCGGTTCACGAAGGCAGTTCAACACTGAATTGTCAACTTCAAACAGGATTGTGCAATAAATGTGAATATTGCCAACGACACCATAATGCCGTGAATGCACAAGCAAACTGTGTTTAAAAGAGTAAAGCTGCCTGAAATGTTCTGTTTTAGGACACTATCTATTGTGCAGCTATGTGTTGGTCTTGCAGCAGTGTGTGGATGATTATGAGGTGCTCTTTTGTGAACGGCTCTGTGACTCGGAATTTCCTCATGAGTTGCTTTAATTACACTTACTCCACAAGTTGCTACAGTGAAAATGAGCGCGAGGAATCTCAGGCTCCCGATCAGCTTTAAAGAAAAGTTAATTTTAAGGCCCCACAGCAAGAAAGGGTCCAAGTGGAAACCTATAACCCCGCTGCTGAAAAGGGTTCAATGATTCATTTCTCTGTAACTAACGCCTGTGTTACAAGCAATGAAATATGTTGATTCAATGATACAATTGTGAAAGACGAGGTTCTCCAAGCTCTGTATCTAATTATTCACACGTGGTCTAGAGCTATTTGGTTGACTGGCCAATAAAAGTGGATAAGTTTCCAGCAATCCAAGGAAGTACTCATGAATTAATTTAATCAATTTATAACCTCAGGCTGCTGTTGTTATTAATGCGCAGCATCCTTTGGTGCTGATTTACAGGGAAACACGCAATTCGCTTTGCAACCTTTGCTACTTAACCTCGTTCAGCAAATCTATGTGTTGATGATGTGCTATGCAATAGATGGATAATGCTGATTAAAAGTCTTCCCGCTCTTTATTCGCCACTGTGCCTAACCTTAACTTTAGGCTATTTTTGTTGACCGTGAAATAGCGTGCAATATATGGCAGGTGGTCTGGTTTTTGCCCTACTAGTTTTGCAAGGAAGATTTAATTCACTCACTCAGCAGCTTCAGGAATACCAAATCGTCAGTTACAAATTTAGATCCGAACGTGGTTAAATGAAAGTCAGTTTGGGTAGCGAGTCAAATCTCATTGATTCCTGGAGCTCCACTGGGATAAAATACCCCAGCCAATTCCTTAGTAACAAGATAAGGGAAGAAAATAAGCATTCGTCAGATTCCTCAGCATATAACTGTCAAGATACCTAAAAACACCTTTACAACAATGGGATCTCCAGGACTTGTGAAGATACTTGGATTCACAGTGCGGGAGGTGCCGTGCATTTAATGATGTCTATAGATCCCTTCAACACAGCACAAGGAGCATCCTTTGGTTGTACTTCAATAGAATGCATATAACTGGATTGCCAGCTTTTGATTTGTTAAATTAGGGACAAGCACGGAAGATTATCTACTTAAAATCTGTCAGGATAAACATGGAAGTGATCAAAATAATGTTAAATAATCGAGTTCTTATTATTGCCTCCTAACCTGTAGTGCATGAGTAGTCATTTAAAAGAGTGTTTTTTTCGCTGATTTCAAGATAACTTGATGGTTTCTTCTATTTAAATATTTATTGTCAATCGGCCAGCATCGAGCTTGATCAGTTTACCACCATGCTTGCTTTGTTACTCAGCACATGGAGATTGCAGTTTGTTTACAGCAGAGCAGGTTGCGATGCTTTCAAACAGAAATATGTAATATTTGATAAACTTTCTACAATATAATTTTCATCTTCAGGGACAGATAATTGATGTGTTACGAATGACCTCCTGATAATTCAATAAATACTAAACAGAATACGGTTACCCAATGAGCTGAAATGTTCCGCCCACCTTCAGTCCTAATTCCCAATTTCACATTTTGATGATCTTGTCGATCTTTATGATTGAATTATCTGCCACGAGGAATAATTTGAGCAAAGAAACTTGCGCATTCTCTTCATAACATTAATAAATAACATTGGAAGGCTTGTAGGTAGAATTTACGAATTCCTACAATGTGATCATAACTGGACATGTGAATCACTGGAATCTCTTTTGCTGACCTGTGTGTACTATAAAGTGTGGAAGAATTTTTTCCATGATCAGTCTATCAGAAGTGAACACAATATAAATGGACTAAGTTCAACACTTTCTGTAACAACAATAACACGTTGGGTTTGAACTCTATCCTTCGACGGACCATTCTCGAAAAAAGGGATGATTGGAAACTGGCACAGTGTGGATAGCTGTGGAACTGGAATATGGCAGAGCTGGGGAATGGCAGAAGTAAAGGGAACCAGGAGAGCGTGGTGGCGGCGGGGGGTGGGGGGACGACGAAAAACAAAGCAGGTAGATTCGAACAAATCAATACATGGAGAGGGCTCCATTTTGAATTAATAAAATATCAATCATATTTTGTTTTCAAATTTTAAATACCGATAAGTGAAAAGATAGTAACAGCGATTCGTTAAAATTGATAAAGGAAGAATTGGCATCAGTTTCAAACATGAATTGGACATGGTATTATCATCCATTTCGTTTAAATATGAATTGTTGAAAATACATGACAGTAAAAGAAAAATCTTCAAACTGAGCAAGAAAAATATCACGATAAGACTAGATTGAACAAGTCTTAAGTTGAGAGGTGAGGGTTTGGGTGAGGCTTTGATGTTAGCGGGTGAATGACCTGGAAATTAGCGATATAGCCAGAGGCTGGGTGGTTGTACATAGAGCAGAGAAGGTTCGGGTGAAAGTTCAACGAGGTGTTCAAAATTAATAGTGGCCTGAGAAAACAAGGCTCGCTAAACAGAGAACACAAAGTTATGCCAATTGACAAAAGAGCCAGGGGAAATTTGGATTGTTTTAACACGGTGATTTCTAATGATCGGGAATGCACTGGCTAACATATTGATAGAAGCAGATTCAATATAAACGAACGATTTGCGTTTATATGACGTCTTTGACTGCGTAAGGGTGCGCTAAAACACATTACAGACAATTATTTATTTTAAAGTGGAGTCACTTGTGCAATGTTATGCACAACAAGGTCCCGCAAACAGCAATGAAATGAGCACCAAGTAATGCTGTTACTTAAGAGATAGATTTTGGCCAGGATACTGTGGAGAAGACCTCTGCCCTTCTTCGAATTAATGCCATAATATGTGAGTGTAACATGGCTAATTTGCTGACGATTCCAATATTGGAGGAAAAGCAACGTGTGAAGAGGACACACACTATCTTCAAAAGGACATGCACAGGCTAAGTGAGTGGGCACAAATTTGGCAGATGGTTGGTAATGTTGGAAAGTGTGAGCTCATGCATTTTGGCAGAAAACAATCAAAGAGAAAGTTATTATTTAACTGGAGAAAGATTGCAAAGTGCTGAAGGACAGCGGGACCTGGGGGTACTTGTGCATGAAACACAAAAATTTAGTATGCAGATACAGCAAATGATCAAGAAGTCCACTGAAATCTTGGCATTTATTGCAAAGAGGATGAATTATAAAGGCAGTGAAGTATTGCTACAGCTATTCAAGGTATTAGTAAGTCCACACCTGGAATAATGCTTGTAGTTTTGGTTTCCATATTTACGAAAGGATATAGTTGCTTTGGAGGCAGTTCAGAGAAGGTTTACTAGGTTGGTTCCGGAGATGAGGGGGTTGACTTATAAGGAAAGGTCGAGTAGGTTGGGGCTCTGCTCATTGCAATTCAGAAGAATGAGAGGTAATCTTATCGAAACGTGTAAGATTATGAGGGGGCTTGACAAGGTGGATGCAGAGAGTATGTTGCCACCGATGGAGGAGACGAGAACTAGAGGGCATGATCTTAGAATGAGGGGCACCCATTTAAAACTGAGATGAGGAGAAATTTCTTCTCTCAGAGGGATGTAAATCTGTGGAATTCGCTGCCTCAGAGAACAGTGGAAGATGGGCCATTGAATATATTTAATGCAGAATCGACAGTTTCTTAGAAGATAAGGGGATAAGAGATTACAGGAAGTGGGTAGGGAAGTGGAGCTGAGTCCATGATCAGATCAACTTATTGAATGGTGGAGCAGGCTCGAGGGTTAGTATGGCCTACTCCTGTCCCTTTTTCTTATGTTCTTACGTCCTTATGTTTTATGTACACCAGTGTGGACAGAAGTGGCCTCGGTCGCGTTTCACACAAAGGACCGCACCTCTGACAATGCAGCACACACTCAATGCTGCAGTCAGTTGTCGGCATAGCTTTTCGGTCCAGATTTCTGCAGAGGAACTTTAACGCACGAACCTCTGACTCAGAGAATGTGATGATCGAGACCCTACTGACACCTTTTAAAGTCGTACCTTACCAAAATAAATTGGATATATACTTTGGAAAGTTAATGTTTGATCAGCCATGACCTGATTGAATGGCGGAACAGGCTTGGGGGACTAAGTGGTCTCGTCCGCAACCTATGATCCTATATTTGATAATCGAGAGGGAAAGACCATGGGTATTGGACTAATTGGGTGCCTATATTACAGAACGGGTATAGGCACGATAGGCCGAATGGCAGCAGTCCGTGCTCTATGATTCTATGCATCTTGCATTGCGCGTGATCCTGTGCCCATTCAAAGGAATGATATCTGAGGAAGCGCATCCACAATTTGCTAATAAACCACACACTATGTGAGACTCGGGCAGTAGTGTTTGGAATGAAATAGTAAATACCCACAATAAAAATAATGAAAGAACCCATAGGTCCAATAATTATATAGTGGTAATATAATAGGTACAGACACAGCTTTTTTCATATTACAAGACCTTTAACAGGTAGATTATGAGGTTTAAATAAAACCGTTTAATTAGTGTACGGATTACAGCACAAATATATCATCGAATGAGTCATTGCTGGAATGATCATTACGCGATATTTAAATGTAATTCAACAACATAACATGGGAATCTGGAATCCAGGCACACAGACACCACGGGATAATTGAATGGGGACTGACAGGAGCATAAGTTTACTCACATCGTTTCATTGCCTCAATTAGAGAACATTCCTGAGGATCCGACGCTGGCTGAAATAAACCCAGTTTTTAAATTAATCCCAGGAAAGATATAATGTGTGAGCACCTGCAAGAGGAGCAATATAAAATGGAATTATTTTGGTTTGAGAGACGATGTGTAATATTTACCTGACCTGGTGGAGTTTCTGAAACACATCACTGGCCTGTAGGGCGGGAGCAATGCAGTTCGAATGACCCATCGTATTTTAATGCAATAGTGCACAAGGTTCCAAAAATACAAACGGTGAAACGTTGTGGGATGGAGTTGGAAATTTTGCACTGCACAGAGAGCTAATTGCAAAATTACAGTAGGATATTGACAAGTAGCAACATGTAATTTACCATATCTACAAACGGTGAGGAATTATGGGATGGGGAATGTGCGTGAGCAGAGTGTGTAATTACAAAATGACAGTGCGCTATCGGCAAATGGGAACATATAAGGGACAGGTGATATTTCACACTCTGAGTTCATCTTTGATACCAGTTTGTTTGTAATGTTTGTTTAATAGAATCTGAACGGGAATAAGAGTATATTAGAAAGAAAAACACTTACAACCATATAACTTTATTGGGTTGGAGTAGATCATTTCACCCAATCTCTCTCAACTGGATTTTATCAAACAGCAATCAAAATCAATCAGCTCTGTCCTCCGATCTCCCCACAATCTGTTATTTTCTCTGCTTCACATATTCATCAAAGTTTTCCTTAACTATTACTTGAGGCCAAACATTGCAAGCTCGAGACACCCTTTGGCTAAACACATTTCCACTAACCACTCTACTCATTCCTTTTATGACTAAATTAATATGATCACGCTTTATCGCTGACGATTCATCAAGACGGAATGATCCCTCCCACTTCACTGTGCCAAAAGTGTTCATAATGTTTAACATCTCATTTATAGATCTTAGATGTGGATACTGCAGTAAAAAATCAATTAACTATGATGAGTGCAGTTCTGATCTATGGGACAATTCTTCTGTATCTGCAATGTTCGCTCTCTGTGGATTTAATGGCCTTAAGGCCTTGAGGCGACCGAAGCTGTGCCTGCTATTCTAATGGTGCCCACAACAATGCTTTGTAAAAATTCCTCAACACTTGTTTATTATTGTATTTTATTCGCATGCATATAAAATATACATTTCTGTTGGCTTTATTACAGACTGATCCACCTGCAAACTAGTTTTGTTGTCATCATGTCATTGGATCCCGAGTTCCCGCTGTGACATCCACTCTTCAGTTCATTTCCATTGAGACTGATACCATTCCTTGGCATTTCTCGTAGATTGAGGAGAGATCACCGATAAATAAATTGCAAAGGATTCATATATTACGGAACCTAAATTGCAAAGATATAAACACATATTTTGTAACTGACTTCAAGTTGGAAGGCACAAAAAGTATTCCAGTCTAAGTGGGGAAAAAAACGGATAATTAGACTCAGGAACATAAACTAATTAATATCGGTAGACGAAAACAACTATAGAAAAGAAAGGGACTAATAGTTTACAAGTACCCTGGATCTGATGGGCTACATTTTACAGTACTAAACGGGACGGCTGCAGAAATAGTGGATGCACTGGCTGTGATCTTTCAAAATTCCCTAGATTCAATAACCGTACCAGCGGATTGGAAGGTAGCAAATGTAACCCCGCTATTGAAGTTAGGAAGCAGTGATAAAACAGGGACTTTTGCGCATTTAGCCAGACATTAGTCGTCGGAAAAATTACAGGAATACAATTATTAAAAAGGTGGTAGTTGCCTTCTTAGAAAATCATAATATGATTATGCAAAATCAAATTCGTTGTCAGCAAAACAATGCATATTTCACAAAATTATTAGGGTTTTTTTGAATATGCAGGGTACATAAAGGGGAACCAGTAGATGCAGTATATATGGATTTCCAAAATACATTCGATAAAGTGCGATATAAAAGGTTGTTACGTAAGATTTGGGGAAATGGTGATGGGGTTAATGTAATAGCAAAGATAAGAGATTGGTTAACAGACAGAAAACAAGAGAGTTGTGATGATTGGGTCATTTTCAGATTGGCAGGCTGTAACTAATGTGGTGCCACAAGGAGCAGTGCTTGGACCTCAGCTATTCACGCTATATATTAATGACTTAGATGAAGGGACCCAGTGCAATGCATTCATGTTTGATGACGATTCAAAGCTAGGTGGACAAATATGATGTGAATAGGACGCAAAAAGCCTGCAGAGGGATATATCCAGATTAAGTGAGTGTGCAGAAAAGTGGCAGATTGAGTATAATGTGGACAAATGTGAAGTTATTCTCATTGTCAGTAAGAATAGTTAAAAATAATATTTTTCAATGGTGAGAAACTATTACATGTTGGTGCGCAGAGCAATTTAGTTGCCCTAGTACAGGAAACATGGAGACAGCAGGTACAGGAAGCCATTATGAAGGCACGTTGCATGTTAACTTCATCGCCATAGGATTCGAGTGCAATTTTATTAAAGTCTTGCTAAAATTCCACAGGGAACTGGTGCGACCACGCCAGTATTGTGCACAATTTTGGTCTCCTAATTTAAGGTAGTATATAATTGCCTTTGAGGCGGTGCAACAAATCTTCACTAGATTGGTTTATCGGCTGATGCATCGAGTAGACTGTACTTAAACTCTCGAGAGTTTAGAAGAATACGATGTGTTCTCATTGTAAAATATAAGATTCAGAGGGGAATTGAAAGGATAAAGGTGAGAGATGGTTTCCCTTGGCTAGAGAGACAAGAGCGAGGGGGTTAGAGTCTTAGGTTAAGGGGGCACTGAAATGGGGAGGAATTTCTTCACCCAGAGCGATGTAAAACTTTGAAATTATCTCGCCTAAAGGGCTGTGGATGCTGAATCGCTGAGTATATTCAAAGCTGAGTTGGATAGATTTATTACTCTATGTGAATTAAAGAATTCGTGGATAGGTGGGGACATTGAAGTTGAAGTCGAAGATCAGCCATGATCTTATTGCATGGCAGAGCAGGCGCTTAATGCTCCTGCTGCTCCTAATTGTTAAATTTTTATATTTATATAAGACAATAATGTCCAAAGAATCTTAACGATCATCTGAAAATATTCAGCCAAGCACAAGAAAACTTAAGTATCAGATCGATTTTATCAGAATTTCGGCAGTGTTTTACAGATAGCTTGCAAGAATTGTAATAATGAAGAACTTTACAGCAAACATTAATTTTGCATTCCTTTATTAATTTGTTTGGAAGAGTGTTTCAGACAGAATATCAATAATATTACTCATGACACTTTTGACGACAGCACAAAGCAAGAGCGGACCCAATCTATGTGCTGTGTGACAGAACCCACAATGCATAATCGAGATTTTAAGTGAGTATCTGGGACAAATGAGTTGAAAGGCCACATCGATTCGCCGAGTTACAATTGTTTCCTCCATTCGAACGCTGCTCACGTGAGAAGAGCCTGATCTATTTGTCAATGTAGAATGGTGTACATTAGAGAGCACCGCGCCTGCAATATTCACACCGAACCTCCAGCAAAGTTAGCAATAACGGCGATCGCAAGACCTTTGATTGTTTTGGCATTGAATGAAACGTTATTTATGCTGTTTAAGTGGCACGGCCGATCCCAGTATCTGCAGCGTTATGTGGATTATTCTAAAGTCCTCATGTCCAACTCAACTATTGAACTTCTTCATTATAATCTTTGATCTCTGAAGTTGAAATGTGCTAAATTTGCAGGAATGGGTTTTGTTTACTCATTTAAAAGCGTTTAAAAATAAAGCAATCCAAACATCAAATGCATGTTACAAATTGGAGGAGATGCGCAAACAAGAACTCTCGCATTTGTCCCATTAGTAGAAAGCTATACTTCGATGCTGGAAATGGAACTGAAATTGAGCTTTAGATACGAAGAAGCTTTCAGTTGACTTAATCCTTTTTATTCAAATTTTCTTACTCTTCGCAGAATGAGTGTCCAGGCTGTTTTTAACAGATTCTTCTGCTCTTCTCTGAATTTCCTCTGGGTCGCTGCATAAATACACGGATTTTGAAAGCAACTCAGACACTTCAGCATCGCCCCGGTTTCAGTGGCGATATATCCAGCGATCACCGCGGTAATAATTGAGTTTTGCCAGTTTGGTAGTTACGAAACTCACGGCAGAAGTCAGCCACAACAGTATAAAACTGCCGGATATAGTGAACAGTAAAATGACTGATTTCTTTCGACTCTCCATCTCTGGATCGCTCTGATTCTCACTCTTCTGGCCTCGGAGTCTCTTGCGTAATCTACTGGCCACTAAAATACATCTGATTGTCAAACAATTTAACAAGGCAATTAAAGTAAATGGAAGCCAAACGCCCCAGGCGCTGTAAAACCAGACGTACGCTATACCTGCAGGTGATGAAATAAAAACCACACTTATCCAGCAGCCCCACTGCACATTGTTAATTATTTGCTGAGGTTCAAATGCAAACAAAACAGGGACGTTCTTTAAAAAGATGAGGATTACGAAAGTTGTTATAACCGCGGCTGCAGTTCTCTCTGTGCAATACTTCGATATAAACTTCTGGCAGCAAATAATTACAAATCGGTCAAATGTGAAAGAGACGGTGAACCAAACTGAAAAAATCGAGGTTGACAACAGCCATGTATTCAATGAACTTACAACGGGAATGTGGTAAATGAATGAAAGTGGAAAGTAATAACTCAATATATGATACACTGTTACATTGATGATCACGACCAGCAGATCTGCTGTTGCCATGGCCACCATGTAAAAGAGAGATACACTTGGAAAGGCCGCAGTTTTCTCGGGAGAGTATCACCATTGTAACCAAGTTTGCTGTAAGAAAAAGCAATGAGGCACATTTTATTTCTGTGTCAGGTTGGTATATATTTCGAGGTCCATGTCCTCAGCATTTTACTCCATTCAGTGTTATTATCAACAATGAGCAGCGTGAGAACAGTATTTATATTGGGGCCATTACCTGGGAAAGCGAACAACAATTTAATGACATGCAGCAGTGCTCACTCCGCACGCGTAATGAAACAGTCTGGAAATCAGCTAAAATCCTTTTGCCGTAGCTTCAGAGAACAGTATAAGTTCATAAATTTTACCAGCTTAAGGGGAACTGAGAATGTGCGAGCACACGATTCACGATTTGGTTCCAATCACGACCGATTCAGTCATGCTGCCATCTCGAACATACTCCTGTTAGAACCGGGATACAATTAACAAATATTAACAACAGGCAGGTTATCATGGCTTACCAGGGACACCGACAGATTCAAGAATCGGGTAAAAAATCCCTTTTGTCTGCAGCATCGTTAGTTGACCCATTTTCAATGAGAATGGATGAATTATGTCGGAGCTAAACGGCTCTGACTGGATTACGACTGAGGCTGTGGAAGGGAATGTATATTCATCCACACATCAGTCCTCCAGGGAGTCAATCAGGTTAAAGCATACATTGCATTAGTTACAGTCATTTAACAAATAGAATGACGTAAGTTGTTTTTTATCCGATCCGTCAGGTTAGAATATTAATTGAAATTGTTATTAGAATATGTCAGACAAACATGCAGTATTTAAACATTCTTTACAATTAGATAGTGCAATCTCCCGGTACTGCTGCAGAGCCTATTGCGACAGGAGCACTAAGTGTGCTGACCCTCTCCTTGACTCAGTCTTATTGGTCCAACGTTTCTGAAACAGACTTTGAACCAAATCGTATGGTATTGGTGATGACCACTGTCAAGCGGCATTAGTTGTAGTACACCTACACTTGCATGGGAGTTGAGGGTGTTCCTCCTGTGCTTGTGGAAGTCCTACACATAAAAGCGTGGTTACCGTGCTTATTTGGCTCGATGGGTACCCCTGCACTTACAATGTTTCTTCAGTACTAGTGGGATAATATATTTATACTCGAGGTCATCTTGCTCCTCTGGAACTCGCGATAACCTTGCTATTGCTGGTCTGAAAGTCCTGTTCTAGGTTGTCAATCTACTTACACCAACAGGACACCTGCTTCGCTGGTACGAGTGGTACCCATGGTTCGAATCTGCAGTTGAACATGCTCCTCCAGTAGCAATGGTAAACCCACACTTATAATGGTGGTGACAGTGCAGGTCTGATATTAGTGTAAACATACACATACAGGCGAGGTGAACGTGTTCCTCTGGTAGTAAAGGTACTCTACACTTGCACTACCTGTGGCCATGCGCCACCTGTACTAGTTCTAATCATATATATATTAGTTTGGAGGTGATCATGCTCCTCCTGGACTACTGATATCCCTACACTTAGACTAGAGGAGGCAGTGACAATTCGTTGCGAGTGATCCTACGGAGACTACACATGACACTTCTCCATTGATATCAGTGGTACGCCTACACTCATACTGGAGGTGACCGTGTTATTTCGGTATGTGTGGTATCCCTGCATTGTGGTCCATCTGGTATTAGTGGCAGTGTACAATTACATTAGAGCTGATCGTCCTCCGCCGGTGCTGTTGGTTCCCTACCCTTACACTAGTGGTGAACTTGATCGTCAGGCTACAGTGCGTCCCTACACTTACTCCAGCGGTGCTAATGCTTCTAATGTACTAGAGGTACCCATAAACATGCACTAGTTGTGACCATGTTCCTTGTGTAATAGGGTGCCTACAATTACTTCACATGTGACAAAGCTATTTCACTGCTATAGCTGATTTTATTCCTGTTCGAGGCTCCACTCTTGTTGCAATGAGAGAGACCAACCTACTGCACGACTGGCGAATACTTTAAATTTCCAGCACTGGTGTTATACCTTTTGCTCCGACACAAGTACTGACCAGTTTAGCAATCCCTGTAAGGAAGGATTCCTTATGTAAGGATATCAGAACTGTGCACAAACACCAGGTGTGCGCTCACAAATATCTTACATAATTGCAGTCACATATCTTTACATTTACACTACAATCATTTTGTAATGACGGCTAACACATTTTTATTTCCAAATTTTTTGCGCTACCTGCAGTGGTATAAGTACTGGGGGAAACAAGTAAGAATACAATGAGATAGGAAATTATGAGGGGCCGAGATAGAGTGGAGAGCGATTGCATATTTCATTCAGCAGGGTGGTCAGTAACCACAGCGCATAGATTTAAAGCAATTGGTAGCAGGATTAGAGGGGACATGGGTAGAATATGTTTCGCCCAGAAGTTCGTGCGGGTCTCTAACTCACTAGCTGAATGTGTGGTTGAGGCAGAAACCCTGAACGCATTTCAAATTTACTTGGCAATGGACTTTAAGAGCCGTAACCTACAAGCAACGGACCTGGGAGATGGAAAGTGGTGTGAGGCAGACTGGTTCCTTTTCGGTCTGCACAGACAGAATGGGTCAAATGGTTTCATGCTGAGCCATAAAGTGCTAAAATTATGTTCGGCCCTTCGAGCCTGCTCCGAAATTCATTAATTCATGAGGATCTTCTACTCAACTGTACCTTTTTTGCATTATCGCCAAATCCATTCCTACAATGAATATCCAGAAATCGATCGGTCTCTGTCTTGAATATAATCAACGACTGTGCATCTATAAGACAGTGTAGTAGAGAATTTCAAAGGTTTACAATCAATTGATTGAAGAAATGTCACCTTATCTCAGTCCTAAGTGGTTGATCCTTTATTCTGAGATTTGACGCCAAATCTAGACTCCACACTCAGCATACATATCTTACTTCTCTAGCACCTTAATTCACTTCGTTTCTATTCGATCACCTCTCATTATTCTAAACTAAGGAATTATAGGCCTAGTCTATGCAATCTCTTCACAGATGACAATCGCCTCATCCGAGGATTCACTCTCATGAACCTTCGTTGGATTCCCTCGAATGCAGGATTCCTTACATAATGATACTAACACTGTACAGCATACTCCAGGTGTGCTCTCACCAAGAACTTATTTAATTGCAGTAAGACGTCTTTACACTTGTACTTCAATCATTTTGTAATGAAGGATAAAGTTACATTTACTTTCCTAATTGCATGCTGTACCTGCATGTTTACTTTCTTTGTTTCGTGTATAACAACCCACAGGCTCTTCAGAATAACCATATTTCCCAATCATTCAGCACTGTAAAAAATTCTGCTTGTTTAGTTTTCCTGCCAAAGTGGACAACTTCAAAGTTCTCCACTTTATATTCAATTTCCCATCTTGGTGCCTATTCACTTAATCTCTCTATATCCCTATGCAGGCTATTTGCATTCTCCTCACAACGTAATTTTCCACTTGTATCGTCAGCAAACTTGGATATATTCAATATGGGCTCCTCATCTAAGCCATTTATATAGATTGTAAATAGCTGCGGTCTAAGCACTGACCCTTACAGTGCTCCATTGGTTAGAAATTGACAGTGGTATTCCTACCCTGAATTTATTTGCGTTAACGAAAGCTCAATACATGCTAATATTTTACGCTCAATACCATGATCCAGAAATTTGTGTCCGCATCATCATCATCATAGGCAGTCCCTCGGAATCGGAGAAGACTTGCTTCCATTCTTAACATGAGGTCTTAGATGTCTGAACAGTCTAATACGACTACCACAGTATCTGTCACAGGTTGGGCCGATTGTTGTTGACGGAAAGGGTGGGTGGAACTAGTTTGCCGCACGCCCTTTTTGCGGCCTGCACTTGGTTTCTTCATGATCTCGGCGACGAGACTCGAGGTCCTCTGGATGCGCTTAATCCACTTAGGGCCGTCTTTGGCCAGTTTCTCCCAGGTGTCAGTGGGGATGTTTCTTTCACTGGGGTACTGAGGCCGACACTCCCTCCCACCATCCCCTGCGGCTGCTGAGGCCCACACTGCCTGACTCCCTGCCCTGTGGGTACTGAGGACCACACTCCCTCCGTCCCTGCCCTGGCGGTACTGAGGTCCACACACACTCCCCTGCGGGTACTGAGGCCCACACACATTCCCTGCCCTGGTGGAAATGAGGCCCACTCTCCCACACTCCATACTAAATATAATATGGAAGGAGTTCCCCACGGAGGACCCAATAATACAAACTAAGGGATCTAACCTTCCTCGCACGAATGGACAGCAATTAGCTTCCTTAAGAACTGGTCATGGTAAATGCTGCCGCCTTCACCAGAGGTGGAAGATTCAGGCAAGTGGAGAGTATTCTATCACACTACTGTCATGTGTCTTGTAGATGGTAGAAACTCTGAGTGAGCAGGTGTGACACTCGCCAAGAATGCCCAGCCTCCTACGTGCGCTTGTGGCCATATTATTTATTTAACAGTCCAAGTTAAGTTTCTCCACAATAGTTACCCTCAGGATTTGCTAGTCAGGGAATCGGCGATGGTAATGCTGTTGAATGTCAAGGGAAGGTGTTTCGACTCCCAATTGTTGGAGGTTCACATTGCCTGCCACTTAAATGTTGCAGTCTGGCAGCTATGACATTTAAGCCTCGTCCAGCACGGTCAATAGTGGTGCTACTGAGCCACTCTTGGTGATGGTCATTGAAATCCCGTACCCAGATTAAATGCTGTGCCCATGCTATGCTCAGTGCTTCTTCGAAGTGGTTTTCAACATGAAGAAGAATTGATTCATCAGTGTGAGGGAGGGCGGTAAATGATAATCAGCAGAAGGTTTTCTTGCTCTTATTTGACCTGATGTAGTTAATTTTGTAGCTGTGGACATTGCGAATGTATTCGACACAGTGACACACCAGAGGGCATTAAGGAGATGGAAGCACAGGGGATTAAATGGAAACTGGCGGTATGCATGCAACATTAGCTCAGTAACACGACCAAAGTATGGTGGTGCGTGGATGTTTTTCAGCCTGTGAGGTAGTTTATTTGGTGCTCCCCAGGTGCCAATTTTGTGTCCATTACATTTCAATTTGAATAAACGACCAAGAATCGGGTATAGGCAGCGGAATTCTAAATTTTACAGATAAAGCAAAACTTGGCACAGTAGTAGATAGTGATGTGTACAGTTATAGGCTTTAGGGTGATTGGGTCAGGATGCAGAAATGGGCAGAAGCATGTCAGATGGAGTACACCTTGGAGACGTATGAAGTGATACCCCTTGGGAGCACGAATATGGAAAGATATTATATTATAAATGGCACGAATTGGAAAATTGTAGATGAGCAGAGAGACCTTGGTGTCCATATCCACAAATCCTTAAAGGTCGCAGAGAAAGTTGACAAGTTGGTTAAAATGGATATCGTTTAGTTGGCTTTATAAATAGAAGAAAAGTAAATACAGCAAACAGATCAAGTTTTCAAGTATATATCCAATATCCTTTCGAAAGTTACTATTTGTATCTGCTTCCTTAACTTGTCAGGTATTGTGTTCCAGATCAGGATAAGTCGATTCGTTAAAGCAATCCTCCTCATGTTCTTCCTGGATTTTTGGGGGGGAAATATTACCTCACTACCGACCCTGCTTCCAGTGGAAGTAGTTTATCCCCATCTAATCTGTCAAAACCCTTCAGGGTAGTGACCATCTTTGTTAAATTGACGCTTAACCTTTTCTGCCGAAGGAGAACATTCCCAGTTCCTCTAATCTCTCCACATAACGGTACTGCCTGGCAACAATTCAGGATTTAGTTCTGATGAAAATCCCCTGTAATGTGTGTTTTTTTTATTCTGTCCTGGAAGTAGGAACATAACTGCAACATATTCCTGGGAGTGAGTTGTTTGGAGTGGTTCTGTGGAACAGTTTGAGACTACGGACACAAGGATTACTGGGAAAGAGGGCTGTGTAGAGGACACAGAGAGGCTGCAAAGAGATTTAGATAGGTTAAGCGAATGGGCTAAGGTTTGGCAGATGGAATACAATGTCGAAAAGTGTGAGGTCATCAACCTTGGAAAAAAAAACAGTAAAAAGGATTATTATTTGAATGAGGAGAAATTGCAACATGCTGCGATGCAGAGGACCTGGGGGACCTTGTGCATGAATCCAAAAAGTTAGTTTGCAGGTGCAGCAGGTAATCAAGGAGGCGAATGGAATGTTGGCCTTCATTGCGAGAGGGATGGAGTACAAAAGCAGGGAGGTCCTGCTGCTACTATATAGGGTATTAGTGAGGCCGCACCTGGAATACTGCGTGCAGTTTTGGTCACCTTACTTAAGGAAGGATATACTAGCTTTGTAGGGGGTACAGAGACGATTCACTCGGCTGATTCCGGAGATGAGGGGGTTACCTTATGATGATAGATTGAGTAGACTCTGTCTTTACTCGTTGGATTTCAGAAGGTTGAGGGTGATCTAATAGAAACATTTAAAATAATGAAAGGGATAGAAAAGATAGAGGCAGCGAGGTTGTTTCCACTGGTCGGGGAGACTAGAACTAGGGGGCACAGCCTCAAAATACGGGGGAGCCAATTTAAAACCGAGTTGAGAATGAATTTCTTCTCCCAGAGGGTTGTGAATCTGTGGAACTCTCTGCCCAAGGAAGCAGTTGAGGCTAGCTCATTGAATGTATTCAAATTACAGATAGATAGATTTGTAACCAATAAGTGAATTAAGGGTTACGGGGAGCTGGCGGGTAAGTTGAGCTGAGTCCATGACCAGATCAGCCATGGTCTTGTTGAATGGCGGAGCAGGCTCGAGGAGCTAGATGGCCTACTCCTGTTGCTAATTCTAATGCTCTTATGTTCTTTTGTACGGATGGGTTCTCAGGAATTGTGCCATAAATGCAGTAAGTCTATTTTAATTGTAAATCTTTATTCAGTTAACAATGATTACAACACCATTTACAGGGATGGGCGCTTGGGCACTTGTCGGGCAGGCTCCTGCATGTGTATCAACATTGGTGGGGAAACCTCAGAGATGTTGCAAAATTATAGCAGGTACATGATCATTTCTGATATTGGATAGGGTTAATGGTTGTGCATTTCTGGGAACGATTCATTGGCATGATTACAAGTTCGTTGTGGTCTCTAGGAGGGTGTCAGCATTTTAAGGGCTGTGGAAATGTTATAAATATATTGACGGGGGTTCACCCACATAATTTGGTTTCATTGGCTGATTTTAAATTGCACACTGAGAATTAGAGAGAAATTTCCTGAAATAACGGAAACACATTATAAAAGAATTAATCATAAACCTGAACCAAACCTGTTATCAATCACCCAGTGCTGTCGGGCTGAAGATTTCACATAGTCTGTTCTTCCCTTGCCTTTGGGGAGATTCACTTTCCAGTTGTGCAATATCTGACTCAATGTCAATGTGATAATTCAACATGTTTTTAAAAAAGTGATGAACTGAATCTGTTTCTTTAGTCACTGTAACTAATATCATTCTCCTTACATTCTAATTATACAGTGTAGATTTCTCCCGCCTAACATAAGGGGATTCGCTCAATGTGTTAATCCACATTGTCTCTCGGAGTTTGGTCTGCACAAGAAACCGAAGCAGCTGTAGAACGAATGGATCGGAGTCAGTCAGTTGAATATACGGTATGGGGAATAATTAAACGTACACAGAAAATATATTTTCCAGCCCTCGCTTTTACTGGAGTTCCTGGTAAGTCTCCATTACCAGATATTAATTCTAAAACCATTTTAATTGTATTCCGGATTCTAACATTCAATTCCCAGTTTCTGTAGATGTTCCTTGTAAATGACCATATGCCGATTTCATTATGTAAACGATATTTAATTGTAAACATTGTGCTCAGTACACAAGTCTACACATTCAACAATTCATTGTATTCAGTTTATTCCTCTTGTTACATGAATGAAAGTATATTGCTGCCTCGATACTGTCACTGGGTATTTCATTTAATGAATAGTTTATAGTCTGCTTTCTGCTCTGAGCACTGAAAGCAGATTTGAATCGTTTACATCTTCGCGTTAAACAACAACTGACAAGGCCAGTGGAATCAAAAGTGAGTGGAGATTCATCTACTTAACCAGCCATTGACCTTGCATTGAATTTAAAGTAAGTTAAATGGGGCAGGTTCTATTATTTCTGAGCAGTCTGTTCCCCGCCCGATTATCATTGTGTGCTCCGGACAGGGAGTGTTAATTGTTAGACAGTGAAAACCATATCACATCAAATCAGACAGATATTCATTGCTTTAAGGATATTGTTTTTATATCTATTGGGTAAACTGAATGATACAGATCTGCAATTGGCCAAAAACCACTCCAATTGATTTTTCTTTCAATTGATTGTAAATGGAGTAATGTTAAGAGTAAATTCCATTGTGATTTAATCACTTTACATTCTATCGATCAAATTGTAACCTATTCACTTCTCACTCACAGTTGGAAAACAGCAGAATAGCTTCGATCCGTTTCCATTCAGATACCTACTCAACATCAAGGTGGAAGGTCACATTGTTAGTTACACATCAGCCCATTCATAGTGACTGGTGTGAATAGCTTTGAGATGTAAGTGTAAATTCTCACATTTCAGGAATTATAAGAAAAAGATAGATAGAGATAAAGGAATTGATAAAGAGATAGAAAGACAGACAGACAGAGAGACAGACAGACAGATGCATTTTTATGGACAGTTAGGCAGAGAGACAGACAGTAAGATAAAGAGGGGGAGGCAGCTATATATGTATATATATATATATATATATATTTATAGATATTTAGGTATAGATATATAGATACATATATAGATGTAGATATATATCGAGAGACAGATTTATGCATAGATAGATATAGATTTTTAGAGAGATAGCGACATGGAGATACAGAGAGATGGAAATCATCTCTCATTTAGACAAACATTTAGACATCCAGACAGACAGATTGTGTAGAGTTCAGTAATTTATTTTTCATTGACTTAAATGGATAGCAAAACCGAGTAGGGTTTTAGAAACATTGGCCCATTCGACAGCATCCGGTTTCCCTCGACGCCGAAAGTTGAAAGTTTGCCCCAGTGATCAGTGACTGAATGGAGCAGAGTAGAAATTCCTCAGTCAATCCGCTGCTGCCATTACATATCCAGGAGCAAAAGAGAAAATTCTGGTATTATGGCCAATACCCATTTTTTAAAAATCTCTCTCTCTTCTTGCCCCAAAGGATTTGAGTCCTTTTTGAGTTTTCACAATAGAGGTACGTTATTTACCACAAGTAATTGCATAATATTCTCATTTGGTGCATTTTGCTGGTGTTGTTTCACACTCCAGGTGTTTCTTGCCAGATAGAGAACATTGAGCCTTATTCTGTCTGTGCTGTTTGTTGGAGTTTGACACTCAAACAGAGCACTCGCTCCTCATTGCCCGCTGTCCTCCTCTGATCCTTGTGCTGATCTCTTTAGTTAGAAGTATATAATCTGAGAGTGATTATCGCTCTCTCCTGTTCTGACCCATCTCATGGCAGATGTTTATTTTCAAATGTCTATCTGACGGTTTTAATTCACTCATGGTCTCTGCCTCTGCATCTATTTTCAGGTAAAACTTTACCCACATGCTCCTGAGTGACAGTGCGAGCTATGAGGAGAACGCTAAGAGGCTGCAGGGTGATTTGGACAGGTTATGCGAGTGGGCGAATACATTGCAAATGCAGTATAATGTCAGTTTATCCTCTTTGGGGACAAAAACACGAAGGCATAATATTATCTGAATGGCGATAGATTCGGAAAAGGGGAGGTGCAGCGAGACATGGGTGTCATGGTCCATCAGTCATTGAAGATTGGCAAGCAGGTACAGCAGGCGATGAAGAAGGCAACTGCAATGTTGGCCTTCATAGCAAGGGGATTTGAGTATAGGAGCAGGGAAGTCTTACAGCAGTTGTACAGGGCCTTGGTGAAGCCTCCCCTGGAATATTGTGTTCAGTTTTGGTCTCCTAATCTGAGGAAGGACATTCTTGCTATTGAGGGAGTGCAGCGAGAGTTCACCAGCCTGTTCCAGGGATGGCTGGATGCCACATCTTTAGAGACAGGATCACCCGTGCCTTCATAAACTGGAGTTTAGAAGTATGAGAGAGGATATCATAGAAACATGTTAAATTCTGATTGGACTGGACAGGTTATTTGCGGGAAGAATGTTTCCGATGTTGGGGAAGTCCAGAAACAAGGGACACAGTCTCTAGGATAATGGGTAGGATATTTAGGAATGAGATGAAGAGAAACTTCTTCACTCAGAGAGTTGTTAACCTGTGGTATTCCCTGCCGCAGAGACTGTTGATGCCAGTTCATTGGATATATTCCAGAGGGAGTTAGATATGGGTCTTGCGGCTAAAGGGATCAAGGAGTATTGAGAGAAAGCAGGATTGGGGTACTGAAGGAATGATCAGCCATGATCTTATTTAATGCTGGTGCAGGCTCGAAGGGTCGGATGGCCGACTACTGCACCTATTCTCTAAGTTTCTATGTTTCCAGGCGGGAACAAGGCGAATTCTGAACGGACATGTTTTACAAGCCGCCTGGTTTGGTCCCCATTGAATTCAATGTTGCGTGCAATTGGACGGGGAATTAAGCCGGTGTCGGACTTCAACCGGCCCCTTCCCACTGGCCGGGTGAGTTTAAAATCTGGATTTAAAGAGGTAATTGCTTCGTTCCGGTTCCAACGCCCACTCGGAAATTGCCATTCTTAAATTTTGAGCGAGGCACCCGCAGTTACAGGTCCTTTTGCCAAGGCACTGAAACTGGCTGACCAAACATTTCTCTCCTCGAACATTCAAACACTTTCCAGCAGTATACATTGCACACTGAGCAGCATCAGCCCCTAGGTGATTACCACAGTATATCCCAGTATCTCTGATCAGGACCAGGCACAGGAGATTGCCTCAATATATACCAGCATCACTGATCAGGAAAAAGATCCAGGGAATTGCCCCAATATATCCCAGCTTCACTAATCAGGAATTTGACACAGTGGATTGCCCCAATATCTCTCAGCATCACTGATCAGGAGCAGGACCGAGGGGATTATCCCAACATATACCAGCATCACTGATCAGGAAAATGACCCATAGAATTGCCCCAATATATACCAGCATCACTGATCAGGAGCAGGACCCAGGGGACTGTCCCAATATATACTAGCATCACTGATCAGGAGCTCGACACCGTGGAATGCCCCAATATATCTCAGCATCACTGATCAGGAGCAGGTCCCAGGGGAATATCCCAATATATCCCTGAATCGCTGATCAGGAGCTGGACCCAGGGGATTGCACCAATATATACCAGCATCACTGTTCAGGAGCAGGTCTCTTGGACAATGTTGAACAGAAGAGATGAGAGACAACATCAAACTAATAGAAATAACCTACAAACGTGGAAATAATAGTCTCGTAGGGGTGGATTGTCAGAGATATAAGGAACCGCAAAGTTAGACAATAAAAGATAACAAGAGCTGCTAAGAGATAATTGGAAATTAAACTTGCGACGGATATCACGAATTAAACATAACTTTTTTATTACAACGTAAGGAAAAAAGGATTCAGTGCTAATGTGAGCCCTTTAAAACAGACACGGGTAATATTGCAAATGAAAACAAGGAAATACAAGAGTGTTTGAGTAATTATATTATGTCCGCGCTCACAGTAGAGGGAGACGATACGTACATGAAATTCCAGGAAAATTAGTCAAGGACTGGAACTCACGAAAGTTAACGTAAGCAAGAAACTAGTAATAGAAACATTAAAATTAAACTCACGAAAAAATGAAAAACACCAAGACCTGATGGCTTCCACCAATTGTTGTTGAGTAATTAGATAAACGTAGGTGTTTAGTTAGAGCCAACATGGAATCATAAAAGGCAGTTAATGTCTCGCGAACGTTTGTGATATTTTTGAGGTAATGACCAAATTAGCAGGCAAGGGAAAGTCTATGGATGTAGTTTATATAGACTTCCAGAAGGCAATCAACAAGGTTCCACATAAGAGAATGTTAGTTAAAGTGAACACGAGAATTAAAGGCCAATAATTGAACTGGTTAACAGACTGGTTGTTCAGGAAAATATCGGGAATAATGATCATTGGTGTGTACATGAATTGGAAGGAAGTGATTAGTAATATGCAACAAAGCAAATGTTGGTCTCTTAGTGGACGAGACTAGGGAATTAGTGAAGGGGAACATGGAGATAGCAGAAATTTTGAACAAATATTTTGTATCAGTCTTTATGGTAGAGCAAACTAAAAATATCCAAACAGCAGATAGCCAAGGGGCTATCTTGGGGTTGAACCTAACGCAATCAAAATCACTAACGAGGTGGTACTCAGCACTATAATGGGACTCAAGGCTGCTAAAGTCCCTGGATCTGATGGCTTGCATCCATGGATCTTAAAAGGCCTAGAAGCAGGGATTGTTGATGCATTGGTTGTAGTATAGCAAAACCTCCTGGATGCTGGGGAGGTCCAGCAGATTGGAAAACAGTTAATCTAACGGCCCTATTTAAAAAAGAAGGCAGACAAAATGCATGAAAATATAGCCAGTGAGCCTAACATCTGTGGTTGGGTAATTGCTGCACTCCATTATTAAAGACGCAATAGCAGGACAGTTGGAAAAGCAAATTTCAGTCAGGCTGAGTCAGCATGGATTTGTGAAGGTGGAATAGGAGAATAGAGCAGATGAATACATGGCTGGAGAGAAGGTGCAGGCGGGAGGGCTTTAGATTCGTGAGGCATTGGGACCGCTTCTGGGGCAGGTGGAACCTGTAAATGACGGACGAGTTGCACGTCAACAGAGCCGGGACCAAAAACCTCGCAGCGGGGCGCGGGCAGGGTGGGGCGAGGGTTGCAAGTGCTTTTGGGGAGAGTTTAAAGTAGCTTGGCAGGGGGATGTGAACCTGAAAATACATTCACAAGGGAGAGGATCTTGAGTTCTAAAGCAAAAATCAAGAAAATGATTTTGAAGGAGAGACGGCAAGCAGGAAAACGGGGTAAAAAAACAAATTTAAAAGCACCATGTCGAAATGTACGTAGCATTCGTAACAAGATAGATGAGTTGACGGCACAAATAAATACAAACGAGTGTGACCTGAAGCACAGACAGAAAGGAAGCGGAGTCGGGATAGCTCTATTGATCAATACTGGACGAACTGCAACAGTGTGAAACGAAATTGGCTCAAATGATCAGGATGTTTAACAGTTTTGGTGGAGATAAGGAATAATAACTGGGAAAAGGTCACTGGTGGGCGTCGTCTATAGGCCGCTAAGACTAGGATCTCTGTTGTGTCGGGCCATAAACCAGGAAATAGTGGGGGCTTCTAAAAAGGGAACAGCAATAATCATGGCTGATTTTAAACTCCATATTCATAGGACAAATCCAATTGGTCAGGATAGACTTGAGGAAGAGTTCAAAGAGTGCATAAGTGACAGGTTCCTTGAGCAGTATGTAACGGAACAAACCAGGGGGCAGGCTATCTTCGATCTGCTCCTGTGTAACGAGAAAGGATTAATAAACAATCTCCGAGTAAAGGATCCCATCGGAATCATAGCATGGTTGGATTTCAAATTCAGATGGAGGTTGAGATACTTGGATCTCAAACCAGTGTACTTAGCTTAAATAAACGTTGCAGTGAAGGTACGAGGGCAGAGTTGGTTAAGTGGACTGGGAAAATTAGTCGAGGAATGAACAGTGGCGTAAATTTAAGATATTTCACAACTCTCCTGAAAAATATATTCCAGTCAGGAGAAAAAGCTGTCATGAATGTAACCTTCATGTAACAACACTGCAATACTGTAAATACTTGAGAAATGCACACGTTGACAACAGGTGGTGAACTTGAGGGAGACACTCCTCACCTTGACATCCAGGTATGTAAAGGGAGGTCCCACGCAGGGTCATTACTTCTTTGTCTTGTGAATAAAGGTGCAGGTCACAGAGTGACCTTGTCCATAGAATGTGCCTCGTGTGGATTTGTGGTATTGTATCAGGACTTTACAAAGGGTGTGAAAGAAAAAATAGCCATCCGTGGCTAACTGAAGCAAAAAAGCACGGTATCCAACGGCAAACAAACTGGCCAAAACTAGTGGGAGGATAGAAGATTGGGAAGCTTTTAAAAGCCAACAAAGAATGACTAAAAAATGACTTAGAAAAGGAAGAAAGAGAAAAGTAAGACTATGAAATTAAAGTAGCACGAAATATAAAAATATATAGCAAGATATAGGAATATAAAAAGGAAAAGAGTGGCTAAATAAATGTTGGTTCGTTAGAAGAGGAGAACGGCTAATTAGTAATGGGAAACATGGAGATGACAGAAAATCTGATCAGATATCTTTCATCAGCCTGTACGGTATAGGACACTTACAATATTCCGACAGTAGATTGTCAAGGGGCTATAGAGGGGTGAGGAACTTAACACAATCACAATCACAAAGGAGATGGAACTGAGTAAGATAAAGGGACTAAAGACGGATAATTCTCTTCATCTGATGGCTTGCATTCACAGGTCTTAAGTGAAGTAGCATGGATAGTGGATGCATTGGTTGTAATTTTCCAAAATTTATCAAATTCCCGGATTGTGGGAAAGTCCATGCAGATTTCAAAGCTGCAAATGTAACGACTCTATTTAAAAAGGGAGGCAGACAAAAAGCAGGGCACTATAAACCAGTTAGCCTCATAGCTATGATAGGGAAAATGGTGGAGTCCATTATTAATGCCGCAGTCGGAGGACATTTGGGAAAGCAAAATTCGGTCAGCAGAGCCATTATGGATTTATGAAGCAAAGTCATGTTTGACAAATTTGCTGGAATGTGTCACAAACAGGGTAGATCAAGGGGAAACAGTGGATGTTGTGTATTTGGAATCCCGAAGGCAATTGACAAGGTGCCACATACAAGGTAACTGCACACGATAAAAGTTCACGGGGTTGGGGTTAAAGATATGCACATGGAGAGAGGATTTGCTAACGAACATAAAACAGAGTGACGGGATGAAGTGTTCATTCTCGGTTTGCCCAACAGTAGCTCGTGCGGTGCCGCAGGGATCAGTGCTGGAACCTCAACTAATTCCAATCGATATTAATGACTTGAAAGAACGGACCGAGCGTAACGTAGCCAAGGTTACTGATGATAAAAGGATGGTGGGAAAAGCAATATGTGAGGAGGGAACAAAACATCTGCAAAAGGACATAGAGAGGCTAAGTGCGTGGGCAAAATTTGGCAGATGAAGTATAATGCGGTAAAGTGTGAGATCATGCACTTTGGCAAAAAAAAATCAAATAGCAAGTTATTATTTAAATGCAGAAATATTTCAATGTGCTGCAGTTCAGCGGGACCTAGGGTCAGTTGTGCATGATTCACAAAAGGTTAGAATGCAGGTACAGCAAGTGATCAGGGAAGCTAATGGAATCTTGGCCTTTATTGCAAAGGTGATGGAGTATAAAGCAGGGACGTCTTGCTAAAGATATACAGGGTATTGGTGAGACATCATCTGGAATACTGCGAACAGTTTTGTTTTCCATATTTATGAAAGGATATACTTGCGTTGTTGGAGGTTCAGAGTAGGTACACTCGGTTGATTCCTGAGATGAGAGGGTTGATTATGAAGTAAGGTTGAGGAGGTTGGGCCTCTACTCATCGGAATTCTGAACAATGAGCGAGATCTTAGCAAAATGTTTTAGACTATGAAGCGTCTTCACAAGGTAGATGCTTAGCGGATCTTTCCACTGAGAGCGGCGAATAGAACGATGGGCATTACCTTTCTGTGAAAGCTGGGTAATTGAATACATTTAAGAGAGCGATCGACAGTTTCATCACCGATAAGGAAAAAAGATCTTCTGTTGAGCGGGCAGGTAAGTGCAGCTGAGTTCATGATCTATTCAGCCAGAATCGTAATATATGTCGGAGCAGGCTCGAGGGGCCATATGGCCGACTCATTCTCTTATTTCTTACGCACTTATGTTGTTATGTAGGATCACTTATATTTGTTAATGTCTTCAAGAACACAATAGAGAGCTATATATCAAAGGTTGCGACGAAACAAAGATTTATGAGGTAGTAAGTTGCATAAAATTACAAAGAGACATTCATAGATTAACTGAGTCGGCAAAACTGAGTAATGTATAGGTATTTAGGGACAAGGACTCGTGGCAGATGAATGGAGTTTGGATACAGATCAGCCATGAGCTCATTAGTAGAGGAACAGTATGGAGTGGTTGAACATTCCTATTCCTATATTTATATCAATAGCCCCACAATATCTCAGCGACAGTGATCAGCATCAGGACAGAAGGGATTTGACGATATAACGAGCATGGTGGATAGAGGTGTACCGATGGATGTGGTGTATTTAGATTTCCAAAAGGAATTCGATAAGGTGCCACACAAAAGGTTACTGCAGAAGATAAAGGTACGCGAAGTACGAGGAAAAGTATTAGCATAGATAAAGAATTGGCTAACTAACTGAAAGCAGAGAGTTGGGATAAAAGGGTCGTTTTCGGGTTGGAAATCGGTGGTTAGTGGTGTGCCACAGGGATCGGTGCTGAGACCACAACTGTTTACAATATACATAGATGACCTGGAAGAGGGGACAGAGTGTAGTGCAACAAAATTTGCAGATGACACAAAGATTAGTGGAAAAGCGGGTTGTGTGGAGGACACCGAGACGCTACAATGAGATTTCGATAGGTTAACCGAATGAGCTAATGTTTGGCAGATGGAATTCAATGTCGGAAAATGTGAGGTCATCCACTTTGGAAATAAAAACAGTAAAAGGGAATATTATTTGAATGGGGAGAAATTACAACATGCTGCGGTGCAGAGGGACCTTGGGGTCTTTGTGCATGAATCCCAGAAAATTAGTTTGCAGGTGCAGCAGGTAATCAGGAAGGCGAATGGAATGATGGCCTTCATTGCGAGAGGGATGGAGTAAAAAGCAGCGAGGTCCTGCTGCAACGTACAAGGTATTGGTGAGGCCGCTATACTAGCTTTGGAGCGGGTACAGAGACGAGTCACTAGGCTGATTCCAGAGATGAGGGGGTTACCTTCTGATGGCAGATTAAGTAGACTGGGTCTTTATTCGTTGGAGTTCAGAAGGATGAGGGGTGATCTTTTAGAAACATGTAAAATAATGAAAGGGATAGACAAGGTACAGGCAGAGAGGCTGTTTCCACTGGTCGGGGAGACTGGAACTCGGGGGCACAGCCTCAAAATACGTGAGAGCCAATTTAACACCGAGCTGAAAAGGAATTTCTTCTCCCAGAGGGTTGAGAATCTTTTAAATTCTCTGCCCAAGGAAGCAGTTGAGGCTAGCTCATTGAATGTATTCAAATCACAGATAGATAGCTTTTTCACCAATAATGGAATTAAAGTTTATGGGGAGCGGGCGGGTAAGTGGAGCTTAGGTCATGGCCAGATCAGCCATGATCTTATTGAATGGCAGAACAGGCTCGCGGGGCTAGATGGCCTACTCCTGTTCCAAATTCTTACGTTACTATGTTCTTATGTTGACTGGGCCAGCCCGATTGTTCTAGGCCTCAAACGTAATGGCACGGTCAGGATTTGCGGCGTTGTAAAGTAATTATTAATCGTTTCTCACTTCAGGACTAATGACCGCTACCTATGGCAGACGATCTAGTTGCGACGCTGGAAGGAGGCAAGACGTTCACCAACTCAGGTTCAAAATGTTTCTTGTTTTTAGTTCACACCTCAATTGAAAAATATTACCTAGAAATGTTCTTTGTGGATGCCTCATCAAAATGTAATTTATAAGTGTCCAGTTACCCGCTCCTTAATAATGGAATCCAGCATTTTCCCAACGAATGATATCAGGCTTACTGGCCTATAGCTCCCTGTTTTCTCTTTCCCTCCTTTCTTGAAATTTACAGTGGCTACCTTCCTCTCCGCTGGGCTCATTTTGGAATCTAGGTAAATTGGGAAATCACTCCCAATGCATCAATTCGATCTGCAGCCACTTCTCTTAGATCCTAGGATGCAGACCATAAGGTCTATGGGATATTTAACGTTTTAGTCTCTTTCCTTTCTCAAATACTTTTTCTACTCTTCTTTATTTTGTTATGCTCCTCATTAAATTAACTCCTTGTCCCCACTATTCTTTGTATGTTAATATATCTCCGACTGGGAAGCAGATACAACAGATTTGTTTAAATCTCTTTCTTTCCTCATACCCCATTAGAATATCTCCTGACTCAGCCGCTGAGTGACCAATTCTTGTTTTTTCTACTTTCTTCCTTTTCACATACGTTCAAATGCTCTTACACACTATTTTGATAAGTCTTGCTAGTTTACTCTCATATTCTATGTTGTCCCATTTGATCACTTATTGGTCATCCTTTGTTAGTTTCTGAAATTCTACGAATCCTCATGCTTACTACTATTCTTGACAACATTATAAGCCTCCCCTTTTAATCTAATACTCTTCCTACCTTCTTCACTTATATACGGATAGATCACATATTCCATTGAGTTTTTATTTATCAATGGAATCTATGTTCGTTGACAATTTTCAAACATTTCTTCAAAATATTGCAACCAATTATCTCGAATCATATATTGTAATCACATTTGTCAACTTACAATAGCCAGCTCGCCCCCCAAACTATAAAAAAGCAAAATACCGTGGATACTGGAATCTGAATTAAAAAACAAACTATATCATTGGCTTTATTTATTTTTAAGAATCTCGTTTCAGAATTAATTATTTCACTCTAAAAATCAGCGTGAAATACTATCATACGATGATCATTCCTCCACAGCGGACCCTTTACTATGAGATGAATAATTAACCCCGTCTTTTCAAACAAAACAACATCGAAAACAGCCTGTTCCCTGTTTGGTTCCATGACGTATTGTTCCAGGAAACTGTCTCGAACGCATTCCATGAAAACAACCTCCAGACTACCCTTGCCAATTTTATTTGCCTTTTCTATCTGTAGATTCATGTTCCCCAAGATTAATGTATTACCTTTTGTACAAGCTCCAATTTTATGCAGATTAATAGTCTGTCCAACGTTATAGTTCCTATACACATCCCATTAGTGTTTTCTGCCCCTTGTAATGTATTAACTTTTTCCTTACTGATTCTACCTTCTAGTCTTCTGAGCCACGATCCTTTATCACTACTGACCATATGTAATCCGTTATTTTCAGGGCTAGCACAGTCCTTTTATATTTCGCCTGTCTTTTGAAATATCTAGAACCCTCGAATAATTGTGTCCCAATCTTGGTCATCTTGCAAACATTTCTCTGTAATGGCTATTAATTTAAAGCCATTTATCTCTATTCGTGTCACGGATTCGTCGATTATGTAACAAACGTGGTTCACTATTATTTCCTATTTTAACTTATTACTGGTGCACTGCAGCCACTAATCTCTCCGTCGATTCCTGAAAAGGATGTCAACTTGGTTCTTAGTGCTCTGTTGAGACCAGAAGCACATCTCGTGAGATGAAATCTGTATTTCGCTCCGTGCCTAACACTGTGAGGAAGTGTTTGTGCTAAAGACCATTTTTTGAAAGATATCGTGGCTCGAACAGGGAACAGACGGGTGTGTGCGTGCAGTGGATATGGGATTATGTTCTGATTCCCGCCTGCTTCTAGATTAAAAGGAATAAAAGATGAATGATAGAGTGAAGCACAGTGAGAGATGGGTTGATAGAAGAATGTGTGCATGGACCTGATTAAAAGTGGCCCAAACACGAAGCAATAGAACGATATCATCAGTAGACTAGCATAATCTGAGCTCCGAGATCTGGTCGAGGCCCATTCTCCTTAAGTTAGGAAGCAGCGCGAGGGACAATTCTACCCTGGGTAACATTGTCCTCCAAGAGCATGTAACATAATTTGTGTTCTCTGAGGCAGAAAGAGTTAATTTGGAGAGCGTTGGATGTAAAGGTCCCTGCGTCAATCCCTATAAGGAGAGGTTTCGTGTTGTGCCTTCCTCCAAAAGGGGAGATGCAAAAGAGATATTTTCTGCTCCTAATGCCGCTTCTCTCTGACTGATGGGAGTAAAACCACATCTGACCATAACCACGTGTTTACAGTCAATAAATCTTCTCTGGAACTTGCATTCATGTAACCTTCACCAACTGGAAAAGTCTGGTTGACAATCGTTTCGTTTATATTAATGCAGCATAGAAAGATAGAAGCATAGAAACATAGAAAATAGGTGCAGGATCAGGCCATTCAGCCCTTCTAGCCTGCACCGCCAATTTAATGAGTTCATGGCTGAACATGAAACTTCAGTATCCCCTTCCTGCTTTCTCGCCATAACCCTTGATTCCCCGAGTAGTAAGGACTTCATCTAACTCCCTTTTTAATATATTTAGTGAATTGGCCTCAACTACTTTCTGTGGTAGAGAATTCCACAGGTTCACCACTCTCTGGGTGAAGAAGTTTCTCCTCATCTCGGTCCTAAATGGCTTACCCCTTATCCTCAGACTGGGACCCCTGGTTCTGGATTTCCCCAACATTGGGAACATTCTTCCCGCATCTAACTTGTCTAAACCCGTCTGAATTTTAGACGTTTCCATGAGGTCCCCTGTCATTCTTCTGAACTCCAGTGAATACAAGCCCAGTTGATCCAGTCTTTCTTGATAGGTCAGTCCCGTCATCCCGGGAATCAGTCTGGTGAATCTTCGCTGCGCTCCCTCAATAGCAAGAATGTCCTTCCTCAAGTTAGGAGACCAAAACTGTACACAATACTCCAGGTGTGGCCTCATCAAGGCCCTGTACAACTGTAGCAACACCTCCCTGCCCCTATATTCAAATCCCCTCACGATGAAGGCCAACATGCCATTTGCTTTCTTAACCGCCTGCTAACCTTCAATGACTGATGTACCATGACACCCAGGTCTCGTTGCACCTTCGCTTTTCCTAATCTGTCACCATTCAGATAATAGTCTGTGTCTCTGTTTGTACCACCAAAGTGGATAACCTCACATTTATCCAGATTATACTTCATCTGCCATGATTTGCTCACTCACCTAACCAACCCATTCACTCTGCATCCTGATAGCATTCTCCTCGCAGTTCACACTGCCACCCAACTTAGTATCATCCGCAAATTTGGAGATACTGCATTTAATCACCTCGTCTAAATCATTAATGTACAGCGGAGGAGGAGTTGCGAGTAGCTGTACAACGAAGAGGTTTGTAGAGGGTGAAGGGGAAAAAGGGCAGAATGACGGTGGGTGTGAGAGGGGCAGCGAGTCGGCCACGGTCGCTTGAACCGAACTAGTGTAGTCCAGAGGATTTGAACAGGCTGGAAAGAAGGAGCAAGTTAGGAGCAGCCAATGTGGACTCAAGTGAGTGAACGGCTTGTCAGTCTGGTTGTTTGGAGTTTGGTGTTTATAATGGCGGGATGCAGGGTTCACTCCCGTTTTGTGTCTGAAGGAATTATGCTCAGATTCCCAGCCCTGAATTTCACAGCAAAAATCTCAAGGAATGTTTGATATCAATGAGATTCAACGTCAGCTTCAGCAATTGGTGCCATGCTTCGGGACTCTTTCCAGCATCTCACTGTTAAAGATTGAACATTACAGAATTTCACCTCCTGCTCGGGGTAAGTCGGGCTCACTGTGGCTTCAGACACATCTCCATTGACAACAAACCAGTGCATGGAAGACAAAGGTCACATTTATTGGCACAGCTTTGGTGTCATTACCTACGAAAGGAAATATTTGCTTTGGAGATTAAGTATATTGGACCTATCGACTCAGGAAATGAGATGAATGTGAGGTGATCTCATTAAAACGTATAAACAATGTATAAAATGCGTGAACCTTCTATCTCAGAGGCGGTTGCACTCCCAGTGGAGCCACGCCAGACAGATGGCGGTTCAGACAACATTAAGTCAGTGCTGCAACGCGAACCTCAGAATGGCCAATTCATCTGCTCGGGAGATATAGAGGTTCATTGCTTGTTCATTTCCTCATTGGTCTTTTTGTTGCCTCTTTCCGAGTACTGCAACCTGCTTCTCTGAAGCCTGTAATTTCGCATGGGCAGTGTTCCCCTTGTCACTTTAGAACCGCTGCTTTGATACCATTACTGCTGAAATAAACAAGCTTTCCTGTAACTTTCAATTCGCTCCCCCCATGGGTTAAACCGACTGACGCTAAAGACAACACCTGGTGTTTAAATCAATTGCCCACATTTATTGAGTCCTACCGATCTGTAGCTTCCCACATGGCCTGAATTACACAATGGGCTTTGGCCAAGCTTCCCAGCATGCAATCCTGAACAGTTGATTAATACATCATTTTTTGAATTAATATCTTTAACCAAACTCAGCTCCTTTAGCAAGGCAGTAATGCAGGCTGACAGACAATCATTTAGTATTTTAAATGAAACGAGAAATGTCTTCTAGAGGAAGGGCATTATACAATATCAACAATCACAAGCATTGAGTCCAAAAGTGACCAGATCTGCTGCGAGCAAGGTTTGAACCTAGGCGAAAAAGAAAGGCAGCACCCAGTACTTTACATTCTCAAATCATCGAGCCTGCACTGTGTTGCTCATTCTCTGAAACATTAAGACAGTGAAATGCTTGAAGGAAGCAAGCCAGGTAGAACATTTTGTTACGAATGCAAATGGAAAAGTTACCTTTATTAGTCGAGGGATGAAATAAATGAAGAAGGACCTTATGCATCAACTGCATAACTGATTGGTTCGGCCGCAGCTGGAGCACTGCTTGCAGTTCTGGTCACCACATTACAGAAAAGCTGTGATTGCACTGGAAAGGGTGATGAGGAGATTTACAAGAATATTGTCTGGACTGGAGAATTTTATCCATGAGGAAATATTGGAGATGCTGGGTCTGTTTCTTTGGAACAGAGGAGACAGACAGGAGACCTTATCGAGGTGTATAAAATTATGAGCAGCCTGGATAGTGGTTAGGAATGGACTGTTTCCCTTGGCAGACGAGTCAGTCACCAGGGGATAGAGACGTACATTATTTGGGGGGCGGATTAGAGGAGATATGAGGGGAAATGTCTTCAACCAGGTGGTGCCGGGGGTCTGGAACCTACTGCCTGAAAGGAGGGTAGAGACATGTCACCTCACCACATTCAGTAACTACTTGGATAGACACATAAATATATTTTATTTATTTCTATGTAAAGTGCCGTAACCTACAGGTCTACGGAGAAAGAGCTAGAAAGTGGGATTGGCTGGATAGCTCTTAGTCGGCCGGCGGGTACACGATGGACCGAAATGGCCTCCTTCCGTGCTATAAATGTATATGTTTCTTTGTTTCTAATAAAGGACTATTATACTGCTTTTCTGCATAATAATAAAAAGCGAAAGAATTGCAGCGACAGTTTACATAATCTGAAGCCCTCACATATGTAACAGCTATACAAAGTTTGGAAAACAGCTGAAACCCAAGTTTCACTTTATTCATGTTAATTGTGATGTGATTTACAACACTGCGATTTGTGGCAACTCTTTAAGCCACAGGTACAAAAATGCGCACCTAATTCCCTGCTCTGCATTAACTGACACTGAGCTGGCATTGTTCCATCACCTAGGGCACTGTCGAAATCCCGACCTCCGATAAATGACTCAGACACCTTCAGCACCGGCAGAAGTTTCTTTAATTTACGTGCTAGCTAGGGGAAGGTCACACTCAGTCAATGACGACGTGAACACTCCCGAAATGGTTCAGTTTCACAAGATATTTATACAGTAAAACCCAAGTTCTGGCCTCTCCCTGTGTATTGGCTTTGTCTCGCAGCCAGTGAATAGAGATAAAGAGTTAATTACTACATCCCAGTCCTGACATGGTTTCCAGATATTTCCTTTTGTCAGGGTTATTAGTTGGCCAGCCGGCTATTACTCGATGAGAGTGTGGTAATGAGCTATTACCTGTCTTGCATTGTGTCAGAATTGTCCAGTTTCCTCGTCAGTTATCTTTTTGCATCAAATGGATGAGGTCTCTTCAAGAGATAATGACTGGTGGTTTGAGTACTGAAAAAAACGTTGGGTGAGGGGCGTACTTATCTCAACAGGACTTGCCTCCGAGCTGTCTGGTGGCTATGAACAATTTCAAGCCAGGTTTAGCTGTTTATGCAAGCCGACTGCTTTATGCAGAAATTTCTGGAAGGGCCAGGACTCCATTTTGTAATATATTGCAAAGCGCACAAAAATACCGCTTGGTATCCGCTTAGATAAAAATACATTTCCACATTCCTCCATGTTGTCCTTCACAAGGACAACTTAATCCATTCTGGTCTTGTACATTCTCTCTATTTCCATTTCCACACAAAAGCCTTCAGTGGTTGTTTCTACCACAACTCTAGCCGTGGTCTCGGTAGGTAACATGGTTTTTCCCACCCTGGCACAGCAACACTTAACCAAGACAAATAATATATATCGGTCGAAGACTATCAGCAGGAATATGATCAAAACCTATACCACAGATCTCCCTCGGGATCCCAACCACCCCGATGCCCAACCCCACAAGGTGATACCGTCCTGGCCAACTGTCTATCTATACTCTATTATCTTTTTCCTAATGTATTCAGCTAGACTGCCGATTTCTTCTGATTTATCCGGGATATACGTACAGCATTCTCCACTTATTAATGAGCATGTCCCTCCTTCCTTGGCTAGGAGATAATCTAATGCCATACGATTTTGGAGATCCACTGTTCGAATAGCTACCATTTCATCATTCACCCCTTCAAAGGCTTGGGAAGTTGCGTTGGCTACTGAATCCACTAAGTTAAACAGTTCCATGCGGTTGATGCTATTCCATAGGGTGGCATCATTACCTTGAATATTCCATATAGCCATGTCAAATCCCGTTTAAATCTATGCCTTCCATCGGCATCCCTTAGAGTCTTTATTGATCTGATAATAGGTACCACATATCCTAAGTAACAGGAACCAGTCCAGTTGGCTGGTAACCACGGGCAGGCTTTATGGTCAAAAATAAAGTCGGTGCAATTATAGGACGTCAGCTCCTGGTCCTTTCGCGCCACCCATACTCGAGTGGTCTCATCTTCCCACCATTCACCTGGGACTTTGTTATGGACCATTGTCCAGCCAACGGTTGCTATCTTTCTCCAATCAGTGGGATTAGTTGTGGCTTGCCATTTAGTCATTTGGGAACACTTGTTGTGTCCCACTTCTGGTCTTTACTCTCATTACTCACTAAGCATATTATACCTTCAGGATTTCCTATTCTGGGAGTAATGCTTAAGGAGGCTGACGGTTATTATTATAATTTGGCTGATACCATCCCTGGAAGACTGTAAGTTTATACCCTGCTGACCTCCATTCTGCTTGCTCCTTTGTTTCTGACAACTTGGTTATGTTTGTCCTATTTTGCACTTTCAACCATTCTACCATTTCTGATTCGTTAAAGGGGACAGATAAAATAAGAACATAAGAATTAGGAACAGGAGTAGCCGATCTAGCCCCTCGAGCCTTCTCCGCCATTCAATAATATCATGGCTGATCTTGGGGGAATACCCACTTCGGAGTGGACAGGTACATGGGAACATATCCAACAACTCGACAAGTTTATTTCTTGAGCATACTTATGACTCAGTGCTAAAATACATTTATTTGTAGTTCCCTTAGGTGTCGTGTCTGTACCCCTGGTATAATCAATAATGCAAAGTAAAACCTTGTCAAGCCCAGCACTATCAGTCCCCATAGTCCATACAGTTCCTTATTCAGTCTTCCTTTTTCTGTTCCTCTGGTTCCTTCTTCCCTTCCTTCTGGTCGGTAGCCCTTTTGCAATGGGACGCATGGATCTATGTTGGTCTTTCCTTCATCTTGATTGTAGTATTAGTCGCCAGCAAGACCTGGTATGGACTTTCAAACTTGGCTGTAGACTGCTTTTTCTTTTAAAGATTTTGATGTAAACCAATTCCCCGGGCTCCAGCTTATGACACTTCCCTTCCACTGGCTTGACTTGAGATTCCTTTACGTGTGAATGAAAGCTCAGGATTTATCTGGTGAGTGCAATACAATAATTCAACATATTGCCCTCCATTTTATGGATGTCCATTTGTTTTGCAGTCAATGGTGCTGTAAAAGGTCGTCGTTGGGGACGTCCCTTAACTAACTCAAGTGGTGACAGGCCTGTTGTTCTGTTGGTTGCAGATCGTATTACCATCAAAGCTGAGGGCAGCATTTCTGTCCATTTCAGTCCAGTGTCATTGCATAATTTTGCCAGCTTATTTTTAAGCATTCCATTATGTCTTTCAACAAGCCCAGCTGAGTGTGGATGATAACTGCAATGAAAACGTTGAATAATCTGTAAAGCTTTACACATTTCTCTTCTAACAGTTCCCGTGAAATGTGCCCCGTTATCACTAGAAAGCTTAGCAGGGATTCCGAAGCCCGGTACGATTTCTTTTAACAAACACTTAGCAACAGTAGTGGCATCGGCCTTTTTATATGGAAAGGCTTCAATCCATCTAGAGAACACATTTACAATAACTAATACAGACTTGAATCCCATACACAAGGTAATTCAATAAAGTCCATTTGTAAATGTACAAAAGGCCCCATTAGATTTGGGTGGGAGGCAGATTCTACTTTTTCTGTCTTACCCGGATTCATTGTCTGACAGGTAACACAATTTTAAGATTTGTTTTGCAATTGCTGAAATAACTGGTGCATACCAAGTTGCCAAAATATAATCTGCAATCCCCACTTTGCCCGTGTGTGTGAATGTATGAACGTATGAACACATCGGGCAATCCATGGAAGTAAGGATTTGGGCGCCACCACGCGGCCGTCGTGGTGAACCCATATTCCTTCGGGATTTTTATAACATTGATCCTTCTTCCAGATCACTTTGATCCTTCGTCTGTGTCTGAAAGGTCAGCACGTCATGAATAATGGGTGACGGGTCTGAGTTATTATTTTTTTCCTTAATGGAAACAATGATACCTTCATTAGTGTAAACAATGGCACCTGCATCGCCCCTTTTGATAGAGCTGCTGCCTAAGCTGCATTAACAGCTCTGGCGTTCCCAAGTGCCACCTCATTCGACTGGCATGTATGTGCTTGGAATTTGATAATGGCAAGTTTCAAGGGGCATTGAATGGCTCGCAGGAGATTTTCCACTTGTTCTGCATTTTTGATAGTGGTTCCTGAAGAAGTCAGGTCCCACGAATTTCCAAATTTGTCCATAGTCATGTGATACCCCAAAAGCATACCTGGAGTCAGTGTAGATATTAACTGTTTGTCCTTTAGCCAGAATACAGGCTCGAGTAAACGCAAGAAATTTGGCTTGTTCGGCTGAAAAGGAGTCTGGAAGGGAGGCTGTATTGACAAAATTAAACTGGGTAACAATTGCATAAGCCGCTTTAGGTTTGCCCCTATCATTTCGTAAGGCTGATCCGTCAACATAGTACAATAGATCAGGGTTACACATTGGTGCATCTGTTAAATTTTTACTTGGTTTCGTCACTAATTCGGTTACCATTTCACATGAATGGGGTTCGGCGTCTTCTTCCGTGGGGCGTAGAGTGGCTGGATTTAAGGTAGTACATCTTTTAATAAGTTTCGGATTTGATAACAGTTCAACTTCATATTTACTGTTTCTTGCGGAGGTTAAATGTTGGGTGGCACATATAGTAAGTAAAATCTCGACAGAGTGTGGGATGCATAGAATGGTCTGATGATTTTCAGTTATTGTCTGAGCCTGTTGATTAGCATAATAAGCTGCTGCCAACAAAGGAAGACGTCCTGGTAGTTCGCGCGCCACTGGGTCTAGTTGGCCACTGAAATACGCTATCAGTCGTTGCCTGTCCCCATGTAACTGAGTCAAAATAGATTGTGCAAAACTCGACTTGTGATGCACAAATAAATTGAGTAGCTTAGTGTAATCTGGAAATACCAAGGCTGGTGCTGAAGTGAGGGACTGCTTAAGACTCTGGAAAAATTCCGGGATAATTTATTCCAAATCCTTCTTTAAGCATTGTGAGAATATAGTAGATTCATTCACAGCTGGTAAGTCTTGGACAAACCTCCATTTGTCACTATTGCACTTATGAACCGGAAGAATCGGTGTGTTACACGGACTTCTCATTTATGCTTATAGTGATTCACAGATCACAGAATGTAAAGTATTTGTTTTATAATTTTATTAAAAGGCTTCCAAACCCAACATTTTTCCAATACACCCAAAATTTTGAATAAGTAGATCACCTGAAATATCTCAAAATCTCAATTCAACTACAGTACTGCCACTCTTTATCCAAAAAAACAAACCCTCTTACTGAGCTAGAAGCTTTCGGGTCAAGATTTTATACCAAGGATATCGGGCGCATAGTCCCCCAGTCTGCAGCCTCAAGAGACCCACAAAGGCTTTTTTTTAAAAAAGGCTTTACAACTTCCCTTCCCCGTTCTTTATCTCACTTCTAGACTAAATTCATGTCTTTCAACCCAATGTAATCAATGATTTCTTGTCTTTTTCGACAAGTAAGTGAGCGTGTCAAATAAATTCTCTTTTTTTTTAACCGGGACCATGTCCCAACAAACCTATTCTTTGTGCATTTCCTAGCTCCGTAACTTCTCATCTGAATAAATCCAAACCTGCGTTTCTAGCTTAAGATGTCTTAAACTTCCCACGGACAGGACAACACTACGAAGGGTTAACAAAAAAACTTCACTCTGTTTGAAAAAGTGGGTGGATCTAAAACAAACAGGCATTTTCACCACCTTTCCAAACAGGATTCCAGACACGAGAGAAAATAACACAGAAGCACTCTCATTCAAAAACAGACATTCACAAAAGTATCTCTTCATTTAATAAAGATTTTTTTTCTGTTGGCCAGCTTTATTTTTTTTGAATCCATAAGTCACTACCAGGTTCTTTTTTTTTTAACCGATTGAATTACTTCCTCTGTTAATTTTACATGTGCTTGAAGAATCGTAACCCAGGCCTTTTTTTTTCACTTACCCTTTTTTTCCTACCTGGATCTCTGTTTATAAGACACTCCTCTAGACATGTTCTTCTCTCTAAATTAAATGAACCATCGGGTGGAATTGGATTGTTTTCACTCTTAGTCCACTTTACCAATTTTATTTTTGGTCAATTGAACACTGACCACAATTATGGAGCATAACATAGGCTGGTGTGCCTTTTGTGGTGTTTTACTTGCTCCGGCACCCATTCTGGATGATTACGATTTTCCACAGTTTCTGATCTCACAATCCTTTCGGCCAACCGAGTTCCCTACGTCCACTTCTCCTGGCCGTTACATGGCGTGAAAAGGCTCTTAATTCGGGCTCAGTCTGGGTGTGTGAGATATGTTGGCACGGACCAACAGTAGTTGATCAATCAGTTACTGTTTATTTTCTTAATCAATCCTTGTTTTTCCGAATCACAATTTTCCCGAGTGACTCTTCCCGTTTCTCTAATTGCAATGTCGCACAAAGGTATTGCACACAACAGTATAACTAGGACAAACAATATTCACGCGAGTGTACAAATCATAACCTTAAACTCTATCTAAACAAATAATCAATTCTCAGTCTGCGTTGTACGCCACTAAAGACCGAGTGCTTAACTTAGCATAATAAAACTTATAAAACTTATAAAACGTATGAGCCCATTACCCTAACCCTTATCACATAAGAACCTTCCATCGATTGTGCTTTTCTTTTCCTACTCTTATCACATAAGAACCTTTTCCTAATTAACTCTTATCACATAAGAACCTTTGACCGATTAGTGCTTTCTTTTTTTCTAATCGTATCACATCAATACCTTTAGGAACATTTTTTCCCCAATCTTATCACATAAGAACCTTCGATCGACTAGCGCCGTTTCTACCTTACCGACTGAAACCTTCCCCGGGCTGTTTCAAGATATTTCCAGAAACAAATCTCTTCTGCTTGCGAGTTGAGGAAGAAATCGTCATAAAAAATAACTTTTAGCTTTTAAAACGAGTATCGTAGATTGCAGTACCTCCACTGTGGACAACAGATTACATATGCGATTCAACAGTGAAGACACCTCTTGTGTGCAAAAGGCTCACCTTGTTTTGGCCACTGAAGCCTTTCATTGGAGAGGCACTATACCTGTATCCGTTTTACTCACACGGCAGAGAGTATGCATCTCGGTGGAACTTCCAAGAAATAACTGTCGAAATCTCGACCTCCGATAAATGACCCAGACACCTTCAGCTCCGGCTGAAGTTTCTTTAATTTACTTGCTAGCAAGGGGAAGGTCACACTCAGTCAATGGCTAAGTGAACATCCCCGAAATGGTACAGTTTGACAAGATATTTATACAGTAAAATCCAAGTTATGGCCTCTCCCTGTGTATTAGCTCAGTCTCGCAGTCATTGAATAGAGATAATGAGTTAATTACTACATCCTTGTCCTGACATTGTTTCCAGATATTTCCTTTTGTCAGGGTTATTAGTTGGCCAGCCGGCTATTAATCGATGAGAGTGTGGTAATGAGCCATTACCTGCCTTGCATTGTGTCAGGATTATCCAGTTTCCTAGTCAGTTATCTTTTTGCATCAAATGAATGAGATCTCTACGTTAGATAATGGCTGGTCGTTTGAGTACTGTTAAAAAGTTTGAGTGGAGTAGAATTGGTGTCGTATAGACAATAGGAGAGCACCATGGTGGGGCATTTGTCTCAGCAGGATTTGCCTCCGAGCTGTCTGGTGGCTATCAGCATTTCAAGCCAGGTTTAGCTGTTTATACAAGCCGACTGCTTTATGCAGAAATTTCTGGAAGGACCAGGACTCCATTTTGTTATATTTGCAAAGGACAGAAAAATACCACGTGATATCAGCTTAGATAAAAATACATTTCCACATCACTCCCTGCAGTGAACTGAGTCGTGGATTTAAATTTTTTAAGGTTTTCAGCACAACTAAGATTGCGTTCAGTCTCTTATCCTGAAATATTATTGGTAAAAAGAGTTGTTTGTGAAGCAGAAACTCTCGCCCCATTGCTTGGAAGTTAATCTGCCTTACCGAGCCTAACTGCTGCAGTTAAACAGGTGAGTTTACCTGTCTCGGTGTGATATACATGCCTTAGGGATGTCCACTCAGTGCATTTGATGATTGAAGTGACATGGACTGTACTGCTGAATGGCTCTGAATGTCCCTGCTCAATATCGCTGGTTAAATATATTATGCTATGTTGTAACTATTGCTGGGAATATAATCTCACGCTGCTGGGCTCACCTGACTGTCACTAATAATATAACAATACCTGACAGTTAAGCGCAGGTTTCCTTTGTGTGTGAATTATGTGTCCAGTCAAGCGATCAGCAGGCTCTGCAAAAACGACTGAAATCAACGCTTCTCAGAGAAAATGCGACAAGATTCAATCATAAATAGGCCCGAAGAATCGTTCTACCTTAAGCCAAAATGCGGCATGGTTAGTGGGTGTTTCTTGGCAGTTCCTAATTCTACAAATATGTATGCCACGTGTGATCGCTTCTTTACTGCCCTTTTGAATATTCAACCCCTTTGTTCTGAGTTGTTTCTTACACAGACTGGGTGGGTGGGGGTGTGCTGTTTAGTGATGTCAGTGCGGAGAGTGTTGTGCTTTTATATTAATTATACCTGTGGCCGCCTTATTCAGATTAGAATAATCTTGGAATCTCCGACATCAGTAAGGTAACCAGGTTAATGTTTCATCCAAACATTTAACAAACTCTCAATCAGGCTGAGCACTGGGAACATGTATGGATGGTCGGTAACATCAAAGTTTCCGTTCAGTTAATTGGGTCTGGAACTGTTTCTGGGTGCTGGGTAGGTTTACAGTGCGATGGGTTCAGTAATGGTCAGTTGCTCAGTTTCTGTGTCCTGGCTCATTTTATATGCGTTGGTTTATTGATGGTCACTTTGTCTGTATCCACCATTGTATTAGGCCGGGCTGCGTCAGTCACTAGAGCAGCAAACACTTATTTACAATCTCGTAGCTTGTAAGCCCCTAATTGTGGATAGAGCTCTGTGGTTTTTGTTTGAATTAACAGGGGTTCTCTAAGAATTCCAGGGCAAAGATGTCAAGGAGAATTTGATATAAATGAGAAGAGTATCAGGAAATATATATCTGATAAGTGACACTCTCCAGCATCTCGCTGCCCAAGATTGAGGTTTATTTAATGTCACAGAGAACTTGGGGGTCAGTGGACCAACCCACATTCATGACCCTTCGCTGCCAGGAAATCAGCAGGGAAGTTGTACTGTGCACTATTTTGATCTCCTTACCTATGGAACGAAAACGCTCTTTTAGTGGGGATGCAACGAAATATTCCTCCATATATTTCTGGGCCAAAAGGTTTCTCTTACGAGGATAGAATGAGTAGAATGCTCCTACATTATTTGGTGTTTTGCTTAATTTATTGTAATTTCAAAATATACTTCATTGATGTAACAATTTGCACAATACATTGGTAGACAGATCAGTACATTTGGATGCGGTCAGCAATTCCATACAATACATTTGGATGCTAACAGTAGTTCCGTTCAATAGATTTGCTTGCTTTATATTTCGAGGTACATTTCATTACAATCCAGGATACATTGCAATACAGTCATCATATTACTTTACTAGCGGCACTATACGGTACACGGAATGAGTGAGGGTACAGTTACATCTCGTTGCAACTTACATTACTAAACAGAACTTGCATTATACATGGCACTGAATAAGTTTTTTCAGATCCTGCTGCTCAATGAACACAAAAGGTTTACGAGTACAGCCCGACGGGAGTTTTATACTTATTCCAGCCCCTGGGTTTATCGTGATAGAAGGGCTTTAAACTGTGGTTCTTCCCGACAACGCCTTTGCGGCGAGTGCACCAATTTTTAGTGCGTCCCTAAGGACGTACTGCTGGACCTTGGATTGCGACAGTGTGCGACACGCAGACGTGGACATCTTCTTGCTCTGGAAGTCAAGCAAGTTTTGGTAAGAACACAGGGCGTCTTTCACTGAGTTGATGGCCCTCCAGCAGCAGATGATGTCTGTCTCGGTGTGTCTCCCAGGGAACAGTCCGCACAGCACAGAGTCCTGTGTTACGGAGCTGCTTGGGATGAACCACGGCACCAACCACCTCATCTCCATCCAGACCTGCCTTGCAAAGGGGCAATCCCAAAGGAGATGGATGACTGTCTCATCCGCACCACAGCCAACTCGGGGGCAGAGTGCCGCATTAAGTGTTTAGCTTCGTGAGAGGCAATCTCATTGAAACGTGTAAAATTTATCGCTGGAATGAACCTTCTAACTCAGCGGATTGCGCTCCCAGCTGAACCTCGGCAGAGTTTTGGTGGTTCAGACAAGCTTTATCTCAGTCGTGTAAATCGGATCTCAAAACGGTCAATTCTTCTGATTTGGGAGCCAGAGAAGTTTGTTAATTGTTGATGTCCTCCTTGGTGGTGTTATTATCTGTCTTCAAATGCTTCCCCCTGATTGTCTATCACCTGGACTGTCCCATGGAATGTGTTTTCTTTGTCACTTCAAATGTTCCGCTTTGATACCATTCCTACTGACAAAAAGCAAGCTTTCCAGTGTATTTTTATTTGTCGCCATGGTTACACTGACTGAGGCTACCTGACCGCACTTGGTATTAAAAACGGTTTCCCACAATGTCATTTATCCTCCTGATCTCTCGCTTTCCAGACGGATTGACTGACACTTTTGGACATTGGCCAGGCTTCCCAGAATGTCTTCGTGTATAGTCAGTTTAATCGTTCTTTTTTTTTGTTAATACAATTAACTAACCTCAGCTCCTTTAGTAGTTCAGTAACACACCAATCCTAAATTATTCTTAACAGCGTTATTGAAATGTCGAAAACCTTTCTAGAGAAAGTGGTTTAAAGAATATAAACCATTACAGGAATTGAGGCCAACACTGGGCAGATCCGCTTCGAGCAAGGTCTGAACCTGTGGGTGGAAAGAAAGCCAGTGCCCAACAGTTTACATTCTCCAATCGCTGACCTGCTCTGTATGTTAAATCGTTGCAATGTTTATTGTGCTGCGCTCCTGATGTTCAATTTTCTGCAGTTTCGTGATATCGAAAAGATTAGCAGCAACTATTAAAATCTCTCCTCTATGAAGTGCAATAGTAATGTAGCATGTTGAGAACAGTTACAAACACACGTTACATTGTATTCATATTTGGTACAATATGGTTTCCATTACTGCGAATGTTGTTCCCTCTGTCAGCCACAGATACACAGAGGAGAATCGATGTTGCTATTATCTGTGTACGTGACACTAAGCTGGCGCTGTTCTACCAGAGAGGGCTTTCCCACCAGATCACTTACTCCAATTGGTAAATCAATGTCCATCCTTCATCTCCATGGAGACCGATGTCGGGAGAAGTTTCCCTTTCGTGAGACATTACTTTGAAAAGTAAATTATTTTGAAAGAGGAATTTGTCCTCCACTGCGGAGAATATAAGATCAATTGCTGTGTCTGTTCCCGCAGTTAAACAGCTGGGTTTCCCTGTTTGTGTGATCCACATATTTTAGGGTTCCCACTCGGGGACTTTGAAGATTGAAGTGACATGGACTGTGCTGTTGAATTGCTCTGAGTGCCCATCCTCAATATTTCCGTTTAAATATTTTATTCTGTTGTAAACATAAGTGGGAATAATGCTGCTGTGTGTAACCGACTGTCCCTAATAGGGGAATGTAACCTGAGAGTCTCAGTGCAGGTTTCCTTTGTGTATAAATCAGGCATCCAGTCAAGCGCTCAGCAGTCTCTCCAAGAAGCAGAGAAATCAACAGTTCTCACAGAAAATGCGAGATGATTCGAAGTTTTTTCTGTTAAAGATGATTTCTGCGTTTCTGCCGCAACCAGTGAGGTGAGTAAGATTTCCTGCACAGTTTGTACTGTGTAAAAATCTATCTGTTTCTCTCCGGGCGATCTGAGGTGTCGGCCCCTTCGTTCCGAAATGATTCTGAAACAGGCGACTGTTTAGTGAGGCCAGTGCCGAAAATATAGTGATTTACCTTTTATGACTTATTCCATGTGATCGCGTTGTTCAGGCTGGAATAATTTTGGAATCTACAACATCATTAATTACTGTTTTAGTTCAACTTTTAAATGTTTCTGACCCAGGTCAATGTCTACCATTATTTTCGGGCGATGGGTTATTTAATGTTTCTGCCTCAGTTCATTGATACAGGAGCAGTTTCTTGGTGTTGGGTAAGTTTGCATGTGTTTGGGCTGGTGGTCATTTTTCAATGTTTGTTTGCTGGGTCAGTTTACTTTTGCCGGGTTAGACGATGGTCACTCGCTCAGTTTTTGTATAATGAGTAAGCTTACATATGTAGGTTTAGATGATGCTCAATTGGTCAGTATCCAGGTGATGGGTCTGTATACTTATGCAGGATTATTTCCTGCTCACTTGTTAAATTTCCGCTGTTGTTTAGGTCTGTCTCGCTCAATGGATAGAGCTTGAATCTCTTCATTTCAGCGTCAATGGTTCAAGCCTCCATTGGTCGGTTTGAGCTTTCCAATTTTGTCAGATTTCACAGGTGGTCCCCAGCTCTGAATTTTTCGGTGCAGTTCAAGGTATGTTTGCTGTAAGTTAGTTTCAGCAACAGGATCTGAACATATAGCCCTGATCCTGGACCGCTGCTGGAGATTAAACTATATTAATGTTCGCCTGCAGCTGGGGGTCACACTGGCTCAATGCGTCTTGGGTCCCATCTCTCCCTTTAAGACCCATCGCATCAGTGTAGAGAAAATGAAGGGGAATGTGCACTGTGTACTGTTTTTGTCTGCTTACTGAAGAAAATGAAAAATCGTCTTCAGAGGTGAAGGTTTACTGGATTAATTCCTCGGATAATTGTTCGATCTGATGAGTAGAGTGTGAGTAGAATTGGCCTATATTCTCTGGTTATTGGAAGAATTAAGAAGAAAACCTATTGAGAATTAAAACATTTGTAGAGGGCTTGAACCGTCTAATTCTGATGCGAGCCGCTACCTGCTGAGCCGGGGCAGACCGATGACGATTCAGACAACCTTAAAGTTAGTGGTGCAATTCATAACTCAGAATTGGCAATTCACATGCTTCAAGTGACGTCATTAATTGTTGACCTCCTCCTTGGTATTAAGTTTAATGCCTTTTCAAGGTCTTCCCCTGTTTGTCTTTCTCCTGGTCTGTCCCATGGAATGTGGTCTCTTTCTCCTTTCAGAATGGCTGCTCTGATAACATTCCTGCTGACAGAAACAAGTGAATTGCATCAAGGCAATTGACTGTCAATTCTACCTGCCCCATGGCTGCACATGCTGAAGCTAATAGACAGTGTCTGCTGTTGACAGCGGTGCCCCACAGGCTCGTGAGGCTTCCACATCACATCTTTCGCTTTCCAGACAGCCTGAGTCAAACTTTTGGAATTGGCCAAGCTTCCCAGTCAGCCTTCTTGAACATTTAGTTTCACAGTTCATTTCTTGAATCAATATTTGTAACCGACCACAGCATCTATAGCAGGTCATTAATACAACAATTCTTTCGTACCCTTAAAAGCGACATTGAAATGACTAAACCCGACTAGAGTAAGTGGATTAAAGAATATAAACTATGACACACATTGAGGCAAACAATGAGCAGTTGTGCTGCGAGCAAGGTTTGAACGTGTTTGGGGAAAGAAAGCCAGCGCCCACGAATTTGAATTCTCAAATTGCTCACGCTGCACTGTGGTAAATCGGTGCAGTGGATATTGTGCTGCGTTCGTGATGTATAATTTGATGCAAATTCGTGAAATCCAAAAGAATCGGAGAGATAATTAAAATATGCTAACCCCTCCGACATAATATCTAACTTATTGAGAACATTTGCAAATCCATATCTTTCATGACTGCGATTTTTGGTACCTCTTTATGCCAGAGGTACACAAACGAGAGTCTGTCTCCCCAGTCTCTTTGTACCTACAAGAACCGACACTGTTCTCGCAGAAAGGGCTTTTCCTGCAGCTCACTTGCTCATATTTATAAATCATTGTCCATTCTTCAGCTTAATACAGACTGATGCGGGGATAACTTTTCAGTACCTGAGACATTACTCATAAATGTCATTTCATTGAGAAGCAGTAATCCCTCCCCCACTGCCGGGAAACTAAAATCATTGCTGACCCTTTTTCCGCTGTTAAACAGGTGAGTTTACTTGTCTCTGTGTGATCTACATGCCTTATGGTTTGTCCATTCCGGGACTTTGATATTTGAATTGACATTGGCTGGACTGTTGAATTACTCTGAGTGTCAATCTTCAATATTTCCGTTTAAATATATTTTTTTCGGTTGTAACCATGAGTGGGAACAATGCTGCTGTGTGTAGGCGAATGTAACCTGAGAGACTCAGTGAAGGTTTCCTTTGTGTGTAAATCAGGCAGCCAGTCAAGCTCTCAGCAGCCTTTCCAAGAAGAATAAAAATCACCAGTTCTCACAGAAAATGCGCGAAGCTTCGGTCGTTATTACTGCTAAAGATGAATTATGGATTATTTCCTCAACCTATGCGGTCAGTAAGATTTTCTGGACAGTTTAGTCGTGTAAATATATATCTGCTTCTCTCCTGGCGTTCTGAGATGTCAGTCCATTCGTTCCGAGCTGTTTGTTAAACAGGCAGCTGTTCAGTGAAGTCACTGCCCAAATATCCTGCTTTTACCGTTTACTATTTTTTCCAAGTGATCGCATTATTCAGACTGCCATAGTGTTGGAATCTGCAGCATCGGCAATTTAATGTTTTAGTTCAACATGGAAAGATCTCAGACAAGTCCGAAGTCTGCCATTATTTCCGAGCTCAGGTTCATTTAATTGTTTCTGGTTAATGTTTATATTTAAGAAGATCAGTTCATTGGAACCACAGCGGTCTCCAGATCCTGGGTCAGATTTCATGTTCTGGGTTCGGTGTTGGTCAATTGTATTGTTTCTGCTACTTGGTTAGTTTTCAAGTATTGGGTGAGGTGATTGTCACTTGATCAGTTTAAGGATATTTGGTCAGTTTTGTTCTACTTGGTTAGGCACAGGTCAATTGGTCAGTTTCTCGAAGTTGGGTCAGTTAACGTCTGCTTGATTGTGTGCAGGTCAAGTGCTCAGGTTTCTGGAGGTGGGTCTGTTGACACGCTTTCGGTTAGTTACTCACCTGTCAGCTTCTCGATGCTGTGTAGTTTTATGTGACCTGTGTTAGGTGATGGTAAATTGCTTAGTTCAAGGAAGCTGATTCAACTTAATGTGTTGGGTTCGGTTGTGATCAACTTATCAGTTTCCTCATAGTGGCCCTGCTTACATGTATTGGCTTAGCTGATGGTCACTTAGACACATTATGAGTGTTGGGATAGTTTTCGTATCCCGGCGTGGTGATGAAACGTTCGTATTACCTGGGAATGTGTCAGTTTCAGTCTGCTTGATTAGGTGATTTACAACTGACCGGTCCACGGGTGCTCATTGACTTTACATGTACTGCGATGTCTATGGTTAACATAGTCAGTTTCTGGGCGATGTGTCAGTTTATGCCTCTGTAGCAGGAGATGGTCAATTGACCAATTTATGTGTAGTGGGACAGATTATGTGTGTTTGGTTAGGTGATAATCTCTAGGACAGTTTCTGGGTGCTGGTTAAGTTTATGTGTGCTGTGTTTGATGTTGATCCTTTCGTCAGTTTCTGGCACTGAGTACTGAGTTCGTTTATATGTGCTAAGTTAGGAGATGATCATTTGGTTAGTTACTGGGTGTTGGCCGGTTTACCATTAATGGATGATATGCTGGTTACACGGTCATTTTAAACAGTGTGGGTAAGTTTATGTGTGCTTGGTTAGATGATATTCAGGTCTTCATTTCTGCATTCTAGGACAGTTTCAGTGTGATTTCTTCTGTGACCACCACTTGTCAATTCACGGCTGTTGGATCATATTACTTGTGTTGCTTTAAGTGATGATTATTTTCAGGATATTTGGTAAATTTTCTTTCATTGGATGAGTAGATAGTAACTTGGGCAGTATGTTGGTGCAAATAACTTAAGCTGGGTTGTATGATGGTCAATTGTTCAGTTTTAGGGCACTCGGTCACTTGACCTGTGTTGATATAAGTTATGATCACTTACAGAAGGGACTGGAGCCGCATTGGGCCATTTGGCCTGTCAAGCCTGCTCTGCCCTTCAACACGAGTGTCTACCTCAACTCCGCCATCTCTACTTCCCCAAATCCCTTAACTCTGTTAGTTCCACAAAATGTATTGTCCTCTATCTTGAATATAGTCAACGACTCAGCATCCACAGCCGTCTAGAAACACAGAAACACAGAAACATAGAAACATAGAAAATAGGTGAAGGAGTGGGCCAGTCGGACCTTCGAGCCTGCACCGCCATTCAATGAGTTCATGGCTAAACATGCAACTTCAGTACCCCATTCCTGCTTTATCGCCAGACCCCTTGATCCCGCTGGTAATAACACAAGAACATAGAACATAAGAATTAGGAACAGGAGTACGCCATCTAGCCCCTCGAGCCTGCTCCGCCATTCAGCAAGATCATGCCTGATTTGGCCTTGGACTCAGCTCCACTTACCCGCCCACTCCCAATAACCTTTCATTCATTTATTTGTTAAAAATCTATCTCTCTGTGATTTGAATATATTCAATGAGCTAGCGTCAACTGCTTCCCTGGGCAGAGAATTCCACAGATTCATAACCCTCTGGGAGAAGAAATTCCTTCTCAACTCGGTTTTGAATTGGCTCCCCCATATTTTGAGGCTGTGCCCCCTCGTTCTCGTCTCCCCGACCAGTGGGAACAACCTCTCTGCCTCTATATTATCTATCCCTTTCATTATTTTAAATATTTCTATAAGATCACCCCTCATCCTTCTGAACTCCAACGAGTAAAGACCCAGTCTACTCAATCTGCATTCATAAGGTAACCACCTCATCTCCGGAATCAGCCGAGTAAATCGTCTCTCTACCCCCTCCAAAGCTCGTATATCCTTCCAGAAGTAAGGTGAAAAAACTGCACGCAGTACTCCAGGTGCGGCCTCACCAATACCCTGTACAGTTGCAGCAGGACCTCCCTGCTTTTGTACTCCATCCTTCTCGCAATGAAGGCCAACATTCAGTTTGCCTTCCTGATTACCTGCTGCACATGCAAACTAACTTTTTGGGATTCATGCACAATGACCCCCAGGTCCCTCAGCACCGCAGCATGTTGTAATTTCTCCCCATTCAAATAATATTCCCTTTTACTGTTTTTTTTCCAAGGTGGATGACCTCACATTTTCCGACATTGTATTCCATCTGCCAAACATCAGCCCATTCGCTTAACCTATCAAAATCTCTTTGCAGCCTCTCTGTGCCCTCTACACAACCCGATTTCCCCCGAATCTTTGTGTCGTCTGAAAATTTTGATACACGACACTCCGTCCCCTATTTCACGTCATCTATGTACATTGTAAACAGTTGTGGTCCCAGCACTGATCCCTGTGGCACACCACTAACTAACGATTTCCAACCCTAAAATTACCCATTTATTCCGACTCTCTGCTTTCTGTTAGTCAGCCAATTTTCGATCCATGCTAATACATTTCCTCTGACTCTGCGTATATTTATCTTCTGCAGTAACCTTTTGTGATGCACCTTATTGAATGCCTTTTGGAAATCTAAATACACCACATCCAACGGTACACCTCGATCCACCATGCTCGTCATATCCTCAGAGAATTCCAGTAAATTAGTTAAACATGATTTCCCCTTGATGGATCCATGTTTCGTCTGCTTGATTGCATTATTCCTATCTAGATATCCCGCGCTTTCTTCCTTAATGATAGTTCAAGCATTTTCCCCACGACAGATGTTAAACAAACCGGACTATAGTTAACTGCCTTTTGTCTGCCACGTTTTTTAAACAGAGGCGTTACATTAGCTGCTTTCCAATCCGCTGGTACCTTTCCAGAGTCCAGAGAATTTTGGTCGATTATAACGAATGCATCCACTATAACTTCCGCCATCTGTTTTAATACCCTGGGATGCATTTGACAAGGACCAGTGGACTTTTCTACCTTGAGTCCCATTACCCTCTCCAGCACTACCCCGCTCGTGATCGTGATTGTCTCAAGGTCCTCCCTTCCCACATTCCCGTAAACAGCAATATTTGGCATGGTTTTTGTTTCTTCCAATGTGAAGACCGAATCAAAATAATTGTTTAAGGTATCAGCCATTTCCACGTTTCCCATTATTAAATCCCCCTTCTCATTTTCTAAGGGACGAACATTGACTTCAGTCACTCTTTTCCGTTTTCTATATCGGTAAAAGCGTTTACTATCTGTTTTTATGTTTTCTGCAAGTCTATTTTCGTAATCTATCTTTCCTTTCTTTATTGCTTTCTTAGTCATTCTTTGTTGTCGTTTAAAATGTTCCCAATCTTCTAGTTTCCCACTACACTTGGCCACCTTCTACGCATTGGTTTTTAATATGATAAACTCCTTTGTTTCCTTGGTTTTCCACGGCTGGTTATCCCTTCTCTTACCGCCCTTCTTTTTCACTGGAATATATTTTTGTTAGGCACTATAAAAGAGCTCCTTAAATGTCCTCCACTTTTCCTCAATTGTTCCACCCTTTAGTCTGTGTTCGAGACTACTTTAGCCAACTCTGTCCTCATCCCACTCTAGTCCCCTTTTTTTTAAGCATAGTCCGCTCGTTTGAGACATTACATCCTCATCCTCAATATGTATTACAGATTCAACCATACTGTGATCACTCATTCCGAGAGGATCTTTAACTAGGAAATCGTCTATTATTCCTGTCTCATTACACGGGACCACATCTAAGATAGCTTGCGCCCTTGTAGGTTCTGTAACATACTGTTCTAAGAAACAATCCCGTATGCATTCTATGAATTCCTCCTCAAGGCTACCCGATGCGATTTGATTTGACCAATCGATATGTAGGTTAAAATCCCACATGATTACTGCCGTTCCTTTTTTACATGCCTCCATTATTTCCTTGATTCCCTTGATTATTGTCCGCCCCACCATGAAGTTATTATTTGGGGGCCGAGAAACTATGCCCACCAGTGATTTTTTCCCCTTACTATCTCTAATCTCCACCCACAATGACTCAACATTTGTTCATTAGCGCTAATATCATCTCTTACAACTGCCCTGATATCATCCTTTATGAACAGAGCTACCGCTCCTCCTTTCCCTTCTTATCTACCTTCTAGGGTAGATAATTCCAATTATTCACAACCATTTGAATTAAGACATTTCTCCTCATCGCAGTATTAAAAGTCCGTCCCTTAATCTGAGAGAGTGACCTCCTGTTTTAGGTTCCCCAAACAGGACGAACATTTACTCAGCATTAACCCTGTAAACGCACGTTTCTATGTTATATATTTTTCTATGTTTCATTAAGATCACATCTCATTCTTCTAAACTCGAGGGAATATAGGGATAGTCTACACAATATCAACACATAGGGCAATTCGTTCATCCCATGGACCAGTCAAGCGATCCTTCTTTGCACTCCCTCTATGGCAAGTATATCTTTCCTTAGTAAGGAGTAATCTGAAAACGTCCCATTTATTCCTACTCTCAGTTTTCTGTCCATAAAACAACCCTCAATCCGTGCAAATATATACCCCAAACTCATGAGTATAATTTTGTGTAATAACCTCTTCTGTAGCACCTATCGCATGCTTCCTTGGAAATCCAAATTAACTACAACACTGAGACCCCCTTGTGCATCCTACTGGTTACAACTTCAAAAAAAGTTACCAGGGTTGTCAAACACGATTTAATTTTTAAAATTTCGTGTAGACTGTGCCAAACCATATAAAGACTTTTTAAATCCACACAACCATGTCTCTGATCATGGATTATGTCATTTTCCCGACTATTTATGTCATGCTAACTGGACTATTGTTCCCAGTTTTTTTCTCTTCCTTTTTTCTTAAATAAGCCGTTATTTCCTTCGACATTACAATCTTTAGGAACTATTCCAGAGTCTATGGAATTATATACATGTTAATATCAGTGAACCCATTATGACTGCAGCTACGTGCTTTTAAACCCTAGGATTGAGGCCGCTTGTTCCAGTGGATTTGTTGCCACTTCCTCCTATTGATTTTTCCAGGTAGGTGTGGATCTTTTTTCCTTTTTCTATCATTTGTCCGCAGCAAGACGTCGACCAGGATTTCTTGGCCAGTATGTTCCCAGGACAAATATGGAAGAAGCGGTGCTGAATCTAGTTCGGGGTACAGACAGAATGTTTCGGGAGTAAATTTGGGCAACAATATACATAATATCATTTTGAATTGAAGAAGGATATGGAAAAGGACAAGGACCAATCAGGCATAAAAATACTTAATTGAAAAAGGTCTAAAGTCAGTGAGTTTAAAATGGATCTGGCCCAGATGATTTGAAGTTAAAACTTAGTAGACAAAACGTTATTAAACAATGGGTGGCTTTCAAAGAGCAGGTAGTTCTAGAGAAGCATAGACACATTCCCATGAGCCGAAGGAAAAGGCTTCCAAAACTAAAGTTCCCTGGCCAAAAGAATAGAGATTAAAATGTGACAGAAAATTGAGGTTTATGAAAGATGTAAGGTACATAATACAGCAGAGAGCGATGCTGAATTAGAAAGTATGGCGACTATCTAAAACAGGGAATCAGAGCCGAAATGAGAGAGAATGAGAGCCGATTTACTGCTAACATAAAAGGAAATCCAAAGTATTTAATAAACGTGTAACTACTACAAGGGTCGTCAAAGACGGGATGGTGCCGAAAAAGGAACAAAAAGGAGATATGCTTCTGGAGGCAGAGGTACAAATGAGTATGTTCCACCTGTCTTTACTCGAGTACAGGAGGCTGTCAATATAGCTGTGAAGTCGGGTTTTTGTTTAGGATAGAAAGAGATAAACAAGAGATATTTGAAAGGTTGGCTGTCCTGAAGGTAGAAACCTCACCCGGTTTGGAGGAGGTGCATCCTTAATTACTGTGGCAACTAAGATTTGAATTTTCAGAGAATCGTGCCACAATATTTAAATCTTCCTTAGATATGGTATTGGTACAAGAGGACTGGAGGATTGCACATGTTCTACCCATGTTTAAAAAGCCAGCTCAGTCAGATTAACATTCGGTGAAGCAAAATGTTTCGAGACAATAATCTGGTACAACGTTAATTGGCATTTGGAAAAGTAAAGGCTAATAAATGAACATCCGCAAGGATTTGTTCTGGGCAAATCGTGTTAGAGTAACTTGATGGAGTTATTTGATGATATAATGTAGAGGGCTGTTGAGGGCAGTGTGGTTGATGTTGTGTATAAATAAATTAACATGCGTTTGCCAAGAACCACAATTTGGAGTTGCTTGCAAAATTGCAGTCATTGGAATTAAAGGAAGTTTTGCATTGTGGATGCAGTATTAGCTAAAGGATCGAAAATAAAATGCTGTGGTGAAACGATGTTTTTTTTCAGACAAGAGAGAAGTATATTGTCTTGCTCCCCGGTAATCGGCATTTGGGATATTGTTGTTTTAGAAATGTAACCAGAGTAATGCTCACAATATTTATCCGCCGAGTAGTAAATTACTCCTCATGAGGAAGGTTAAACTATGAAGAAGTCCTATGTCAGGAGTCATTAAACGAACCAGAGATTTTATCTGGAAAAGTGAACTCACGGTATTGCCGACCAGTGTATCTTTTCCCAGCTAAAGTCCATTACATAGAATCACAGCACATCCGGCAGAAATCCATGAACACAGACAGCAATAAACCACAATAAATAATTGTCACTGTTCATATTTCACATCCGTTTAATTTGATTCTAAATGTATGATGACAGCAAAGGATTTTCTGCATAAGGCAGCAGCTCGAAGTTTATAAAACACATCAAACACAATCTCAATCCAATCATCTCCGTTTGCCTTATACACTACATGATTACAGAGACTCAGTGGCGAGGGGCTGGGATTAAATGTGGGAGCAAATTGTAGCCATTACATGTGGACATGTTCCATTTACCTCGTAATTTTATAAGCTTAGAAATAGAGTGAAGGAATATTTCATGCCATTCTCCAGCTCCTCTCTAAACTTTCTCTGGGGCACGGCATAAATAAAAGTGTTTGTGCAGCAACTCAGGAGTTGAACCATATACTCGAGTTCATGTATAATGATGGTGAGGTCAGCAATAGGGAACTGGCTCACCATAACAATTCGAGAATACATCGTAGCAACCAGGAGCAGAGACCAAAGAAGGATAAAATTAGCCTAGATCACCAAAAGTGAAGTCATTGATTTTCTTCTGTTTTATGTTTCTGGATCACAGGGAGTCTCCCCACTGACCCGATCTCCAAGTCTCTTGCGAATTATAATGCTCACTAAAATGTGTCTGACTGCTAAAATATTGAGCATCAGAATCAGGATAAATGGAACACCCGGGGTGAAAATATAAAGTAGAAATTCAATTGCTGTCCATACCCGTGAATATATAATATTGCAGTTCATAACACAGGTCCAGGGAGCGCTCTGAAGCAAGCAGTGATCTGTGAACATAAAATATCAGAAAAAGTTTTTCACATGGAACAACAGTCATTGTTCCAATAATCACAGCCGCATATTTCTCCATGCAATATTTCGTGTTCAACTTCTGAAAATAAATGGCCACAAATCGATCAAATGTGAAATCGACAGTGCACCAGAGGGAACAGTCTGGCCTGCATAAATTAGGATGGTGTGGATATTACACACGGGAATGTCGAGCAGAAACCGAAATGTGTTATCATAAACAATGGGAATATGCCTCAGTATCAGGTCGAGGATAATGACCAGTAGATCCGTCGCTGCCAGGGCACCAGGTACCCAGTGACACATTTGGAGAGACCAAATTTTCACCGAGGAACGATCACAATCGTCACTATGTTAACTGTACAAAAGGGGACAAACAGGAAAATTGTACATCAGAATGGGAGCAGAAATATCTGTGTGGGATTCATGGGTGTAAGTTACTGAAAACTCGCTACATCCCGTGAAGGAATCCTTTGTGACAAAACTTCATGATAGATGTAATGTTTCAATTCAACTATCAGTAATGATTTGAGATGTCCTTGTCTGAGCAAATTGGATAGATAAACACAAAAATCAAATGGTTCTGTTCATTCAGAAATGTCCAGCAATGGAATATATCCTTCCCTGACGTGCAGATAATAAATGCAATCACTGGCGGACAAACCCTGATTTTTCCACAGGAGGTCCCAGAGTCAAATCTGGGCCAGATCAGAAATATTGGAATCAATGACACGTGGCTATGGTGTGGTTTATCTCCTTGGGTCCAGCTGCTAATAGTGACCCTGAGAAATGGTGGCTGACCCCTGTCTCCTGCTCCTGCTTAGTGACCTGGGATATGCAAAGGGTGTCATCCACTCTGTCCAAGTGCTGATCGTTGTCCCTGAGAGATTGTGGAGCTATTGATATAAATATAGGAATAGGAATGTTCAACCACTCCACACTTTTCCTCCATTTAATGAGATCATGGCTGATCTGTATCCAAACGCCATTCATCTGCCTCGCTCCATATCAATAAATACCCCCATATTACGCTGTTCTGCCCACTCACTTAATCTATCAATGTCTCTTTGTAATGTTATGCTACCGACTACCTCATAAATCTTTGTTTCTTCGGCAATCGTTGATATATGGCTCTCTATTGTGTACTTGAAAACATTGACGGATATAAGTGGACTTCATAACAACTTAAGAGCCTAAGAAATAGGACCATGTGCAGGCCATTTGGCCCCTCGAGCCTGCTCCACCATTTATTACGACCGTTGCTGAATAGGTCATGAACTCAGCTACACTTCCCTGCCTCCTCAACAGAACAGCTTATTTCCTGATCGGTTCAGAAACTGTTTTTCGCTCTCTTAAATGTATTCAATTACACAGCTTTCATAGAAAAGTTATGCACCCTATTTCTCGCAATCGCTATCAGTAGAAACATCCTATATACATCCATCTTGTCAAGCCGCTTCATAGTCTTAAACGTTTTGATAAGATCACGCTCATTCTTCAGAATTCCGATGAGTAGAGGCCCAACCTCCACAATCTTCCTTCATAATCAGCCCCCTTATTTCAGGAATCAACCTAGTTAACTTTTTCTGAAATTCCTTCAATCAAGTATAACCTTTCGTAAATATGGAAACCAAAACTGCACGCATTATTCCAGATGATGCCTCACCAATACCCTATATATCTGTAGCAAGACGGCCCTGCTTTATACTCCATTCCCTTTGCAATAAAGACCAATATTCCATTGGCCTCCCTGATCACTTGCTGTACCTGCATACTAACCTTTTGTGAGTCATGAACAAGTACCCCCTTGTCCCGCTGTTCTGCAGCACATTGAAATATTTCTGCATTTATATACAACTTGCTCTTTGATTTTTTTTGCCAAAATGCATGATCTCACACTTTCCTGTATTATGCTCCATCTGCCAAAATGTTGTCCACTCACTTAGCCTCCTCACACACTGCTTTTCCCCCCATCTTGTTATCAACAGTCTCCTTGGCTACGTTACACTCGGTCCGTTCCTTCAAATGATTAATATAGATTGCAAATAGTTGGTGTCCCAGCACTGATCCCTGCGGCACCCCACGAGTTACTGTTTGGCAACCGGAGAATGAACAATTTAACACGACACTCTTTTTTCTGTTAGGTAGCGAATCCTCTCTCCATGCTAATATATTTCTTCCCATGAAATGTTATCGTGTGCAGTAACCTTGTATGTGGCACCTTGTCAAATGCCTTCTGGAAATCCAAATACACAACAACCACTGGTTCCACTTTACCATCCTGTGTGTGACATCCTTAAATAATTCCAGCAAATTTGTCAAACATGTCTTTACTTCACAAATGCATACTAACTCTGCTGACAGAATTTTGATTTTCAAATGTCCTGCGACTGAGTCATTAATAATGGACTCAAACATTTTCCCAACTACAGATACTAGGCTAACTGGTCTATAGTGTCCTGCTTTTTGTCTGCCTCCCTATTTAAATAGAATCGTCGCATTTGCAGCTTTGAAATCTGCTCGGACTTCCCCTTAATCCAAGGAATTTTTGTAAATTACAGCCATTGCATATTCTATCCCTGCCGGTATTTCTCTTAATACCCTAGGATGCAAGCCATCAGATCGAGGGAATTATCCGTCTTTAGTACCATTATCTTACTGAGTTCCACCTCCTTAGTGATTGTGATTGTGTTAAGTTCCTTCCCACCCCGACCCCGCCCCTCCGCACCCCCTATGGCCCCTTCAATACTATAAGTGTCCAAAACCATAGAGGCTGATATAAGATATGTGTTCAGATTTCTGATATCTACAAGTTTTCCTTTACTAATTCCCCATTCTCCTCTTCTAAGGGACCAACATTTATTGAGCCACTCTTTTCCCTTTTATGTTCCTATATCTTGCTATCTGTTTTTATATTTCGTGCTACTTTAATTTCATTGTCTTGCTTTTTCCCTTTCTTCCCTTTCTTAATCATTTTTTTTATCATTCTTGGCTCGATTTTAAAAGCTTCCCAATCTTCTGTCCTCCCATTAGTTTTGGCCAATTTGTTTGCCCATGTTTTTCAATAGATACCGTCCATTTTTTCTTTAGTTAGCCACGGATGGCTATCTTTTCGTTTACACCCTTTTATGCTCACTGGAATATATTTTTCTTGAGAGTTGTGAAATATCTCCTTAAATGTACGCCACTCTTGATCAACCGTCCTATTTTCCCATTCCACTTTAGCCAACTCTGCCCTCGTACCTTCACTGCAAACTTTATTTAAGCTTAGTACACTGGTTTGAGATCCAACTTTCTCTCCCTCCATCTGAATTTGAAATTCAACCATGCTATGATCACTCATTCCAAAGAGATCCTTTACTCAGACATTGCTTATTAATCCTTACCCATTACAGAGGAGCAGATAAAAGATAGCCTGCCCCCTGGTTGTTTCCATTACATACTGCTCAAGGAATCCGTCACTTATGCACTCGATGAACTCTTCCTCAACTCTTATTGAGTCCAACCTCCTTAGTGTTTGCGATTGTGAGCTCTTCCTCAAGGCTATCTTGACCAATTTGATTTGTCCAATCAATATGGAGGTTAAAATCAGCCATTGCTGTTCCCTTTTTACAAGCCCCCACTATTCCCAGGTTTATGGTCCGACACAACAGAGTGGCTACTCTTAGCGACCTATAGACTACGCCCACCAGTAACCTTTTTCCACTTATTATTGCTTCTCTCTTCAAAACCATTTCAAGATCATGATCATTTGAGCCAATTTCGTTCCTCACTGTTGCAGTGCGTCCATTATTTATCAATAGAGCTACCCCGACATCTCTTCCGTTCTGTCTGTCCTTCGGGTCAAATATATTTTGATTTATTTGTGCCAACTCATCTATTTTGTTACGAACGCTACGTACATTTAGACTAGGTGCTTTTAAATTTGTTCTTTTACCCGATATTCCTGCTTGTTTCCTCTCTCCTTCAAAATCACTTTCTTGATTTTTACTTTGTCATTCATGCTCCCCTCCCTACTGAATCTATTTTCAGATTCCCATCCCCCTGCCAAGCGACTTTAAACTCTCCCCAACCGCAATCGCAACGCCCGCCCGACCCCGCCCCCGAGCCCTCCCCCGCGAGGAAATTGGTTCCGGCTCTGTTGAGGTGCAACCCGTCCATCATGTTCAGGTCCGACCTCCCCCAGAACCGGTCCGAATGCCTCAGGAATCTAAAGCCCTCCCACATGTACCATCTCTCCAGCCACGTGTTCATCTGCTCTATTCTCCTATTTCCTCTTCACAAATCCATGTTGACGCGGCCTGATTGAATTATGTTTTCCAAATATCCTACTACTGCTTCTTTAACAATGGACTGCAACATTTTCCCAACCAGAGATGATAGGCTCACTGGCTATAGTTTCCTGCCATTTGTCTGCCTTCTTTTTTAAATAGGAGCGTTAGAGTTGCAGTTTTACAATCTGCTGGGCGCTCTCCTCCATCCAGGGGATTTTGGTAAATTACAACCAATGCATCAATTATCCCTGCTACTAAGCCTTTTACGACCCCAGGATGCAAGCTGTCAGGTGCAGGGGATTTAGCTGCCTTTAGTCACATTATAGTGCTGAGTACCACCTCCTTAGTGATTGTGACTGTGTAAAGTTCCTCACTCTTATAGCCCCTTGGCTATCTACTGTTGGGATATTTTTAGCTGACTCAACCATAAAGACTGATACAAAATAGTTGTTCAGAATTTCTGCCATCTCCATGTTCCCCATCACTAATTCCCTCGTCTCGTCCACTGAGAGACCAGCATTTGCTTTGTTACATATCACTAATCTCTTCCTTCCAATTCATGTACACACCAATGATCATTAATCTCCATTCACTCCTGAACAACCAATCTACGAACCAGTTCAATTATTTGCCTTCAGTTCTAGATTTTGCTTTAACTATAGAAACATAGAAACATAAAAAATAGATGCAGGACTACGTCATTCAGCCTTTCGAGCCTGCACCGCCATTCAATGAGTTCATGGCTGAACATGAAAGTTCAGTAACCCCTTCCTGCTTTCTCGCCTTATCCCTTGATCCCCCGAGTAGTAAGGACTTCATCTAACTCCCTTTTGAATATATTTAGTGAATTGGCCTCAACAACTTTCTGTGGTAGAGAATTCCACAGGTTCACCACTCTCTGGGTGAAGAAGTTTCTCCTCATCTCGGTCCTAAATGGCTTACCCCTTATCCTTAGATTGTGACCCCTGGTTCTGGACTTCCCCAACATTGGGAACATTCTTCCTGCATCTAACCTGTCTAAATCCGTCAGAATTTTAAATCCTCTCATTCTTCTGAACTCCAGTGAATACAAGCCCAGTTGATCCAGTCTTTCTTGATAGGTCAGTCCCACCATTCCGGGAATCAGTCTGGTAAATCTTCTCTGCACTCCCTCAATAGCAAGAATGTCCTTCCTCAAGTTAGGAGACAATAACTGAACACAATACTCCAGGTGTGGCCTCACCAAGGCCCTGTACAACTGTAGCAACACCTCTCTGTCCCTGTACTCAAATCCACTCGCTATGAAGGCCAACATGCCATTTGCTTTCTTAACCGCCTGCTCCAACTGCATGCCAACCTTCAATGACTGATGTACCATGACACCCAGATCTCGTTGCACCTCCCCTTTTCCTAATCTGTCACCATTCAGATAATAGTCTGTCTCTCTGTTTTTACCACCAAAGTTGATAAGCTCACATTTATCCACATTATACTTCATCTGCCATGCATTTGCCCACTCACCAACCTATCCAAGTCATTCTGCAGCCTCATAGCATCCTCCTCGCAGCTCACACTGCCACCCAACTTAGTGTCATCCGCAAATTTTGAGATACAACATTTTATCCCCTAAATCATTAATGTACAATGTAAACAGCTGGGGCCCCAGCACAGAACCTTGCGGAACTCCACTAGTCACTTCCTGCCATTCTGAAAAGTACCCATTTACTCCTACTCTTTGCTTCCTGTCTGACAACCAGTTCTCAATCCACGTCAGCACACTACCCCCAATCCCATGTGCTTTAACTTTGCGCATTAATCTCCTTTGTGGGACTTTGTCGAATGCCTTCTGAAAGTCCAAATATACCACATCAACTGGTTCTCCTTTGTCCACTTTATTGGAAACATCCTCAAAAGATTCCAGAAGGTTTGTCAAGCGTGATTTCCGTTTCACAAATCTATGCTGACTTGGTCCAATCATGTCAACATTTTATTCTGTGGAACCTTATTGATTGCCTCCTGGAAGCCCATATAAACTACATCCATAGACATTCGCTTGCCTGCTAATTTGGTTATTTTCTCAAAAAAAATCACAAAAGTTCGTTCGCATTAACTGCCTTTTATGAATCCGTCTTGGCTCCAACTAAACACTTACGTTTATCTAATTGCTCAACAACAATTGCTGGAAACCATCAGGTCTTGGTGTTTGTCATTTTTTCGTGATTTAATTTTAATTTTTCTAATACTAGTTTCTTGCTTACGTTAACTTAAGTGAGTGCCATTCCTTGATTCATTACTAATTTTTCTGGAATTTCGCGTAAAGTATCGTCTTCCTCTCCTGTGAGCGTAAACATAATGTAATTACTCAAAAACTCTCCTATTTCGTTGTTTTAATTTGCAATGTTACCCGTATCTGAATTAAAGAGCTCACATTACCAAGAAATCCTTTTTTCTTACAGAATAAAACGTTATGTTTTATTCTTGATAACCGTCGCAGGTTTAATTTCCAATTACCTATTTGCAGCTCTTGTTTTTTTTAATATCTAACTTCGCTGTTCTTTATATCTCTGACAATCCACTCGAACGATACTATTATTACGACGTTTGTATATTATTTCCATTCGCTTGAAGTTGTCTCTCATCTTATTTCCACGAGTCCTGCTCCTGATCAGTGATGCTGGGATATATTGGGGCAATTCCCTGGGTCCTGCTCCTGATCGGTGATGCTAGTATATATTGGGGTAATCCCCTGGGCCCTGCTCTTGATTAGTGATGCTGTTATATATTGCGTAATCCCTTTGGTCCTGGCCCTGATAAGTGACGCTGGTATATATTGGGATAATCCCCTGGGTCCTGCTCCTGATCAGTGAAGCTGGTATATGTTGGAGGAATCCACTGACGTCTTGCTGCCGACAAATGATGGAAAAAGGAAAAAATATTCACACCTACCTGTACCTGCTGCAGCCATCAGATGACCAGGTCCGGAGGCTTTCACACACTACGCATACACGTCTGGACATGCATACGCTGGAGGTGGAGTAAAATGGGCCTGGGCAGTCAATCCAGATTAAGTATGTTCTCATTCATAATAATGGAACTTCTGTAAGTAGGAGTTCCAATCATTGTGATTGAAAAAAATAGATCTTATCTAAGGCGAACTAATTCATTAAATGAGCTGTTTGCTGTGTAATTGCTGAGTGAGTTTTGGTAAGATTTAGAGTTAAGTTCGACTTGATAATTCTGGGTCTAACGAGTGTTATGGCAGGGCAGCACAGTCCCTTGGATTGCACATCTTATGGCATGTTGGAAATCATGGATGCTTCGCTCAGCCTTAATGACCATGTGTTCAGGAGGTGTCTCCAGCTGCTCCAACTCGAGCTCCATTTTTTCGGCCTTGACCGGCGGCTGCAGTCACTGCGATGTATCCGAGAGTGAGATTTACGTGGATATCACTTTTCACGAGGTGGTAACCTCGCAGCTTAAGAGTGTACAGTCAGGTAGGGATTGGCTGACTGCCACACAGGAATGGACAACTAGGCAGCTCGTGCAGGAGTGCCCTCAGTCCATCTAGCTCTCCAATTAGTAGACTGTTCTGAGTACTGGTGAAGACGATGGTGGCTCTGGGGAATGCAGCCAGAGCTAATTCCACAGCAACACGGCTGGAAGAAAAATATAAGAGCTATAGTGGTAGGTGATTTAATGTTAGGGGAGCAGACAGGGCATTCTGTGGGGAGCTGGTGAAATGCCAGAGGCCGTGGTCCATATCAGGAGCAATGACGTTGCTGGAAAGAGGGATCAGGTACTGTAGGCATAATTTCGGGAGCTAGGAGAGAATAAAAAAGAGGTCCTCAAGGACAATAACCAGCCGATCACTGTCATTGCCATGAGCTATTGAATACAGAAATAGGAGATTAGAGCAGATGGATGCGTGGCTGGAGAGATGATACATGCGGGAGGGCTTTAGTTTCCTGAAGCATAGGGAGCATTTCTGTTGGAGTTTGGTCCTGTACAAGCCGGGCAATTTGCAAATCAACCGAGCCGGGACCAATATCCTCGCGGGGGAGGCGGGGGCGTGGAGGGCGGTGGCTGTTGCTAGTCATGTTGCAATATCTTAACCTTTAAGGGAATGGGATTAAGGGGTTATGGGGAGCGGGCAGGAAATTGAACTTGAATCCATGATCGTATCAGCCATGATCGTATTAAATGGCGGAGCAGGCTCCAGGGGCCGTATGGCCTACCCCTGCTTCTATTTCTTATGTTCTGATGTTTTCGTGCCCTCAATTTTCTATTAGGTAATACCTGCACTTCTTGACTGATGTGCACCCAAAACCCCATTCCATGGCAGCAAAAGCACTTGTAGAACTGCGTCCGAATTGTATATAAGAAATAGCATCTCACCTCCTCCTATATTGGTAATCTAATATTTATAGATCCATCCAGTGTAGTTCTGTGGCATTGCAGTCATTGCTGTTTACAACATTAAAGAGAGAGTCACCTGGAATGTTTCCTGAAGCTATCTGCCATTTTAAATTCTGTGTTTTTTTGTGAGGTTGTACCGAAAACATAACATTGCCGATGAATGATGGGATATTCGAATAAGCTAGCTGAAATTTTTGTTGGGGGATGATTCCGCCAACTACAGAGGCTTTAATAGCTTCTCTCTTTTGCTTAACAGCTACAAATCCAAGGTAAAGTACAAGCACACTTGGCTGAAGTGCCAGTGTCCAGATGGCCGCACCTATGTGGTAATAGGAACTTGTGGGAGTTGTAACTCGACGGTGAAGGTTTTGGAGCGTATGTGGAGCTGCTCAAAATGTTCTGCACTGCAAATAGTATCATCGAAGTGTCTAATGATGAAATAACTAAGCGGATGATGTTTGACAGAAAACGTTCTATTTTCTTAAGTGGAGCAGGGCCCGCGATGTATGCAAGTCTGATAAATGTCCTTGTGCCTGTCAAGCCAAAGGCCACATCACTTAAGCCGATTCTAACTAAGTTAGAACAGCACTATAGTCCTGAGCTCCTCGAAATTGCTCAACATTATCGTTTCAGAATCCGAGATCAGTTAACGATGGAAAGTATCAGTGAATATATTGTAACATATAAAAACTATCTATTTACCGTAAATTCGTAAAGTTTCAGGACCAAGCATTGCGTGATTGATTTGTTTGTGGGATGAAAAATGATGCGATCAGAAGAAAGTTAATAACGACTCCTAATTTGTCTTTACATATAGGTTTCAGATAGCTGTTTCAATGGACATGGCCGACCAATATTCTCAAGAATTTCGCTCGATTTGCAGTCCACAAACAACCGAAGTGAATCGCCTGCAGGTTACAAGTAAAAGGCATTTAGGCCCAGATGTCTCAGCAACTGGCAATGGTAACAGAGCACTGAATGTGTGGCTTCGGTGCCAGGGACAACACATTGCCCAAAGTTGTCCATATGTGAAGGCAGAGTGTTTCTTCTGCAGGAAATCTTGGCAGCTTGAGAAGCCATGCCGACTGAAACATAGAAAAATAGAAATTAGGTGTTGGAATAAGCCATTCGTCCCTTAGAGCCTGCACCACCATTCAATAAGATCATTGCTGATCATTCACCTCAGTACCCCTTTCCTGCTTTCTCTCCAGACCTCTTGATCTCTTTAACCATAAGGGCCATATCTAACTCCCTCTTGAATATATCCAATGAACTGGCATCAACAACTCTCTGCGACAGGGAACTCCACAGGCCAACAACACTCTGAGTGAAGATGTTTCTGCACATCTCAGCCCTAAATGGCCTACAATCATCCGGAGACGGTGTCCCCTGGTTCTGGACTTCCCCAACATCGGGACCATTCTTCCCGCAACTAACCTGTCCAGTCCCATCACAATCATATCCATTTCTATGAGATCCCCTCTTATCCTTCCAAATTCCAGTTACTCAAAGCTCAATTGATCCAGTCTCTCCTCATATGAGAGTCCAGCCATCCCTGTAATCAGTCTGCTGAACCTTCGCTGCACCCCCTCAGTAGCACGAACGTCCTTCCTCAGATTAGGAGAACAAAACTGAACACAGTATTCCAGCTGTGGCTTCACTGAGGCGCTGTACAAGTGCAGTAAGACCTTCCTGCTCCGACATTCAAATCACCCAGCTTTGAAGGCCAATCTACGATTGGCCTTCTTCATAGTCTGCTGTACCTGCATGACCACTTTCAGTGACTGATGAACCATGACATCCAGGTCTCGTTGTACCTCCCCTTTTCCTAATCGGCCGCCATTGGGAAAATATTCTGCCTTCGTGTTTTTTACCCCCAAAGTAGATAACCTCACATTTATCCACATTATGCTGCATCTGCCATGCTTTTGCCCACTCACCGAACCTGTCCAAGTCACTCTGCAGCCTCTTAGCATCCTCCTCATTGCTCGGACCGCCACCCAGTTTAGTGTCATCTGCAAACTTGGAGATATTACACTCAATTCCTTCATCTAAATCGTTAATGTATATTGTAAAGAGCTGGGGTCCCAGTACTGTGCACTGCGGCACTCCACAAGTCACTGCCTGCCATTTCGAAAAGATCCTGTTTATCCCGAATCTCTGCTTCCTGTCTGACAACCAGTTCTCTATCCACGTCAGCACATTACCGCCAATACCATGCGCTTTTATTTTGCACAACAAGTTCTTGCCGTGACCTTGTCAAAAGCATGTTGAAAGTACAAATACACCACATCCACTGGTTTTCCATTCTCCACTTTACAAGTTAACATAAGAATATAAGAACATAAGAATTAGGAACAGGAGTAGGCCATCTAGCCCCTCGAGCATGCTCCGCCATTCAAAAAGATTATGGCTGATCTTGCCATGGACTCAGCTCCACATAACCGCCCGCTCCCCGTAAACCTTAATTTCCTTATTGATTAAAAATCTATCTATCTGTTATTTGAATACATTCAATGAGATAGCCTCAACTGCTTCTTGGACAGACAATTCCACAGATTCACAACCGTCTGGGAGAAGAAATTCCCTCTCAACTAGGTTTTATATTGATTCCCCCGTATTTTGAGGCTGTGCTCCCTAGTTCTAGTCTCCCCGAACAGTGGAAACAACCTCTCTGCCTCCATCTTATCCATCCCTTTCATTATTTTAAATGTTTCTCTAAGATCACCCCTCAATCTTCTGAACTCCAACGAGTAAAGAACCAGTCTGCTCAATCTATCATCATAAGGTAACCCCCTCATCTCCGCAATCAGCCTAGTAAATCGTCTCCATACCCTCTCCAAAGCCAGTATATCCTTCCTTAAGAAAGGTGACCAAAACTGCACGCAGTACTCCAGGTGCAGCCACAACAATACCCTATACAGTTGCAGCTGGACCTCCCTGCTTTTATACTCCAACCCTCTCGCAATGAAGGCCAACATTCCATTCGCCTTCCTGATTACCTGCTGCACCTGCAAACTAACTTTTTGGGATTCATGCACAAGGACCCCCAGGTCCCTCTGCACCGCAGCATGTTGCAATTTCTCCCCATTCAAATAACATTCCCTTTTACTGTTTTTTTTCCAAGGTTGATGACCTCACACTTTCTGACATTGTATTCCATCTGCCAAACCTTAGCCCATTCACTTAACCTATCTAAATCTCTTTGCAGTCTCTCCGTGCCCTCTACACAACCCGCTTTCCCACTAATCTTTGTGTCCGTAGGCTCAAACTGTTCCACAGAACCACTACAAACAACTCACTCCCAGGATGATGTTGCAGTTATGTTCCTCCTTCCAGGACAGAGTACAAAAAACACATATTACAGGGGATTCTCATCAGACCTAAACCCTGAATTGTTGCCAGGCAGGACCGTTATGTGGAGAGATTAGAGGAACTGGGAATGTTCTCCTTCGGCAGAAAAGTTTAAGCGGCAAATTACCAAAGATGGTCACAATCCTGAAGGGTTTTGACAGATTAGATCGGGCTAAACTGCTTCCACTGGAAGCAGGGTCGGTAGTAAGATAATATTTCCACCCAAAAATCAAGGAAGAACATGAGGAGGATTGCTTTAATGAATCGACTTGTCCTGATCTGGAACACAATAGCTGATAAATTAAGGAAGCAGATTCAAATAATTACTTTCTAAAGGATATTAGATATATACTTGAAAACATGATCTGTTTGCTGTATAGTCTTTTATTCTATTTATAAAGCCAACTGAACGATATCCATTTTAACCAACTTTTCAACTTTCTCCGCGACCTTTAAGGATTTGTGAATATGGACACCAAGGTCTCTCTGCTCATCTACAATTTTCTAAATCGTGTCATTCATAATATAATATCTTCCGTATTAGTGCTCCCAAGGGGTATCACTTCATACTTCACCACGGTGAACTCCATCTGCCATGCTTCTGCCCATTTCTACATCCTGTCTCAATCAGCCTAAAGCCGATAACTGTCCACATCACGACCTACAACTATGCCAAGTTTTGTTGTATCTGTAAAGTTTAGAATTCCGCTTCCTATACCCGATTCTAGGTCATGTATTAAAATTGAAAAGTAATGGACCAAAAATTGGCACCTGGGGAGCACCACATAAATGACCTCACAGTCTGAAAAACATCCACGCACCACCATACTTTGGTCGTGTTACTGAGCTAATTTTGCATGCATACTACCAGTTTCCATTTAATTCCCTGGGCTTCCAACTCCTTAATGACCTCTGATGTGTCACTTTGTCGAATACATTCGCAATGTCCACAGCTACAAAATTAACTACATCAGGTCAAACAAGAGCAAGAAAACCTTCTGCTGATTACCAATTACCGCCCTCCCTCAACTGATGAATCAATTCTTCTTGTTGTTGAAAACCACTTGGAAGAAACACTGAGCAGAGCATGGGCACAGCATTTAATCTGGGTACGGGACTTCAATGATCATCACCAAGAGTGGCTCAGCAGCACCACTATTGACCTTGCTGGACGAGGCTTAAAGGTCTAGCTACCAGACTGAACTTTCTCAACATATCAGTGGCAGGCAATGTCAACCTCCAACAATCGGGAGTCGAAACACCTTCCCTTGACATTCAACAGCATTACCATCGCCGATTCCACGACTATCAAATCCTGGGGGTCACTATTGATGAGAAACTTAAATTGGCGTGTTAAATAAATAATATGGCCACAATAGCACGTCGGAAGCTGGGTATTCTTGGCAAGTGTCACACCTGCTTATTCAGAGTTTCTACCATCGACAAGACACATGACAGTAGTGTGATAGAATAATCTCCACTTGCCGGAATTTTCCATCTCTGGTGAAGGCGGCAGCATTTATCATGACCAGTTCTGAAGGAGGCTAATTGCTGTCCATTGGTGCGAGGTTGGTTAGATCCCTGAGGTTATATTATTGGGTCCGCCGTGGGGAACTCATTCCTCTTAGATTTAATATGGAGTGTGGGAGAGTGGGCCTCATTACCCCCAGGGCAGGGAGGGAGTGTGGACCTCAGTACCGCCAGGGCAGGGAGGGAGGGAGTGTGGGCCTCTGTTGCCCCAGTCCAGGGAGGGAGGGATTCAAATATCTCAGGGCAGGGAGGGAGGGTGTGTGGTCCTCAGTACCCACAGGGCAGGGAGTCAGGCAGTGTGGGCCTCAGCAGCCAGAGGGGAAGGAGGGAGGGAGTGTCGGCCTCAGTACACCAGTGAAAGGACGGAGGTACTATGGGACTCAGTACCTACAGTGCAGGGAGGGAGGGAGTGTGGTCTTCAGCACCCCCAGGATAGGGAGGGAGCGAGTGTGAGCCTCAGTACCCCCTGGCAGGGAGGGAGAGAGTTTGGGCCTCAGTAATCCAGTGGAGGCAGTGTAGGGCTCAGAAGCCCCAGAGCAGGAAGAAAGTAGGTTTTGTGCTCAGTATACCCAGAGAAATAGCAAGGGAGTGTGGGCCACACTACCCCCAGTGCGATAGGGAGGGAGGGAGTGTGGGCTTCAGTACTCTCAGGGCAGCAAGGGAGAGCGTGTGGTCCTCGGTACACACAGGGCAGGGAGTCAGGAGTTTGGGCCTCTAGTCCCAGGGGAGGGAGTGATTGAGTGTCGACCTCAGTACTCCAGGGAAGGAAGGGAGGTCGTATGGGACTCAGTACCCACAGGGCAGTGAGGGAGCGAGTGTAGGCCTCAGAAACCCCAGAGCAGAGAGACGGGTCGTGTGGGCCTCAGTACCCCTATGGAGGGAGGGAATCTGCGAATCAGCACTCTCAGCGCAGAGAGGGAATGAGTGTGGGTCTTAGTACTCTGAGGACAGGGAGAAAGTAAGTTTGGGCCTCAGTACCCCCAGGGAGCGAGTGAGGGACAGAGTGCACCAGTAACCCCAGGGCAGGGAGGGAGGGAGGGAGTGTGGGCCTCAGTACCGCCAGGGCAGAGAGGTCGGGATTATGAGGGTCAGTACCCCCAGGGCAGGGAGCGAGGGAGTGTGGGCCTCAGAATCCACAGGGCAGGACGTCTGGGAATGTGGGCCTCAGTACCACTAGGCAATGAGATAGTGATGTAGCGTAGGCCTCAGCACCCCCAGGCCAGGCAGGGATGGAGTGTGGCACTCAGCACCCCCGGGACAGTGAGGGAGGGAGTGGAGCCTCAGCTACCCCAAAGCAGGTGGAAGATGTGTTTGAAAGCCGTAGAAACATAGAAACATAGAAAATAGTTGCAGCAATAGGCAATTCGGCCCTTCGAGCCTGCACGAGCATTCAATATGATCATGTCTGATAAAGCAACTTCAATTCCCCATTCTAGTTTTCTCTCCATACCCCTTGATCTCTTTAGCCGTAACGGCCACATCTAACTCCCTTTTGAATGTATGTAACGAACTGGACTCTTCAACTTTCTTGGTAGATTATTCCACAGGTTCACAATTCTCTGAGTGAAGAATTTTCTCCTCATCTCGGTCCCAAATGGCTCACCACTTATCCTTAGATGGTGACCACGAGGTCTATGCTTCCCCAACATCGGAAAGATTCTCCTGCATCTACCTGTCCAATCCCCTCAGAAACTTACATATTTCTCGGAGATCCCTTCTCACTCTTCTGAATTCTATTGAATATAATCCAAGATTATCCAACCTTTCTCCATCTGTAAGTCCTGCCATCCCGGGAATCAGTCTGGTGACCCTTCGTTGCAATCACTCTGTAGCAAGAATGCCCTTCCTCAGATTAGGAGAAGAAAACTCGACACAATATTGAAGTTGTGGCCTCGCAAAGGCCCTGTTCAAATGCATTAATTTCTCCCTGCTCCTATACACAAATCCTCTCGCGATGAAGGCCAACATACCTTTGCAATATTCACTGTCTTTTGAACCTCCATGCCAACTTGCAATGACTGATGTTCCATGTCTCGTTACATCTCACCATTTCCTAATCTATCGCCATGAAGATAAAATTCTGCCTTCCTGTTTTTTCCACCAAAGTGGATAACCGCACATTTATCTACATTATCTTGCACCTGCCATGCAGTTGACAACTCACTTAACCTATGCAAGTCACCCTGCAGCCTCATGAAGTTGGTGAAACCTGCCCTTGTTGGCAGAAATCTCAGGAGTTATGCAAAATGGTCCACGTTGTCCAAAGCCTCGTGATGGATCGTGATAACAGCGGGGCAGTGCTGAGTGTTGGGGCAGGTTGGTATTGGACCTTTCTCTTACGGATGTCTAGTGTAAGGCCCATGCTCTCGTATGCCTCGTTGAAGATGTTGATGATGGATTCGTCTTCGACCAACAAATGTGTGAAGACACAGGCATCACCCTGGTACTGTAGTCCCATGAAGGAGGTTGGGATGAACATCCCTCTCGCCGGGAGGCGACGGATGTTGTACACATTCCCCTTTGTCCTGTAATTTAGCTCCTCTCCAGTGCGGAGCTTGCTTAACGTGAGATGGAGCATAGCAACATATAAACATAGAAATCAGGTGCAGGACCAGCCATTTTGTCCCTTCGAGTCTGCACCGCCATTGAATAAGATCATGGCTGATCATTCAATCTCAGTACCCCTTTCCTGCTTTCTCTGTCTACCCCTTGCTCCCTTTGGCCGTAAGGGCCATAGCTAACTCCCTTTTGAATATATCTAACGAACTGGCCTCAACAACTTTCTGCTGTAGAGAATTCCACTAGTTTACAACTCTCTGAGTGAAAAGTTTCTCCTCATCTCGATCCAAAATGGCTAACACATTATTCTTAATTTTTGACCCCTGGTTCTGGAACTCCCCAGCAACGTGAACATTCTTCCAGCCTCTAACCTTTCCAATCAATTCAGAATTTTATATGTTTCAATGAGTTCCCTCTCATTCTTCCAACCTCCAGTGGATACAAGCACAGTTGATTCATATATATCAGTCCTGCAATCCCTGGAATCAATCTGGTGAACCTTCGCTGTACTCCCTCAAACGCAAGAATATCCTTGCTGAGATAGGAGACCAAAACTGAACACAATATTCTCCGTGTGTCCTCAACAAGGCAATGTACAACTGCCGTAAGATCTCCCTGCTCCAATACTCAAATCCTCTTGCTATGGAGGCCAACATACCATTTGCCTTCTTCACCGCCTGCTGTACCTGTATGCCAAACTTCAATGACTGATGTACCATGACACCCAGGTCTCGTTGCACCTCCCCTTTTCCTAATCTGACACCATTCAGATAATATTCTGTCTTCCTGTTTTTGCCACCGAAGTAGATAACCTCACATTTATCCACATTATATTGCATCTGCCATGCATTTGCCCAATCACCTAACCTGTCCAAGTCACCCTGCAGTCTCTTAGCATCATCCTCACAGCTCACACCGCCACCCAGGTTAGTGTCATCTGCAAACTTGGAGACATTATATTCAATTCCTTCATCTCAATCATTGATGTACATTGTAAATGGCTGGTATCACAGCACTGAACCGTGTGGCCCCTCACTGGTCACTGCCTGCCATTCTGAAAATGACCCGTTTATTCCGACTGTCTGTCAACTAGTTATCTATCCACGTCAATGCATTACTACCAATATCACATGCTTTAATTTTTCATACTAGTTTCTTGTGTGGGACCTTGTCAAAAGCCTTTTGAAAGATCAAATACACCACATCTACTGGTTCTCCCTTATCCACTCTACTAGTTACATCCTAAAAAACTTCTAAAAGATTTGTCAAGCTTGATTTCCCTTTCATAAATTCATGCTGACTAGGACCGATCCTGTCACTGTTTTCCAAAACGGCTGCTATTTCATCTTCAATAATTGATTCCAACATTTTCCCCACCGCAGATGTAAGGCAAAACGGTCCATAATTTCACGTTTTCTCACTCCTTCCTTTTTTAAAAAGTGGTGTTACATTAGCTACCCTCCAATTCATCGGAACTGATCCAGAGTCACATGAATATTGGAAAATGATCACAGCTATTTCGAGTGCCACTTCCTTTATTACTCTGGGATATAGCTTATCAGGCAATCTTGATTTATCGGCCTTCAATCCAATCAAATTCCCGAACACGATTTCCTGACTAATAAGGATTTCCTTCACTACCTCTTTTGACTTGACCCTCGAAACATTAGCATTTCTGGAAGGTTATTTGCGTTTTCGTTAGTGGAGACAGATCGAATGTTTTTGTTCAATTGCTCTGTCATTTCTTTGTTCCCCATTATAACTTTTTCTGATTCTGTCTGCAAAAGACCGACGTTGGTCGTCACTAATCTTTTTCTCTTCACATATCTATAGAAGCTTTTGCAGTCAGTTTTTATATTCCCAGCAAGCTTCCTCTCTTACACTATTGCAATGCTTCTAATTAAACCCTTTGTCCTCTGATGAATTCGAAATTTCACCCAGTCCTCAGGTTTACTGGTTATGCTCGCCAAATTATCGCCCTCTTCCTTAATTTTCCTTGTTAGCCACGGTTGATCTACCTTCCCCTATTTATTTTTACTCGAGACAGGGATGTACAATTGTTCAAGTTCATCCATGCAATCTATAAATGTCTGCCATTGCCTATCCAATGTCAACACTTTAAGTATAATTTGCCAGTCTATCCTAGCCAATTCACGTCTCATACCTTTGAAGTAACCTTTCCTTAAATTCGGGACCCGAGTCTATGAATTAACATTTCACTCTCCATCTTAAAAAGACATCAAACATATCATGGTCACCCTTCCAGGGGCCTCGCACAACAAGATTGCTGATTAGTCCTCGCTCATTGCACAACAACCAGTATATGTTGGCTAGCTCTCAAGTTGATTCCTCGACATATTGGTCGAGAATGCCATCGCTAATCCACTCCAGGAATTCCTCCTCCACCGTATTGCGACCAATTTGGTTAGCCCAAACTATATGTAGATTAATTCCCCCCATGATAACTGACGTACCTTTATTGCAAACATCCGTAATTTCTTGTTTGATGCCATCTCCACCCTCGTTACTACTGTTTGGTTGTCTGGACACAACTCTCACTCGCATTTTCTGTCCTTTGGTATTCAGTAGCTATAACTATACAGATTCCACATCATTCAAGTTAATTTCCTTTCTTACTATTGCGCTTATTTCCTCTTTAACAAGCAACGCAAATCCACCTCCCTTTCCTTTTTGTCTGTGCTTCCTGAATGTTGAATACCCCTGGAGGTTGAGTTCCTAGCCTTGGTCACCCTGGAGCCATGTATCCGTAATCCCAATAATATCATAATCATTAATAGCTGCCTGTGCAGTTAATTCATCCACATTATTCCGAATACACCTCGCATTGAGGCACAGAGCCTTCAGCTTTGTCTTTTTAACACTCTTTTTCCATTTCGAATTTTTTCTGTAATGTGGCCCTTTTCATGTTTGCCTTGGGTTTCTCTGCCATCCACTTTTGCTATTCTCCTTTCTATCATTTGCTTCTTCCCCCATTTTACTTCCCTCCGAATCGCTGCTTGGGTCCCCATTCCCCCGCCATTTTAGTTTAACCCCTGCTCAACAGTACGAGCAAATACTCACCCCATGACATTGGTTCCGGTCCTGCACAGTGCAGACCGTCAGGTTTGTACTGGTCCCACCTCCCCCAGAACCGGTTCCAATATCCCAGGAATTTGAATCGCTCCCTCTTGCACCACTCCTCAAGCCACGTATTCATCTGAGCTATCCTGCGATTCCGACACGGACTACCACGTGGCACTGGTAGCAATCCTCTGATTATTACCTTTGAGGTCCTACTTTTTAATTTGCTCCGAGCTCCCTAAATTCTTCTCGTAGGACCTCATCCCGTTTTTTCCGATATCATTGGTACCTATATGCACCACGACAACGAGCTTTTCACCCTGCCTCTGCAGAATGCCCTGCATCCGCTCCGAGACATTCTAGACCCTTGCACTAGGGAGGCAACATACCATCCTGGAGTCTCGGTTACGACCGCAGAAACGACTATCTATTCACCTTACAATCAAATCACCTATCACTATCGCTCTGCCACTCTTTTTCCTGCCCTCCTGTGCAGCAGAGCCACCCACGGTGCCATGAACTTGGCTGCTGCTTCTTTCCGCTCGTGCTGCGATGACACAGCCTTGCTTGACCCCGGTCCGTATGTGGAATGGTTCTGTGCTGGATGCCTTATTCGGGAGCACGGCTTGCATTTCATCCTGCAGAGGTGGAGCATGGTGAGAAACCTTGAAGTGCAGCCGAATCTGAGGAGGACACTCCATAATCCCGCATGATTGACAGCGTTGGAGGCTATCGTGAGGTCAAAGAAGGCCATATGCAAGTATTGGTGCTTTTCCCAGCATTTCCCTTGTATCTGTATCATGGTGAAGATCATATCCATTGTGCCAATTAGTGGGCGGAATCCGTATTGCGGCATTGGGAGGAGTTCTTCAGCCACAGGTAGAAGGTGGTTGAGGAGAATTCTTGCGACGACTTTGTCTTTGGTCGAGAGCAGCAAGATTCCTCTATCGTTACAGCAGTCAGACTCCCACCTCTCTTTAAGATCATCGCAATTAAAGCTACTGTATGATCTCCTGGCATGATCTCCTCCTTCCAGATAAGGTCATGAATAAGTGCCAGTAGTGCTTCACCGCCAAGCTTCAGTACTTCCGAGTGGATTCCATCTGCTCCAGAGGCCTTGTTATTTTTAGTTGTCGGATGGCCTTATCAAACTTGTACCGAGCTGTAATTGTGCCAAGGAGGCGATGGGTAGCATGCTGTGGGATGCAGTCAAGGACACGCATGTCGATGACAGATTCTTTGTTGCTAATATCCTCGAAGTGTTCTTTCCAGTGGGCCCTGGTAGCCACACTGTCCTTGATGAGCACCTCTCCGTTCTTGGCTTTCCATGGAATAAGCCCTTGAGCCACAGGTTCTACCGCACTGAAATATCCACCCACGTCGTGTTTGTCGGCTCGATGCTAGATTTCCTGCGCTATTAATTATCTATTAGTTGGAGTTTCTTTATTACATTCACGTTCTCTATTAGTGTGAGATTCTAAAGTAGTTAGAGGGGCTGTATTACTTGAAGGGCTGTATTAGTTTGAGTTTATCTTGTGGTTTGAGGTGTATTATTTTAGGTGGCAATATTTGATTGAGGTACTCATGTTGGTTTGAGTTTCTCTCATTGTTTGAGGTTCTATTTTAGCTTGAGTTTCTCTAAATGGTGGAAATGTTATATTATTTGACGCTGCTCTATTTATTTGAGATTCTGTATTAATTTGAGGGTATTTATCAGTTTGAGGGGCTGTAGTATTTTGAGGTTCTCTAGTAGTTTGCGGTTACCTATTAGTTTGAGCATCTTTATTGTCTTAGCGGCTGCATTTGATTCACGGTCACTAATAGTTACAGGGGCTGCATTAGTTTGATGGGCAGTTTTATCGGAAATACTGTGTTGTTTCAAAGGCTGTGTCAATATAACTTGCTGTGTCCGTTGGAGTTGCTGTATTAGTTGTAGGTCGCCCATTAGCTTGAGGTTCTCTGTTAGTTTGATGCAGTCTATTTATTGTATTATTTTGCGGTTCTCTATTAGTTTTTGGCTCTGCATTAAGGAGAGGTTTTCTATTAGTTTGAGAAACTGTATTAGTTTGAGGTTTTGTATTAGTTTGAGGGACTGTAATGGTTTGAGGGGCTGCATTAGTTTGAGGGGCAGTATTAGTTTGAGATTCTCTATTAGTTTGTGGAAATATATTAATTTGAGGTGGTCGAAAAGTTTTTATTCTTGTCTTATTTTAAGCAGCCGTATTTGTCCGAGGTCCGCTACAGGCATTAAGACATGTATTAAAATGAGGATCTGAATTAATTTGAGTGGCTGTAATAGCTTGAGGGTCTGTATTAGTTTGAGGAACTGTATTCGTTTGACAGGCTGTATTAGTTTCAGGGTCTGTATTAGTTTGAAGGACTGTATGTGTTTGAGGGCCTGTATTAGTTTGAGGGACAGTGTTAGATTCAGTGTCAATATTAGTTTCAGCGACTGTATTAGTTAGAGGGTCTGTATTAGCTTGAGGGTCTCTAATAGTTTGAGGGACTGTATACGATTGAGGGTCTGTATTAGTTTGAGGGACTGTATTAGTTTGAGGAGCTGCATTAATTTGAGTGACTGTAATAGATTCAGGGTCTGTATTAGTTTGAGGGGCTGTATTAGTTTCAGGGCTGCATTAGTTTGAAGGTCTGTATTAGTTTAAGGGACTGTATTAGTTGGAGGGTCTGTATTAGTTTCAGCGACTGTATTAGATTGAGGGGCTGTATTAGTTTGAGGGACTGTATTAGATTGAAGGTCTGTATTAGTTTGAGGGCTGCATTAGTTTGACGGACTGTATTATTTTGAGGGTGTGTATTAGTTGGAGAGGTTGTATTAGTTTCAGGGTCCGTATTAGTTTGAGGGACTGTACTGGTTTGAGGGGCCGTAAATGTTTGAAGGACTGTATTAGATTGTGGGTCTGTATTAGTTTGAGGGACTGTATTTGTTTGAGGGGTGTATAGGTTTGAAGGACTGTATTAGGTTGAGGGTCTGTATTAGTTTGAGGGACTGTATTGCTTTGAGGGGTTGTATAAGTTTGAAGGACTGTATTCGATTGAGGGACTGTATTAGTTTGACGGACTGTATTAGTTGGAGGGGCTGTATTAGTTTCAGTGTCCTTATTAGTTTGAGCGACTGTATTGATTTGAGGGGCTGTATTAGCTTGAGGGGCTTTATTTGTTTGAGATTCTTTGTTAGTTTGAGGTTCTCTATTGAACGTCAGTATTAGTTTGAGGGACTGTATTTGTTTGAGGGGTGTATAGGTTTGAAGGACTGTATTAGGTTGAGGGTCTGTATTAGCTTGAGGGACTGTATTGCTTTGAGTGGTTGTATAAGTTTGAAGGACTGTATTAGATTGAGGGACTGTATTAGTTTGACGGACTGTATTAGTTGGAGGGGCTGTATTAGTTTCAGTGTCCTTATTATTTTGAGTGACTGTATTGGTTTGAGGGGCTGTATTAGCTTGAGGGGCAGTATTTGTTTGAGATTCTCTGTTAGTTTGAGGTTCTCTATTGAACGTCTGTATTAGTTTGAGGGACTGTATTAGCTGTAGGGGCTGTATTAGATTGAGGGTCTGTATTAGTTTGAGGGACAGTATTGGTTTGAGGGGCAGTATAAGTTTGAAGGATTGTATTAGATTGAGGGACTGTATTAGTTTGAGGGACTGTATTAGTTGAAGGGGCTGTATTAGTTTCAGGGTCCGTATTAGTTTGAGGGACTGTATTGTTTTGAGGGGCTGTATTAACTTGAGGGGCAGTATTAGTTTGAGATTCTCTGTTAGTTTGATGTTCTCTATTAGTTTGAGGAAATATATTAATTTGAGGTCCTCGAAAAGTTTTTATTCTTGTCTTATTTTAAGCGGCTGCATTTGTCCGATTTCCTCTACGGGCATTAAGACATCTATTAAAATGTGATACTTTATTAATTTGAGTGGCTGTAATAGCTTGAGGGTCTGTATTAGTTTGAGGGACTGTATTAGTTTGACGGGCTGTATTAGTTTCAGGGACCGCATTAGTCTGAGGGAGTAAATTAGTTTGTGGGGCTGTATTAGTTTGATGGACTGTATTAGTTTGAGGGACTGTATTAGTTTGATGGACTGTATTAGTTTGATGGACTGTATTAGCTTGAGGGTCTGTATTAGTTTGATAAACTGTATTAATTTGACGGGCTGTATTAGTTTCAAGGACTGCATTAGTTTGATGGACTGTATTAGCTTGAGGGTCTGTATTAGTTTGAGGGACTGCATTAGTTTGACGGACTGTATTAGTTTCAGGGACTGCATTAGTTGGATGGACTGTATTAGTTTGAGGGACTGTATTAGTTTCAGCCACTTTATTAGATTCAGGGTCTGTATTAGCTTGAGGGTCTGTATTAGTTTGAGGGACTGCATTAGTTTGACGGACTGTATTAGTTTCAGGGACTGCATTAGTTGGATGGACTGTATTAGTTTGAGGGACTGTATTAGTTTCAGCCACTTTATTAGATTCACGGTCTGTATTAGTTTGAGGGACAGTATTAGTTTGAGTGGCTGTATTCGGTTGAGGGACTGTATTAGATTGAGTGTCTGTATTAGTTTGAGGGGCTGAATTAGTTTGAGGGACCGCATTAGATTGAACGTCTGTATTAATTTGAGGGACTGTATTAGTTGGAGGAGCTGTATTAATTTCTGGGTCCGTATTAGTTTGAGGGACTGTATTGGTTTGAGGGGCTGTATAAGTTTGAAGGACTGTATTAGATTGATGGTCTGTATTAGTTTGAGGGACTTTATTAGATTGAGGGTCTATATGAGTTTGAGAGACTGTATTGGATTTTGGGACTGTATTAGATTGAGGGTATGTATTAGTTTGAGGGACTGTGTTAGTTTTAGGCACTGTATTTGATTGAGGGTCTGTTTTAGTTTGAGGTACTGTATTAGGTTGAGGGACTATATTATTTTGGGAGGCTGTATTAAGTCCAGGGTCTGTATTAGTTTGAAGGTCTGTATTAGTTTGAGGGAATGTATTAGTTGGAAGGTCTGTATTAGCTTGAGGGACTGAATTAGATTGAGGGTCTTTATTAGTTTGAGGGGATGTATTACATTTGAGGGGCTGTATTAGTTTGAAGGTCTGTATCAGTTTGAGGGAATGTATTAGTTGGAGGGTCTGTATTAGTTTGAGGGACTGAATTCGATTGAGGGTCTATATTCGTTTGAGGGGCAGTATTAGTTTGAGGTTCTCTATTAGTTTGAGGAAATATATTAATTTGAGTTCCTCGACAAGTTTTTATTCAATTCTTATTTTAAGTGGCTGTATTTGTCCTAGGTCCGCTACGGGCATTAAGACATCTATTAAAATAAGGTTCTTTATTAATTTGAGTGGCTGTATTAGCTTGAGGGTCTCTATTAGTTAGAGGGACTGTATTAGTTTGACGGGTGTATTAGTTTCAGGGACTGCATTAGTTTAAGGGACAGTATTAGTTTTTGGGACTGTATTAGTTTGATGGACTGTATTAGTTTGAGGGACTGTATTAGGTTGATGGACTGTATAAGTTTGATGGACTGTATTTGCTAGAGGGTCTGTATTCGGTTTAGAGACTGTATTAGTTTGACGGGCTGTATTAGTTTCAGGGACATCATTAGTTTGAGGGACTGTATTAGTTTGAGGTACTGTATTAGTTTGATGGACTGTATTAGTTTGAGGGATTGGATTAGATCCAGGGTCTGTATTTGTTTGAGGGACTGTATTAGTTTGAGTGGCTTTATTCGTTTGATGGGCTGTATTAGATTGAGGGTCTGTATTAGTTTGAGGGGCTGTATTAGTTTGATGGGCTGCATTAGTTTGAACGTCTATATTAGTTTGAGGGACTGTATTAGTTGGAGGAGCTTTATCAATTTCTGGGTCCTTATTAGTTTGAGGGACTGTATTGGTTTGAGGACTGTATAAGTTTGAAGGACTGTATTTGATTGAGGGTCTGTATTAGTTTGAGGGACTGTATTAGATTGAAGGTCTGTATTAGTTTGAGGGACAGTATTGGTTTTTGGGACTGTATTAGATTGAGGGTATATATTAGTTTGAGGGACTGTATTAGGTTGTGGGACTGTATTATTTTGGTGGGCAGTATTAGGTCCATGGTCTGTATTAGTTTGAAGGTCTGTATTCGTTTGAGGGAATGTATTAGTTTGACGGGCTGCATTAGTTTCAGGGACTGCATTAGTTTGAGGGACTGTATTAGTTTTTGGAGCTGTATTAGTTTGATGGACTGTATTAGTTTGAGGGACTGCATTAGATTGATGGACGGTATTAGTTTGATGGACTGTGTTAGCTTGAGGGTCTGTCTTCGTTTGAGTCACTGTATTAGTTTCAACGGCTGTATTAGTTTGAGGGACTGCATTAGTTTGATGGACTGTATTGGCTTGAGGGTCTGTATTAGTTTGAGGGACTGTATTAATTTGACGGTCTGGATTAGTTTCAGTGACTGCATTAGTTTGAGGGACTGTATTAGTTTTAGGGTCTGTATTAGATACAGGGTCTGTATTAGTTTGAGCGACTGTATTAGTTTGTGGGTCTTTATTAGTTTGAGGGGCTGTATTAGTTTAAGAGGACGCATTAGTTTGAACGTCTGTATTATTTGAGGGACTGTATTAGTTGGAGGAGCTGTATCAGTTTCTGGGTCCTTATTAGTTTGAGGGACTGTATTGGTTTGAGGGCTGTATAAGTTTGAAGGACTGTATTTGATTGAGGGTCTGTATTAGTTTGAGGGACTGTATTAGGTTGAGGGTCTGCATTAGTTTGAGAGACAGTATTGGTTTTTCGGACTGTATTAGATTGAGGATATATATTAGTTTGAGGGACTGTATCAGTTTTAGGCACTGTATTAATTTGAGGGTCTGTATTCGTTTGAGGGACTGTATTAGGTAATGGGACTGTATTATTTTGGGGGGCAGTATTAGGTCCACGGTCTGTATTAGTTTGAAGGTCTGTATTCGTTTGAGGGAATGTATTAGTTTGACGGGCTGCATTAGTTTCAGGGACTGCATTAGTTTGAGGGACTGTATTAGTTTTTGCGGCTGTATTAGTTTGATGGACTATATTAGTTTGAGGGACTGTATTAGATTGATGGACTGTCTTAGTTTGATGGACTGTATTAGCTTGAGGATCTGTGTTCGTTTGAGAGACTCTATTAGTTTGACGGGCTGTTTTAATTTGAGGGACTGCATTAGTTTGATAGACTGTTTTAGCTTGACGGTCTGTATTAGTTTGAGGGACTGTATTAGTTTGAGGGACTGTATTAGATCCAGGGTCTGTATTAGATTGAGGGACTGTATTAGTTTGAGTGGCTGTATTAGTTTGATGGACTGTATTAGATTGAGGGTCTGTATTAGTTTGAGGGGCTGTATTAGTTTGATGGACTGTATTAGTTTGAGGAGCTGCATTAGTTTGATGGACTGTATTAGATTGAGGGTCTGTATTAGTTTGAGGGGCTGTATTAGTTTGATGGGATGCATTAGTTTGAACGTCTGTATTAGTTTGAGGGACTGTATTAGTTGGAGGAGCTCTATCTGTTTCTGGGTCCGTATTAGTTTGAGGGAAAGTATTGGTTTGAGGGGCGGTTTCTGTTTGAAGGACTGTATTAGATTGAGGGTCTGTATTAGTTTGAGGGACTGTATTAGGTTGAGGGTCTGTATTAGTTTGAGGGACTGTATTAGAGTGAGAGTCTGTATTAGTTTCAGGGACTGTATTAGGTTGTCGGACTGTATTATTTTGGGGGGCTGTATTAGGTCCAGGGTCTGTATTAGTTTGAAGGTCTGTATTAGTTTGAGGGAATGTATTAGTTGGAGGATCTGTATTAGCTTGAGCGTCTGTAATAGTTTGAGGGACTGTATTAGATTGAGCGACTGTATTATTTTGAGCGGCTGTATTAGTTTAAGGGGCTGTATTACATTTGAGGTGCTGTATTAATTTGAAGGTTTGTATCCGTTTGAGGGGCTGTATTAGTTTGAGGGCTGTATTAGTTTGAGGGACTGTATTAGTTTGAGGGACTGTATTAGTTTTAGGGTCTGTATTAGTTTGAGGAACTGTATTAGTTTGAGGAAATATATTAATTTGAGGTCCTCGAAAAGTTTTTATTCTTGTCTTATTTTAAGCGGCAGTATTTGTCCTAGGTCCTATACGGGCATTAAGACATCTATAAAAATTAGGTTCTTTATTATTTGGCTGGCTGTGTTAGCTTGAGGGTCTGTGTTAGTTTGACGGGCTGCATGAGTTTCAGGGACTGCATTAGTTTGAGGGACTGTATTAGTTTGTGGGGCTGTATCAGCTTGATGGACTGTATTAGTTTGAGGTACTGTATTAGATTGATGGACTGTATTAGTTTGATGGACTGTGTTAGCTTGAGGGTCTGTCTTCGTTTGAGAGACTGTATTAGTTTCAACGGCTGTATTAGTTTGAGGGACTTCATTAGTTTGATGGACTGTATTAGCATGAGGGTCTGTATTAGTTTGAGGGAATGTATTAATTTGACGGGCTGGATTAGTTTCAGTGACTGCATTAGTTTGAGGGACTGTATTAGTTTTAGGGACTGTATTAGATACAGGGTCTGTATTAGTTTGAGCGACTGTATTAGTTTGAGGGTCTGTATTAGTTTGAGGGACTGTATTAGTTGGAGGAGCTGTATGAGTTTCTGGGTCCGTAATAGTTTGAGGTACTGTATTGGTTTGTGGTGCTGTTTCAGTTTGAAGAACTGTATTAAATTGATGGTCTGTATTAGTTTGTGGGACTACATTAGATTGAGGCTCTGTATTAGTTTGAGGGACTGTATTGGTTTTTGGGACTGTTTTATACTGAGGGTATGTATTAGTTTGAGGGACTGTATTAGTTTTAGGCACTGTATTAGATTGAGGGTCTGTATTAGTTTGAGGGACTGTATTAGATTGAGGGTCTGTATTAGTTTTATGGACTGTATTGGTTTTTGGGTCTGTGTTAGCTTGAGGGTATGTATTCGTTTGAGGGACTGTATTAGGTTGTGGGACTGTATTCTTTTCGGGGGCTGTATTAGGTCCAGGGTGTGTATTAGTTTGAAGGTCTGTATTACTTTGAGGGAATGTATTAGTTGGAGGGTCTATATTAGCTTGAGGATCTGTAATAGTTTGGAGCACTGTATTAGATTGAGGGTCTGTATTAGTTTGAGGGAATGTATTAGTTTGAGTGGCTGTATTAGTTTGAGGGACTGTATTAGATTGAGGGTCTGTATTAGTTTGAGGGGCTGTATTACATTTGAGGGGCTGTATTAGTTTGAAGATCTGTATCAGTTTGAGGGAATGTATTAGTTGGAGGGTCTATATTAGCTTGGAGGACTGAATTAGATTGAGGGCCTGTATTCGTTTGAGGGGCTGTACTAGTTTGAGGGGGTGTATTAGTTTGAGGGCTGTATTCGTTTGAAGGGCTGTATTAGATTGAGAATCTGTATTAGTTTGAAGGTCTGTATTAGTTTGAGGGACTGTGTTAGATTGAGGCTCTGTATTCGTTAAAGGGGCTGCATTAGTTTGAGGGGCTGTATTAGTTTGAGGGCTGCATTAGTTTGAGGGACTGTATTAGTTTGAAGGTCTGTATTAGTTGGAGGGGCTCTATTAGTTTCAGGGTCCGTATTAGTTTGAGGGACAGTATTGGTTTGAGCGGCTGTATAAGTTTGAAGGACTGTATTAGATTGAGGGTCTGTATTAGTTTGAGGGACTGTATTAGATTGAGGGACTGTATTAGTTTGAGGGTCTGTATTAGTTTGAGGGACTGTATTGGTTTGAGGGGCTGTATAAGTTTGCAGGACTGTATTAGATTGGGGGTCTGTATTAGTTTGAGGGACTGTATTAATTGGAGGTGCCTTATTAGATTCAGGGTCCGTATTTGTTTCAGGGATTGTATTGGTTTGAGGGGCTGTACTAGCTTGAGGGGCAGTATTAGTTTGAGAATCTCTATTAGTTTGAGGTTCTCTTTTAGTTTGAGGAAATATATTAATTTGAGATCCTTGAAAAGTTTTTATTCTTGTCTTATTTTAACCAGCTGTATTTGTCCTTGGTCCGCTATAGGCATTAAGACATCTATTAAAATGAGATTCTTTATTAATTTGAGTGGCTATATTAGCTTGAGGGTCTGTATCAGTTTGAGAGACTGTATTTGTTTGACGGGCTGGATTAGTTTCAGGGACTGCATTAGTTTGAGGGACTGTATTAGTTTGTGGGGCTGTATTCGTTTGATGGACTGTATTAGCTTGAGAGTCTGTATTAGTTTGAGGGACTGTATTAGTTTACCGGGCTGTATTAGTTTCAGGGACTGCATTAGTTTGAGTGAATGTATTAGTTTGAGGGACTGTATTAGTTTGATGGACTATTAAGGGACTGTATTAGCTTGAGGGACTTTATTAGATTCAGTTTCTGTATTAGTTTAAGGGACTGCATTAGTTTGAGTGGCTGTATTAGTTTGATGGACTGTATTTGATTGAGGGTCTGTATTGTTTGAGGGGCTGTATTAGTTTGAGTGGCTGCATTCGTTTGAAAGTCTGTATTAGTTTGAGGAACTGTATTAGTTGGAGGGGCTCTGTTAGTTTCTGGGTCCGTATTAGTTTGAGGGTCTGTATTACTTTGAGAACTGTATTTAATTGAGGGTCTGTAATAGTTTGAGGGACTGTATTGGTTTTTGGGACTGTATTAGATTGAGGTTATGCCTTTGTTTGAGGGACTGCATTAATTTTAGGCACTGTATTATATTGAGGGTCTGTATTAGTTTAAGAGCCTCTATTAGGTTGAGGGATTGTATTAGTTTGAGGGACTGTATTTGTTTTCGGGGCTGTATTAGTTTGAGGGAATGTATTTGTTTAGGGAATATATTGGTTTGATGGACTGTGTTAGTTTGAGGGTCTGTATTAGTTTGAGGGGCTGTACTAGTTAGAGGGTCTGTATTAGTTTGAGGGGCTGTATTAGTTTGAGGGACTGTATTAGTTTGAGGGGCTGTATTAGTTTCTGGAATGCACTTGTTTGAGGGAATGTATTAGTTTGAGGGAATGTATTAATTTGAGAGACTGTATTAGTTTCAGGGGTTGTATTAGTTTGAGGGACTGTATTAATTTGAGGGGCTGCATTAGTTTGAGGTTTTTTATCAGTTTGAGTTTCTGTATTCGTTTGAGTTTCTCTATTAGTTTGGGTAACTCTAATATTTTTAGTTTCTCTATTAATTTGAGTTCCTCTAATAGTTTGAGGGAGTATATTAATTTGATGGGCTGTGTTAGGTTAAGTTTTTCTATTAGTCTGATGTGCTATCTTTGATTCGGATGTCTTATTTTGACGTTTTGTATTCGTTTCATGTTTTTTATTACTTTGAGGGACTGTATTAGTTTGAGTTTCTCTATTTGTTTGAATATTTGTATTATTTCAGCCTCCCTATTAGTTTAAGGTTCTCTATTAGTTCGAGTGGATTATTTTGAGGGCCCCTATTATTTTTTAAAGATTAGTTTCAGCTTCTCTCTGAGTTGACTTTTCAATATTAGTGTGAGTTTCGCGAATAGTTTCGAGTCTCTGTTAGTTTGAGGGTCTGTATTAGTTTTAGTTTCTTTATTATGTTGAGAGTCCATGTTATTTTGAGGTTCTCTATAGATTTATTAAAAATTAGTTTGATATTCTTTACTGGTTTGAGGTTCTCTATTTCTTCGAGGTTCTCTTTTAGTTTGATGTTATTTTTAGTTTGAGGGAATGTATTAGTTTTAGTTTTAGTTTGAGGTACCGTGTAATTTTAAAGGATTGTTTTAGTTTGAGGTTCTATTGATTAGAGGGGCTGTCCTAGTTGGAGGTTCTCTATTAGTTTGATGTACTGTATTATTTTGAGTGTCTGTATGATGAGAAGCGCTGTATTAGTTTGCATTGTTTTTGCTGTCTGAGTTTGTGGTGCTGTATTATTTTTAGGTAATCTGCGAGTATGAAGCACCGCCTGTGTATGAGGAGCTGTATGGGTATGAGAGGCTTAATTAATATGAGGGCCTGTATTAGTTTGAGGACTATCATAGACATTTCCCAGTTTAATTGTTTAACTGGATTTCCGTAGTTAAAGAGATCAGCCACTTCCTCGCCCGCAGTAGAAGATCCTTGAGTAGGACATTCTAACATTTGTAATTGAAGTACTAAATGCATGCATTTATAAGGGCAGCCACGACCCCCATTCTGGTACAGCAGCCCTGAGAGAGAAACTCTAACATTGGGAATGTAATTACTGAATATCGACAGTGAAAGACGTCACCCACATCACAGAGTGCAGTCGAACAGCCCTGAGAGTTAAACTCTAACATTGGGAATGTAATTACTGAATGGCCATAGCAGAGTGAAGGACATCACCCGAAACAATATGCGATCTCCAGTTTGGCCTGATGTTTTTTGAAACAACAATCCAATTGTTGGGAGAATACAGCTGTAAAATTTCATGAGTTAATTAACATGAGCAAAACTGTCCAGTCTTTGGGGTTTCCAATTTGAATCTCAGCAGTAATTATATTCGTTCACAACAGGGACTTAAATCGGCTGTCGTAATCTGTTTGTTCAAGTTTTAAAAATAACTATTTTGATCGATGTTGCAACATGAATGTCCCCGTGGAGAGCCCGCAGGATATAACTTAAAGGCACTGGAAATGTACCGCATCAGAGTATAATTGCGGGAGATTGCCTGCAGCACAAAGGGGCTCATCGCTTCACACAGAAAATGCTTCAAATTGAAATTGCCAAGAAAATATGCTACACTTTCATTGCCGTCATTGGTGTTCCTGGTAAGTGACTAAAGCCATTGAAGTTGTTCAAATCTGTCTTTGAGCTGGTGTCTGGTTTTGCTCTCTGACTGATAATGTTACATCCTTGTCTAATGGTCACCGGTATAGACACCTGATCGGTGAATTCATTCCGTTCAATCAAATGGCATGAATAACCACTACGGTTTTATTCAATTTCTCCATCTGATCATAAACTTGTGTGTTTAACCAACAGGCTGATTTTATTATCAAGCTATTTTCTTTCGTGGAATATTGTGTACTTTTCAATCAGTCCTTAATCCGCACAACTATCTGAGAGAAGGTATTAGAAGGAATGCCTGTCACTGTATGATTTACTGAGTGTGGGTCACTACCCGGCGTGGAACATGATACCACAGTGATCATTTATTAATGGGAGTGCCTGTCACTGTACGATGTCCTGAGTGTGTATCACTAACAGGTGTGGAACACCGTGCCCGAGTGACCATGTGTTACTGGGAGTGTGTCTCACTGTAAGATATACTGAGAATTGGTCCCTAACCAGTGTGGAACACGGTTCACAAGTTACCATGTATTATTGGGAATGTCCGGCTCTGTAGGATACACTGAGCGTGGGTCAATTCCCGGCGTGGAACATCATACTCCACTGATCATCTATTACTGAGGGTGTCTGTCACTGTAGGATATACTGAGCGTGGGTCACTAACTGGTGTGGATCACCGTACCCCAGTGACCATGTATTACTGCGAGTGTATTTCACTGTAGGATGTACTAAGTGTGGTCCACTTACCGGTGTGGATCACCGTACCCCAGTGACCATTTATTACTGGGCGTGTGTGTCACTGTAATCTGTGCTCAGTGTGGGTAACTAACCAGAGTGGAACACTGTACCCCAGTGACAATGTATTAATGGGAGTGTCTGTCACTGTAAGCTGTGCTCAGTGTGGGTAACTAACCAGAGTGGAACAGTGTATCCCATTGACCATGTATTACTGGGAGTGTCTGTCATTGTAAGATGTACTCAGTGTGGGTCACTATTTCTTGTACTTCCGCTTCTGAGGCGTACCATCTGAATCGAGGATGCTTCGAATCCACACGACAAATTAGTTCCCTGACTGCTGAAAAGTCCAATGCATGACCTACGTTCTCTGTCGCAGGTGGGGCAGACAATGGTGGAACGAACGGGAGTGTTGTGTGCCTGGGTTCCTGCGCGCTCCTTCCGCGATCTGCGCCTGGCTTCAGCTTGCTCTGGGCAATAAGACTCGATGTGCTCTGCACCATGCGGATGCTTTTTCTCCACTTTGGGCTGGTTTGGGTCAGGTATTGCTAGGTGTAGGTGGACACGTTACAATTATTCAAGGTGGTTTTGAGTGTGTCATTGTGAGTTTCCTCTGCCCTCTGGTGGCTCGTTTGCAATAACGAATCACCGAGTAGAGCGTTGGATTTTTGAATCTCATGTCAGGCACACCGACGATGTGGCCGGCCAATAGAGCTGATCGACTGTGGTTAATGCTTCGATGCTGGGGATGTTGCCCTGACCGAGAACACTGACGTTGGTGCAATACTCCGGCCAATTAATTTAGAGGAAATTGCGGAGGCAGCGTTGGTACTTCTCCAGTGCTTTGAGGTGCCTGCTGTAAATATTCCATGTCTCTGATGCATATATGAGAACTGGTATCACTCCTGCCTTGTGGACCATGAGTTTGGTCCGGGGTTTGTGGTCCTGGTCTTCAATCACTTGCTTCCTCAGGCGTCCGAAGGCAGTACTGGCACACTGAAGGCTGTTTTGGACTTTGGCATCAAAGTCAGCCCTTGTTGAGAGTAGGCTCCGGAGGTTTGGAACATAGTGCACATTGTACAGTGTTTAGCCCAGTAAACCAGAGCTCCCCTGAAACTCGCAACGGATGGCGAGTTTACCTGCGCCTATCGCCGCTGATACATTCTGAGTGCCCAAATGACAATTTAATTCACTCGCCATTCACACTGGAAGTCCTCTCGTCCTCACCGGCTTAGGTCTGGGATTGAAAACGCTTGCAGGTTGCTGATCCTGATCCTGACCCCAGTGCACAGCCCCTGCTGAAAGTACAAGTGCTGGAAATCTGGTCTGAACAATGTTCCATCCCCACACTCCACTGGTGTCGATATGGGACTTCGGATGGTTCATAGTTATGCGGCCTTTTCTTGGGATACGGGGGAATCTTCGATGTTGCTATTCTACTCCTGTTTTCTTTTTCACATATTTTTCAGGTACAGTGATGACTGTGGTCGCGCAATATCCTTTTCTAGCCATGAACTGGAAAATGTCCTGACTCGCACAAAGTCAGGATCACGCATCACCTCACGCCTATGCTTTCTGACCGACATTGGTTCCCATTTAAAGAACGCCACGATTTAGAAAATTATCATCCTTGTTTACAAATCTGTCCATGGCATTGCACCTCCCTACCCCTGTACTAATTTTTTAGCCTCGCAACCACTCAAGATATCTCCAGACTTCAGATTCTGCCCTCTCGAACATCCCTCATTATACTGCTCAACTATCAGTGGCCTTACGTTCAGCTGTTTGGACCCTAAACTCTGGAAGCCCATCCCTAAACCTCTCCGCTTATCTAACCATCTTTCCAATTTAAAGACGCTCCTTAAAATCACCCTTTTTTACCAAGCTTTTGGTCATATGCCTTTAATTTGTTCTTTATGTATCGGTGTCATAGGTATCTGTGTTGTCCTGTTAACATTGCTTTGAAGAGCCCTGGTTCATTTAACTACGTTAAAGGCGCGATATAAATAAAGGTTTTTAGTATTATTAATAATAATAGTTATTATTAATATTAATATTATTCATAATAGTAATACAAATAATGAAGTAGTCATCCTTGCGTCTAATGTACGCCCCTCCCTATCCTTCACATACTCCCTCTGTCACTTCCCTTCCCTTCCTCGACATCTCTAAGTCCCTTTCCGAGGATAGGTTCTCTACCAATATCTACGATAATCGGGCCGAATCCAACAGCTATCTTGATTATATGACCTCTCACCCAGCTTGCTGGAAGGACTTTATTACATTCTCCGAGTGTTGCTGCCTGCGATCCATCTGTTCCGATGATGCCACCTCCCACACCAGTGCTTCCAACCTGTCTTCCTTTTTCTGAGTTGATGATACCCGTCCTCTGTGGTGGACAGGGTCCTCGACAGTGACAATCCAATTTCCCGCATTTATCCTCAGCCGAGGATTCCCCACCACTGTGTGGAAAAAGCCAACCGCAGTGTCAATCCAATTTGCTGCATTCATTTCATCGCTCCTGATACTCCCTGCTCGAACCATGACAGGCTCCCCATGTCCTCACCTTCCACTCAAACAACCCCCACATTCAAAAGATCATCCTCTGCCATGTCTGTCCATTCCTTCTTTTCTCACCACCAATTACATCCCCGTTCAACATTCCCAATGGATCGGTCAATTCACAACAACCTGGGCCACTCCTGAATCGCCCCCAACATGTATCCCCTTCCACCGGACCATGCTATGCAAACCCTGGGAGATGCAACACCTTCCCTTTCACCTCCATTCGTTCCATCGTCCAGGGCCTTCAAACTTAAACAGTAATAGACTTTTATTTCCTCCAATGTAGTATACTGTATTCGTTGTTCACGATGCAGTTTCCTGTCGGTTGGGGAGGATTAAACAGAGATTGCGTGATTATATTCCTGAACGTCTCCATTCTGACCGCAAACGTGTCTCTCTCGCTCCCTCTGTCTCACACTCCCCCGATCTCTTGCCCCTTCAATTCTACATCCCTCTCCCAGTCTGACATCTCCACCTTCGACCTTCTAAAATGTTTCCCTTTGTAACTCAATGGGGAACAGCACCACATGTTTCCATTATCCATTTATTGCAACTCGGCCATAAAACTGAGATGAAACTTTTCAGATCATTACGACCGCTCCCGTTTCCTCAGACTGGATGTGCTGGTAAAGAAGGATGTCTTCAGTAGAGCCACTGGGAGTGGAGGAGGTGTGCGCTCATGCTTGGGATCACCTCTCGATACAAGGCAGGCGGGCCGCTCGGCACTCCTTGGATCTACTGACCTTTCCCCTCACATTCGCGTGCCATGGGAGCCTTCTGATCTTTGCCAGATTTACCTTGCACACCACCGTCCTACCGCCCCACTCTGTAATCCTGCTCAATCCACTTACATTTCCTCTTCATTCATTTCCTGTTCCTTTAGTTGTCCCATTTGTCTTACACCATCATCCCTTTTGTCGTTGAATCACTCCTGCCCACGATCCCATCAAAGACATTCAACTTTGTGCTTTCCTCCTCCGACCACAACTTTCTCTGCCTCTGCCATTGCCTCAAAACTGTTCATCTCTCGCGGACTCCAGTATTGAAGAAAGGTGATCACTGAAACGTTAACTCTGTTTCTCTCTCCACAGATGCTGCCTGACATACTGAGTGTTTTTAGCTTACTCTGTATTTTATCAGATTTACAACCGTTTGTCTGGGGGTAGTCTAAGCAGGAGGAGAGAGAGGGAGAGCGTGTGGGGCCTTGGGGAAGGAACACCTGCAGCTCCTGGCCCACAACCAGGGCCGTGAAGGCACTTCCATTGTCCCCGAAGCTGTCCTCGGCTCATTTTAGCTGCCGTGTATCCCGAGGCCTGGGAAACACAGCCAACCACAGTTCCCGTAAAATAAGTTAAACTCATAAAGTAGTTTAAACCAGAAGCTGCCAGCCGCATTAATACATTTATATTGCCCACTCGCCCGCTGGGAAGGCTCGGCTTCCCTCCCACTGCCCTGTCTCTGCTAAACTTGGAAGCAGCGGGTTGGAGGTAGATTGGGTTGGGTGATATAATCTATATGTTAACCCCTGAGACGATGTCCACCCGGCTGTTTTTGTGCTAAATCACAGGCCTTGCTGTCTGGGCTCAGTCACCGACAATGTGTGATCAATAATTGACGACCTCTTTTCTCTTCTGTTTATTACAGTGAATTTAGTGGCGATTGTGATCCTCTGCCGGGGAAAGTGCGGGCTGTCCACCTGCACCACTCGTTACCTGGTGGGCATGGCAGCAGCGGATCTACTGGTGGTCACCACTGGGGTCATACTGCGGCAGATCAGGCGGTATTATTTCCCGTGGTCTATCCTGGATATCACCCCTGTGTGTACTGTTATATATCTTCTGTCTTGTGTAGCCGCAGACTGTTCTGTCTGGTTCACCGTCACTTTCACCTTTGATCGATTTGTGGCCATTTGTTGGCAGAAGCTGAAAACCAAATATTGCACCGGGAGAACTGCGGCTGTGGTTCTGGCAACAAGCTGCATTCTGCTCTGTTCAAAAAACATTCCTCACTACTTTACAATTGAACCTGGATACATAATCGACAATGTTCCGTGGTACTGTTCCTTAATCCCAGCTTATCTTACTGAGCCCGGATGGCTGGGATTTGACTGGTTTGATACGGTTTTAACCCCACTGCTCCCATTCACTGTAATTTTGTTGCTCAACGCTCTGACAGTCAGACACATTTTAGTGGCCAGTCGAGTCCGTAAAGGACTGAGGGGTGAGAGCAAGCGGGGGAATGGCAGTGACCCAGAGATGGAGAGCAGGAGGAAGTCTGTAATTTTACTCCTCACCATATCCGGCAGCTTCATACTGCTGTGGCTGATAATTGTTATAGATTTCTTTTATTATAGCATTACAGGAATAAATCCCAGTGATTACAGTGATTCTTTATATCAATTTGCAGAGGTCGGATTTATGCTGCAGACTTTCAGTTGTTGTACAAACACATTTATTTACGGTGTGACCCAGTCCAAGTTCAGAGAGCAGTTGAAGAGCGCGGTGAAATATCCGGTTACCACAATTGTAAAATTAATTAATAAACAGCTCGACTGATCGCAGCCCAGAGGCGCGTCTCAGTGTTTGCAGTCCAGGAATGTAATATTTAGCAGCAGAATCCCTTCCATTGAATTACACCAGGAATGGCTGGTGATCTGATCATACACCCAGCGGCAGGGCAAGCACTGTGTGTCGGACACGGCAATACTTCTGATTGAAAATTCCCACATGGTCTTTTGGGAAAGTACCACACGAGCATTCTCTCTAAACTCTTCGGTAACGGTTCACTGCAGCAATTAATGCAGCTAGACATTGCATCTTCCAGAGTGAGAGGCTTGACAATAGGTAAGCAGGAAGGGCTGAGCTCGAGTTCAGTGGGTTATATTATATAGAACATGGAGCAGAGAATGAGGCTATTCGGCCCATACAGTGTGTGGTGGTGAGTATGCTCAGCACTAGATTAGAAAGCGAGAAACTGAATGAGGCAGAGGTGCAATGTATGATGTGTCAGACTGAGCAGGAGGTCCAGAGCATACACACTCCACACTTGCAGGGAGAAGAGGTCTTGCATCGATATACCAAGCACACCTGCCTTCGGAAACTGCGCTTTCACAAAGTGGTTATCACTGAAATTAAACATAAGAACATAAGAACATAAGATTTAGGAACAGGAGTAGGCCATCTAGCCCATCGAGCCTGCTCCGCCGTTCTACAAGATCATGGATAATCTGGCCGTGGACACAGTTCCACTTTCCGGCCCGCTCCCCATAACGCTTAAATCCTTTATTGGTTAAAGATCTATCTATCTGTGATATGAATACATTCAATGAGCTAGCCTCAACTGCTTCCTTGGGCAGAGAATTCCACAGATTCACAACGCTCTCGGAGAAGAAATTCCTGCTCAACTCTGATTTAAATTGGGTCCCCCGTATTTTGAGGCAGTGCCCCCTAGTTCTAGTCTCCCCGACCAGTGGAAACAACCTCGCTGCCTCTATCTTTTCTATCCCTTTCATTCTTTTAAATGTTTCTATAAGATCATCCCTCATCCTTCTGAACTCCAACGAGTAAAGACCCATCTACTCAATTTATCATCATAAGGTAACCGCCTCATCTCCGGAATCAGCCGAGTGAATCGTCTCTGCATCCCCTCCAAAGCTGGTATATCCTTCCTTAGTAAGGTGACGAAAACTGCATGCAGTACTCCAGGTGCGGCCTCACCAATACCCTGTACAGTTGCAGCAGGACCTCCCTGCTTTTGTTCTCCATCGCTCTCGCAATGAAGGCCAACATTTCATTCGCCTTCCCGATTACCTGCTGCACCTGCAAACTAACTTTTTGGGATTCATGCACAAGGACCCCCAGGTCCCTCTGCACCGCAGCATGTTGTAATCTTTCCCCATTCAAATAATATTCCCTTTTACTGTTTTTTTTTCCAAGGTGGATGACCTCTTAAATTTTCCAGACTTTGTATTCCATCTGCCAAACCTTAACCCATTCGCTTAACCTATCTAAATCTCTTTTCAGCCTCTCTGTGTCCTCTACACAACCCGCTTTCCCACTAATCTTTGTGGCATCTGCAAATTCTGTTACCCTACACTCTGTCCCCTTTTCCATTCATCTATGTATATTGTATTCGGGTCGTAATCTGACAGACCTCTTTCATGCCTGTTTCTGTTTTCGCGAATCAGTTGGACATGCCTCTGCCCTCCCTGTCTCGATATCCGATTCCCAGTGGGACATAGCCCACTCCTATCTGTTTCTGTATTCTCTGTGAATATTCTACCTGTAATTATAGGGTGGAGCCCTATTGTTATGGATTCCACTCCAGAGGATATAGTTTTCCTCCAACTAGCCCGTCGAATGCCTAATTTGTTTTAGCAATTTCAAGTGAATCGAGATCGAATTCTAAAGTCACGTGAACGCGAGGGAAGCTAATGCAGTTCTTTAAATCCAGCAGCATTATGTTGAATCCCCCACGGCCAATATGTTCTATTTTCCGCTTTAGTCGGTGTGCCATTATTTTTGCAACCACCGACGATAAGCTGTCTGTTCGACAGTGTACTGGGCATGTTCTATCTCCTTTCTTAAATATGGTAATACTTTAGCTATCTGGCTGTGTTCAGGCTGTACACGTTATACTAACGAAATGTATGTGACAGTGCCTCTGCGATCTCTACTTTAAATTGGTTTAAATTGTGCAAATGTAATCCCACCGGAGCCGGGTTTTATTCTCTTTGAGTTTGCTTAGTTTATTTAATCATTCTCTACTTTTTATTTTAAATGCAATTAACTCCTTACTAATCTCATCGTCTAATATTATGTTCACCTGCTCTGTTGCCCTGATAATTAACGAAGCAAAGCATTTACTTAATATTTCTGCCACCTCTCTATCACTGCCTGTGGTATTATGCTGTCCAGTCCTCTGTGGTCATAGTCCCATTCCAGCCTTCCTTTTTAATTGATGTATCTGTAAAACATTTGCATATTTTCTTCTTTGTTCCTTGATAATTTAAGATCAGAGTTGCTCTGTGCATTTGTAATAGGTTTTGACTTCATTCCTGCTCGATCCATATTCTCCCTTATCATGCTGACTACCACTGTCCATGGAATTAGTGCATGCCTCTATCCTTAAACGAATTTTTTTCTGTATATCTTTATTCATCATTAGAGTTCAGTTTGTTCTTGTTTTTAGCAGAATATGTATTTTCCCGAATTCTGCTGCACACTGTTTCAAATGTTTCCCTTTGCTATTTTTGACATGTGTTTCCTATATTGTTGGTCATTTTATTTCCCCATGTTCTATTCACAAAACCAACTTCTCGTCAATCAATTAAACTGGTATTCGTCACACTTAAGTCCATTACAATTATGAGCTGACTGCATATTCTATTATTATTGCATAGATGTATCCCAACTTTTAGTTATATTAACTGCTCTGCTTTATTCCGTATTACAACATTCAATAGCGAACCCTTCCTTGTTGGTCTCCTTATCGATTAGGTTCGAAAGGATTCATGTACGCATCGTGGGAACTCCATTCCCTCATCCTCTTCCCTACCTCTTCTGTCCAATTAATATCGCAGTAGTTGAAATTTCACGTGATTATTATTCCATATCTTTCTACTCATTTCCCTGTGGAATAACCCGAACCGTGTGTTTGATCCTTTGGGTTGGATTTTACACTTTTGTGGAAAATACGCGTAAGTAGGCGTAATTTCCGGCGTGGGCGTCAACAGAGTGTTTTCAGATCGTGGGATAATCGCCTATTCTCAAAGTCCTTAAACCTCCATTTTTGTGGTTAACACACAAAAATGGGCGTTATTTCAGGCGTGGGCGTTAACAAAGTGTTTTCAGATAGCCGGCTTCTCGTCCATTCTCAAAAAACCCTTGTTTCCTTTTAAGAAAATGTGCGTGACAGCCGGCGAATTAAATTTTTTTTGACCTTCTGTGTAAAGATTGGCCGTCCTTCGCAACGGCATGGCAACGCTAGCTTCCTGCGGTTCTGGAAGTCTAGGGTCATCGTAACATGAACGAAGAGACGTTAGGGTGTTGGGTGCTCTGAGGGACTGAAGGCGTGTCTGGGTGTCGTGTGACTACTTTGGGAGGAGGGAGGGAGAGTTTGGAGCTTCACAGCAAGTAGGGAAAGAAAAATTAGCAGCCACATTTTTGCCTCAATTTAGCCTACAATGGAGAGCCAGGAAGATGATTCACAGCACGCTTGCGACTCTGAAGCTAGAGAGAGCAATGAGTTGGGAGAGGGACACATTGGAGGCGCAAAAGAGCCCGGTGGTTCTGGACGAGGCAAATGCCTCGCTTCTGCAGGAGGTCCTATTACGCTGGGGTGATTTGACTTAGGGTGGGCATGGGAAGCCCATCCCAAAGGATATGGACTGAGATAACAGTGTTGGTGTCGCCGGCAACCAACAAGGTTTGTGAGCGCAACCATTGCCACAAACGATGGAACGACCTCGTGGGATGCAGAAGATTAAATAGCACATTGAATTAGATATACTTATGCATTTATAGAATTGGATTTGAAACAGCCATGAATGACTCTCATCAGGCGAGGAGGATGCTATGCGGCTGCAGAGTGACTTGGATTGTTTAGGTGAGTGGGCAAATTCATGGCAGATGAGGTGTAATGTTGATAATTGTGAGGTTATCCACTTTGGTGGTAAAAACAGAGTGACAGACTATTATCTGAATGGCGGCAGATTAGGAAAAGATAAGGTGCAACGAGACCAGGGTGTCATGGTCCATCAGTCATTGAAGGTTGGCATGCAGGTACAGCTGGCGGTGAAGAAAGCAAATGGCATGTTGGCCTTCATGGCGAGGGGATTTGAGTACAGGAGCAGGGAGCTGTTACTACAGGTGTACAGTGCCTCTATGAGGCCACACCTCGAGTATTTTGTACAGATTTGATCTCCTAAATTGAGGAAGGATATTCTTGCTATTGAGGGAGTGCAGCGTAGGTTCACCAGACTGATTCCCGGGATGGCGGGACTGACAGACCAAGAAAGATTGGACCAACTGGGCTTGTATTCACTCAAGTTCAGAAGAATGAGAGGGGATCTCGTAGAAATTTTTCAAATTCTGACGGGATTGGACAGATTAGATGCTGGAAGAATGTTCCCGATGTTGGGGAAGTCCATAATCAGGGATCACAGTGTAAGGATAAGGTGGTAATCCATTTAGGACCGAGATGCGGAGGAACTTCTTCACCCAGTGAGTGGTGAACATGCGGAATTCTCTATCACAGAAAGTTGTTGACGCCAATTCATGAAATATATTGAAAAAGGAGTTAGATGTAGACCTGACTACGAGGGAGATCAAGGGGTATGACGAGAAGCAGGAATGGGGTACTGAAGTTGCATGTTCAGCCATGAATTGACTGAATGGCGGAGCAGGCTCGAGGGCTGAATGGCCTCCTCCTACACCTATTTTCTATGTTTCTTTGTTTCTATGTTTCTATGTTTCAATATTTCTATCACATAAACTCTTTCACTTTTCTGGGAATGTTTTCCTCAAAGCCTGCGGTCACGGTGTGAATCGTCAGGAAGTGAATGATAATTATCATAATAAACCTGATTGCATCAGTTGGTAATGTGTTGTATCAGTCTCTGTGACAGGACTTAGCAAAGATATCACGCAACGTTCTCTTGCTTTGTCGTCCAGTCATCTTTTACTGACGAAGCTCTCGATGATTAGGTCCGTGCTGAGGTTAACGGGTGTGGAGGGCCACCAGCCCCCAGGGACATCACTGAGTTGGAGAGGCGTGTGTTTGCACTCGTGCGAAAGCACCCGCAAACAGTCACGGACGCATTTGCTGACCCTGTAGTGAGAAAAGCTTACGCCATTGCGTGATTTGAATTCAATGGAGGCCAAACACACTCATATCCGGACAATTACATATAATAAATGGTTTCGCAAATTGTCATCGAAATAATGATGGTGGAAAGAAAATTATTGCAATGCCAAAGTGTTGGTGGTCATGAAATCTGATGTCCGCGTTGACTTTGAGTGCGTTGGTGTTTTTGATGTGTATACGCTGTGTGTCGCACTGGACTCATGTTGCGAGCTGAGCACCCCCTTCCTCCTCTAAGAAACTCATTTGTTTATTCCAGCTCAGCCAACAGCATGGCCCCAGGCTAGACCACAGAGGGTTCAAGATGGGGGCGTGGGGCATGTGGCGTAGGGCGATTCGGCTATATCTGGTGCCGAGGAGCCCCGATTGTCGCCCGTCAATCCACTGAATCTGTTCTCCATGGATAAGAGGGCGCATATCAAGGAACATGCATCGCCACGGGCCAGAAGCCATTCCCCCACAAGGCCAGCTAGTGGTCCACCCGTCCTGCCCGCCTCCACTCTGGAGAAACCTTCCCCAAACTCCTCACCGCAAGGCACCCCGTTTGTCCCCCGGACGGCGCCGACATCGCGGAGGCCTCGTGGACGCGCCAAGTCTGTCCCAGGAGCAGCAACTGACAGCGACGAGAAGGTACAGTTGTCCAGGAGGACTGTAGACATTGGTGAGCAGCTCATCGAAGCATTGGGAGTGATGTCCCGACAGCTGGCCACAATGACCAACTCGGAAGGCGGAGATCCAGGATGCGATAGCCAGGAACATCTCTCTCGCCTTCTCTCTCTCTCGCTCTCTCTCACCTTCTCTCTCTTTCTCTCTCTCTCGCATTCTCTCCGGCTCTCTCTCTCTCACCTTCTCTCTCTCGCTCTCTCTCTCTCCCGCCTTCTCTTTCGCTCTCTCTCTCTCACTCTCTGTCTCTCTCTCTCGCTCTCTCTCACCTTCTCTCTCTCTCTCTCTCTTTCTCTCTCGCCTTCTCTCTCTCTCTCACTCTCGCCTTCTTTCCTTTTTCTTGCCTTCTCCCTCTCTATTCCTCTCTCTCTCCCTATCTCCCTTTCGCTCTATCTCTCCCTCCCTCTCTCTCTCTCTCTCTCGACTTCTCTCTCTCCACCCGTAGTTTCTGGACCCCCAATGCGAATGACGGATAGAGCCAGGACCAAGATGCTGCGTCTGCAGCAGAGAATGTTGCCCCTCGGCACGCCCCCAAACACGGACCCGTGCAACGACTGCATCTGCCTACATCCCCACCAATGAGGAACCGCCTGAGGAGCTCCTCGGTCACCCACCGTGGAGCGAGGAAGGGAATGGCTAGAGGTAGTGAGATGAAGGTTCTTGGGGGGGAGGAAAGTAAGCTGCATTTCAGCTGGTGATGGCTGCAAAATATCTCCATCTGGGTGAATGTAATTTGATGTATTGTATGGGGGCTGGGGACCCCCTCCTGATTTCCCTTTATATTCTGTGTTGCTAGAGAGGTTGATAATTTGTTTGCTGTCAATCGTGGAAAAAGAGGGGTCTGGGCTCGTGTTGGGTGTTATTGCAGTGACAATGATGATTTCAGACCAGTGTTGTTACAAAATGTATTTTCTTGCACGTAACCTTGAAGCGCTTTGCCTCACATAGATTCACCGTTAAACACTGCTGAGTAAACGTAAACCCCAGCAGTCCAGAGTTTGAAAATATATCTATTGCGATGTTCACATCAACTGAGTAGAACTCCAGAGTCAAAGCAAGCTCCGCTGAAGTTCAGGCAGCCTTTTGAATGTGAGAGCTGTGATTGTAAAAACGCCAGCCACACCGTTGGCGTTGTTTGAAAAATGTTGCACACTTTGTGGCCGTTTTTTTGGGCAAGCGATATTGTGCGCAGGATATGTGCAAGGTGGGGGAAACTTGGCCATTACTTTCCCCAAATATGCTCTTTACGAACGACAAAAGTGGCCCGGCGTTAATAGTGAACTTGAGCGTTAAATCCCTGTGGAAATAACGCTCGGGTGATATCATGGGCGTTGATTTTGCCCAATCTGTCCTAAAAAAGTGGGTGGGCTGTAATTTTTTGTCCCGGCAATTAAGCACATGGATAAAGTAACGAAATGCTCGGCGATAAGATTTTGAAAAATGCTACCTCAGTTTCCATTCTTTTTCCAATGAGCGAACTCTGGGCCGTTTTCGACATTTCAGCGGTAAAATGGGCGTTATTGATGCGCAAAATGTTTTTAACCTTCTGCTTTTTTGAAAACGGGCGTTACCGTGACTGATACCATATGAGCGTTAAAGTTAAATCTCTCTCATCTTATGCTGTAGACTGTCGCCGTGCTTAGCACTGGCATGGCAACTCTCGATTCCCACGATTCAGGAGCTCAGTACTCATTATGACTTGCGCAGTAGAGGACCTAACGAGTGAGGGTGTTGCGATTGAGTGGAGGCGTGTGTGGGTGGGGAGTCGTGGCTTTGGGAGGAAGGAGGGAGAGATTCGAGCTTTACAGCACATTGGGCAACAGAGTTAGACGTTACCGGCCAGATCTTTGCAAGAATTCCGCGACGATAATGGAGGGAGAACATAAGAACATAAGAATTAGGAACAGGAGCAGGCCATCTCGCCCCTCGAGCCTGTTCTGCAACTCAACAAATTCATGGCTGAGTGGAGGAGTCAAGCCAGCATGCTGTGGAAACTCACGCTGTTGAGCGTGGTGAGCTGGGAGATGAGGAAATGAAGCACGAAACGACCTCCTGACATGTTGTTCTGTTGCATGTTACAGAAGAAGCTATCGACAATGAGGTCCGAGGAGCGGCCAACTGATGGGGGGCCACCAGTCACCAGCGACATCCCTGCCACGGAGTAGCGGGCGATCATACCCGTGGGGAGGAACAGCCGGAGAGCCACGTAGGCATCTGCAGAGCCTGAAGTGATGGGACGTGAGCCAAGAATACACCATTGCATGATATAATTTAATTGATGCCACACGCACCCATATCCGAGCAATAATACATGACCGTTGGTTTCAAACATCGTCCTACAAATAATGCAGGCCTAGTGAGAATCGTTGCAATACAAACAGTTGATGAGCAAGACAACAGAGACCAGAAGCTGGGTACGTGGGCCCTGACTCGGTGCATGAACGTGCATCTTGTGTGGAGGATGACCGATTCTCGCCAGTCGATCTGCTTGGACTCTTGTGGATGGATGGGAGTGTGGACTTCCAGGAGCCTGCATCGCCATGATCGAGAAGGCTTTCTCCTCCAAGGACATCTAGTGTTCCTCCCACATCTCTTTCGTGCACGTTGCAGGTCTCGTCCACGACAGTCAGATGAGAGCGGAGAGATGGTACAGTTCTCAACGATGACTGCAGACATCGGTGACCATCTCCTCGATGCATTGGGGGCATATCCCTACAGCTGGCCAGAGTCTCCGGCACCATCAATGAGTACGTTCCATGGATGGCCGAGGCCCTTGAGACGATAGCCGGGCACATTGCTGGCACAGGCCTCACACTGGTCCCGGAGCGCAACACTCCACCCCAACTTTCGGCACCCCTCCCAGTCCCAATGACACAAGAACGTCAGCAGAAAGATCCTGCTTCTGGACACGAGAATATTCCCACATCGTTACGCTCTGCTCCTGTACCCTTTTAATCATCGCCTCATCCTTCATCCCTCCAAATGAGGCGTCACCTAAGGTCCTCCTCAACAAGGCGGCTTGGAGCGAGGAGGGAAAGAGGTAGAGATGGGGAGGAATTTGAAACATAGAAATTAGGTGCAGGAGTTGATCATTCGACCCTTCGAGCCTGCACCACCTTTCAATGAGTTCCTCGCTGAACATGCAACTTCAGTACCCTATTCCTGCTTTCTCGCCATTCTCCTTGATTTCCCCCGAGTAGTAAGGACTAGATCTAACTCATTTTTGAATATATTTAGTGAATTGGCTTCAACAACTTTCTGTGGTAGAGAATTCCACAGGTGCACCACTCTCTGGTGAAGAATGTTCTCCTCATCTCGGTCCTAAATGGCCTCACCCTTATCCTTAGCCTCTGACCCTGGTTCTGGACTTCTCCAACATCGGAAACATTCTTCCTGCATCTAACCTGTCTAAACCCTTCAGAATTTTAAAAGTATCTATGACATCCCCTCTCATTCTTCTGAACTTCAGTGAATACAAGCCCAGTTGATCCAGTCTTTCTTCATATGTCAGTCCCGCCATCCCGGGAATCAGTCTGGTGAACCTTCGCTGCATTCGCTCAATAGCAAGAATGTCCTTCCTCCAGTTAGGAGACCAAAACTGTGCACAATATTCCAAGTGTGGCCTCGCCAAGGCCCTGTACAACTGTAATAACACCTCCTGCCTCTGTACTCAAATCCCCTCGCTATGAAGGCCAACATACCATTTGATTTCTTAAACAGCTGCTGTACCTGCATGGCAACCTTCAATGACTGATCTACCATGACACCCAGGTCTCGTTGCACCTTCTCTTTTCCTAACCTGTCACCATTCAGATAATAGTCTGTCTCTCTGTTTTTCCCATCAAAGTGGATAACCTCACAGTTATCCACATACTACTTCATCTGCCCTGAACTTGCCCAATCATCTAACCTGTCCAAGTCAATCTGCAGCCTAAAAACATACTCCTCGCAGCTCACACTGCCACCAACTTCGTGTCATCCTCAAATTTGGAGATAGTACATTTAATCCCCTCGTCAAAATCATTAATATACAGTGTAAACAGCTGGGGCCCCAGCACAGAACCTTGCAGTACCCCACTGGTCACTGCCTGCCATTCCAAAAATTACCCATTTACTCCTAATCTTTGCTAGCTGTCCGCCAACCAGTTCTCAACCCACGTGAGCACACAACACCCAATCAAATGTGTTTTAACTTTGCACATTACTCTCTTGTATGGGACCTTGTCGAAAGCCTTTTGAAAGTCCAAATACACCACCTCAACTGGTTCTCTCTTGTCCACTCTACAGGAAACATCCTCAAAAAAATCAAGATTTGTCAAGCATTATTTCCCTTTCACAAATCCATGCTGACTTGGGGACATCATGTCACCTCTTTCCAAATGCGCTGCTATAACATCCTTAATAATTGATTCCATCATTTTACCCACCACCGATGTCAGGCTGACCGGTCTATAATTCCCTGTTTTCTCTCCCCCTCCATTTTTAAAAAGTGGAATTACATTGTCTACCCTCCACTCCATAGGAACTGATCCAGAGTCTATGGAATGTTGGAAAATGACTGTCAATGCATCCGCTATTTCCAAGGCCAACTCCGTAAGTACTCTTGCAGACCATCAGGCCCTGGAGATCTATCGGCCTTCAACACCATCAATTTCCCCAACACAATTTCCCGACTAATAAGAATTTCCCTCAGTTCATCCTTCTTACTAGACCCTCTGACCCCTTTTATATCCGGAAGGTTGTTTGCGTCCTCCTTAGTGAATACCGAACCAAAGTACTTGTTCAATTGGTCTGCCATTTCTTTGTTCCCCGTTATGACTTTCCCTGATTCTGAGAAGAGGAGGGTGGATGGGAAGGGAGTTGCATGTCGGCAGATGATGTTTCTATTATATCCCCATCAGGGTGTGTACAATCTGTTGTAAGGTATGGATGGAGGGGGAGGATGTCACCCTCCTGCTTTATGTTGCTGTTGTGTGTTGCTGCACATGGTGCCCATTTGAGTGATGTGAATGGATTAAAAATTGCGTTTGGGTTCAGCAGTTGTTGCCAATGATACGTATAATTTCACAACAATGCTCTTGTTAAATGAGTTTTGATTGAACATAACCGTGTTGTGCATTGACTCACAGAGCTGCACCGTTAAACACTGGTGATTTCTTTGCACTAAAAGTTACGAGTAAACTTCACTCCAATTATCCTTAATTTTAACCAGCACCAACTTGATGCCCAGCATTGATGTCTGAGATGCACACATGCACAGCAGTGTGTCAGCTTTGTAAATCTTCGCAACGTTCTTTCAGGCAAATCGCTCAATTGTGAGTTGCTGACGTTAACAGTCCTGCAGCTATGTACTCACCAAGGGCCCTTTCGTGCGTTCTGAACGGAGCGGTGGGCACGGTTTAATAGTCAGCCTTATTGTCTGGCCCGAATTCAGCGTCCAACCCCTCGTCCTTCTCTTCATCTCTCTCCTCATAAATACCAATAATCACATCTGGCAATCCTTGCCCCCTCCTGATCGCCAGGTTGTGCAGCATGCCGACGACAACTTTAACTACCTGATCAGGGTTGTCGTGAAGCTCCACTCCTGGTGGTGAACTCATATATACCGCTGCATCAGCACACAAATTGTTTTCTGGATCACTTGAGTGTGTCTCTGTGGCTGTCGTTGTACCGCTTTTCTGTCTCTTTGTGGGTGTCACACAGCGTGTCATCAGCCAGTTCACAAGTACACACCGTTTGTCACCAAGCGTCCAGCATTGGACTTGTGGCTGACATGTGACCATGTCAGACAAAGCGTTCTCACGTGGGATTTGAGCCTCCTCGAAGCTGCCTCGGATATTTGGCATGCACCACAATAATGAACTGTTTGTGTTCGTCAACTGGTTGGAACTTCAGGGAGTGTAATCTATTTTAATTTACGAAAACGCTGTGGATCCTGAGAAGATGCCCGCATTGCGCCCTGCATCCTTGGGAACTTAGCAATGATGTCGAATTCTGCAGCGCTGTTTGTCTGGACCTCCGTGGTCAATGGGAGGGTAATTAATTCAATCCTACGCACCTAGGCGGCCTCCGTGAAATGTCTAACGCAGCATTATGTTGCATGGTGAAACAGAGGACAAATGTCAACCAGGGTGGCCTAAAAAATGCCGGATGCGTAAAACAACACCGCAGCGGAGATCTTGACTTCAATGGTCACTGACGTCCTGAATGTGCTGGCAGGCTGCAGATGGGGCCTGATGAGCTGCCAGATTTCCGTGAGCACCACTTTTTGGAAGCACAGTCTGTGAAAGCAGGTGTCCTTGGAAACGTTGATGTAACAGCGATTCTAGATGTAAGGGTGGCGTGTGTGCCGTCTGGACCTACTATTGAATCTGGCATATCGTACATTGGGCACAAAATTCTGTGCAACCGATGTCGTGCAGCATGTGCGTAGTTAACAGGCTGCGTAAATGGCTGGCCCCATTGAAATAAAAGTGTAATGCCGATTGGTCAGAAGAAATTCATTTCTGGTCGAAAAGCCAACAACAGTTTGAACCAATCGTGCAGGGTGCGAAAAATGTCGTCCAGATGGTGAACTCACCTGAGGATAAGTCCAGAGTCAATCCAATCTGCCAGCGACGTTGATGCAGCCTTTTCAATGAAGCGACTTGTGAGATGAAAAAGTGCCGTTCACACCACTGTATTTGGTCAGAACAGTTCCACTTTTTCAGAGCGCTATTTTGGGCGAGCAATATTGTGGGCGAGATTTGTTTGAGGTATTGAAAATGAAGCTGGGCTATGTCCTGGGCAATAGTTTCGTCAAAATTGATGTTTACAACAAAAAAAGTGGGAGGGCGTGATTATTGAAGCTGGCATTTAATGTCACGCCAAAATTAGCGCTGGGCGGAATTATCGGCGCTAATTTCCCACATTCAGATGATTCCATCCCATAAAGTGGGTGGGTGGTAAACATTTTTTCACAGCGTTTCGCTCATTTGGAAATTAACGCTCGGCGATATGTTATCAACAAATGGCCGTTTCTTTACATTTTGTGCCAAAATGGGCAACATATAGCCGTTACACGTCATTTCAGCGTTAAAATGGACGATAAGAGGGCGTTATGTATGCCAAGTTAGTGCAAAATCTTGTCGAATCTATGTAACAAGTGTCCCTTTGTACAGTGTGTGTCTCACATTGAAGTTTCAGACATTGTAACAAATGTCGCTTTGTAGCCAGTGCAATGTCGAGCAGGCAGAGCAGCAGTGTTGGGAGAATTGCAAAAAGACCAAAACGCGGGGAGCAGCCGGTGGGAAGTCGAGGCGGCAGAGCGGCATCGTCGGCAGGCCTACAAAAGGCCAGTCGGTGAGGGTGCTGCAGAGTGAGAAGGCAAAACAGAGGTAGAAAGAAATCGTAGGGTGACATCACAGCCAAGGGATTAAGTGATTGGCTGGAAATTAATGAGTAGTTTTTCTTTTCTTTTCCTTATCAGTAGGTATCCTTTCTCATTGTTGTAGCCTGCTTAAGTAAATATAAGGGTTAAACACGGCAGGAGAGCTCGGGCACGTGTCATGCTCCTCCTGTGCTATGTGGTAAGGCAGGGACGCTCCCAGTGTCCCTGACGACTAAATGTGCAGTACGTGTATACCCCTGCAACACCTGACAGACAGCATTGCGGCACTGGAGCTGCGGGTGGATTTACTCTGGAGCATCCGCGACATGTGTTATTGCATAAAAGGTGAGAACTGGATATGGGGAAAAAAAACAAGTAATTGCTTTTGAGAAAGCCAGAAACATTTTATGATCCAACAAGCTGCTTGTATTGTATAACCCATGTAAAAGACTTGTGCTAGCATGTGATGCATCGTCATACGGAGTCGGGTGTGTATTATAACAAGCTAACATTGCGGGAAGTTGCAACCTGTCGCCTATGCCTCCAGGAGCTTGTCTTAGGCCGAGAGGGCCTGCAGCATGATGGAAAAAGAGGTTGAGGATGTCGTGAATAATACGTTGAGTGAGTTGGACACACCACAGGGTAATGGGTACACAGCCAGAAAGGAGATGGGTGACCAACAGGAAAGCGGTGGAAGGAAGGTAGTGCAGGGGTCCCCTGTGGTCATCCCCCTGCAAAGCAGATGCACCGTTTTGGGTACTGTTGAGGGGTTTGACTCTTCAGGGGAGAACAGCTGCAGCCAGGTTCATGGCATCGTGGGTGGCTCTGCTGCACAGGAGTGCTGGAATAAATCGGAGAGCTATATAGGTCGGGGATTCTATTGTAAGGGGGATCGACATAAGTTTCTGCGGCCGCAGTCAGTACTTCAGGTTGGTATGTTGCCCCCCTGGTGCAGGGGAGAAGGATGTCTTGGAACGGCTGCAGGACATTTTGAAGAGGGAAAGAGAACTGCCAGTTGTCGTGGTACGTATAGGTTCCAAAGAGATCGGTAAAAATGGCATGAGTTCCTGCAAGACTAATTTAGAGAGCTCGCAGATAAATTAAAAAATATGATCTCAAAGGTAGTAATCTCAGGATTGCTATCATTGCCACATGCTCGTCAGAGTCGGAATCGCATAATAGATCAGATGAATACGTGGCTTGAGGAGCAGTGCCGAATGGAGGGATTCAAATTCCTGGGAACAGTTGTGGGGGAGGTGACCAGTACAAACCAGACGGTCTGCACCTGAGCAGCACTGGAACGAATGCCCAAGGGGGAGTGTTTGCTCGTGCTGTTGGGGAGCGCTAAAATAATATGGCATGGGATGGGAGCCTATGCAGGGAGACAGAGCGAATTAGAAATAAAAGATAGAAAAAAGAAAAGTAAAAGTGCAGGGAGGAGAAACCCAAGGCAAAAAGCAAAAAGGGCCACATTACAGCAAAATTCTAAAGGGGCAAAGTGTGTTGAAAAGACAAGCCTGAAGGCTCTGTGCCTCAATATGAGGTTTATTCAGAATAATGTGGAAACATTAACTGCACAGATAGTTGTGAACGGATAGGATGTAATTGGCATCGCGGACTCATGGCTCCAGGGTGTCCAAGGCTGGGAACTCAACATCCAGCAGTATTCAACATTCAGGAAGGATAGCCAAAAAGGAAAAGGAGCTGGGTTGGTGTTGCTCGTAAAAGAGGAAATTAACGCAATAGTAAAGAAGGACATTCGCTTGGATGATGTGGAATCGGTATGGGTTGAGCGACGGAGTACCAGAGGGCAGAAAACGCTAGTGAGATTTCTGTACAGGCCACCAAACAATAGTCGTGAAGGTGCGGACAGCATCAAACCAGAAATTAGGGATGAGTGCAATAAAGATACAGCAGTTATCATGGGCGACTTTGCTCTACATATAATCCACAAACTCTGAGCAATGACGTGGAGGAGGATTTCCTGGAGTGTATTAGGGAATGTTTTCTCGAACAATATGTCGAGGAACCAACTAGAGGGCTCGCCTTCCAAGACTGGGTGAAGTGTAATGAGAAAGGAATAATTAGCAATTTATTGTGCGAGGCCCCATTGGGAAGAGTGACCATAATATGGAAGAATTCTTTATTAAGATGGAGAGTGACACATTTAATTCAGAAACTAGGGTCCTGAACTTAAGGCAAGATAACTTCGACGGTATGAAATGTGTATTGGCTCGAATAGACTGGCGAATGCCACTTAAAGGGTTCAAAATTACTCCCAGTCCTCAGGTTTGGTGCTTTTTCTGCCACGTTAATATGCCTCTTCTTCGGATTTAAAACTATCCTTATATTTCCTTGTTAGCCATGGTTGAGCCATCTTTCCAGTTTTATTATTACTCTAGCCAGGGATGTACCAATGTTGAAGTTCATCCAAATGACATTTAAATGTTTGCCATTACCTATCCACCGTCAACCCATTAAGTACCTTTCGCCAGTCTATTCTAGCAGAGGAGGTCAAAGGCTTTTATTAAGAGGGGGGAAATAGAGTATGAGAGGAAGCTTGCTGGGAACATAAAAACTGACAAAATCCTCTATCGATATGTGATGAGAAAAACATTAGTAAAGACAAACGTAGGTCCATTGCAGTCAGATGCCGGTAAATTTATAATGGGGAAAAAAGAAATGGCGGCCCAGTTGAACAAGTACTTTGGTTCTCTCTTTACGAAGGATGATAACAAAATAAAGTCCCGAAATACTGGAGGACCGAGTGTCTATTTAGAAGGACGAACTGAATGAAATCCTTATTAGGCTGGAAACTGTGTTAGGGAATTGATGGGATTGATGGCCGATAAATCCCCGGGGCCTGATAGTCTGCAGCTCAGAGTACTTAAGGAAGTGGCCCGAGAAAATGTGGATGCATTGGTGATCATTTTCCAACAGTCTATCGGTTCTGGCTCAGTTCCTATTGACTGGAGGGGAACTAATGTAACACCACTTTTTAAGAAAGGAGGGAGAAAAAAAACGGCTATTTATAAACTGGTAAGCCTGAGATCAGTAGTGGGGAAAATGTTGGAATCAATTATTAAAGGTGAAATAGCAGTGTTTTTGGAAAGCAATGACCAGATCGGTCCAAGTCAGCATGGATTTGTCTAACGGAATTCATGCTTGACAAATATTCTAGCGTTTTTGGATGATGCAACTGGTAGAACCAGTGGAAGTGGTGTATTGGAGCTTTCAAGAGGCTTTTGACAAGGCCCCACACAAGAGATTGCTATGCAAAATTAAAGCAATGGCATTGGGGGTAATGTACCGACGTGGATAGAGAAATGGTTGGCAGACAGGAAACAGAGATTCGCGATAAACGGGTAATTTTCAGTGTCAGGCCGTGACTAGCGTGGAGCCGCAGGGCTCAATGCTGGGAACAAAGCTATTTACAATATACATTAATGATTTATGATATGTTTTTATGATATTTCAAATAAAAAGGTTTGTGTTTTTCCCTCTTTTTTGCTTCTCGTCCTAAACGGCTTAATGATACTTTTTAATGTCAATAAAAAGTAATGTGTAACACCTGCACATCGTCCCCTGCCCTCCCCTCCTCAACAGCATGGGGTGCGTGTTTGTATAAAGCTGCTAGCTTTAGTCAATAGCTCAACATCAAATATTTAAGACCATCAATTTTAACCGTGTTAAGCAATTCGGAGCCTCTTTAGAAGCGTTCGGTTTTCAAGTGTAGGTTACAGGCGAAAACTCATATTTGCCTGTTTCGTCCGAAAACATCTTCGAAAATTAGGGGGAAACGTGTTTTCAATGCCTGTTTTTTGTGAAAGATTCATTAAAAATCTTTAAACAATTTCTAATCTCGCTGTAGTAAGGTGAGAATAATTTGCTGCAAGTTTCTCTGTCCCGCTTCAATGCTGTCGTTAAACACTTAACAAGAATAATAAAATAAACGGATTCCAAAGGGAGCTCAAATAAGAAGGTGATGAAAGTGTTGAAACGTCCGAAGAAGGCAGTGAGCTTATCTACCCTCAGACTTGGCGAGGAGTTGGGATCAGTTTTGGAGAAGTTGTTTTCTCTTTGTCTGCTGTCGTTCCCTCCGTCTCTCACAGACTCTGAGGTACAAACGGGTCCACAAACCTTATCCCGTCTCTCGTAAGCTGATTGGAATAATCCTGATAAACACATTCAAAAGGAACACTAAAACCCCGCAAAATGTAACTGGAACTGAGCTGGGGACTTCGTTTGCCTAAGGATTGTTGTCTTTAGCCTCCTCCCAGCAGCCACAGAACATGTGCTGCACCTCCACCTGTGTTGTTCCGGATGAGCAGAAATTTTCTCTAATTTAATATTGGGAAGACCGAAGCCATTGTTTTCAGTCCCCACCACATACTCCGTTCCCTAGTTCCTGACTCCATCCCTTTCCCCATCTACAGTCTGATACTGAACAAGGCTACATTGGCTCCCAGTTAAACAACGCCTCGATTTCAAAATCCTCATCCTTGTTTTAAACTCCCTCCACTGCTCTGACATCCTCTCTATCCATGTAACCTCCTCCACCCCACAACCCGAGAGATGTCTGAAATCAGCTAATTCTGCCCTCTTGAGCATCCCTGATTATAATTGTTGGCCGTGCATTTTGATGCCGAGGCCCCAAACTCTGACATTTTTCCCGAATCCTCTCCACCTCCCGACCTCTTTTTCCCCTGAAAGATGTTCCTTGTAACCTTCCTCTTGCACCAACATTTTGTTCACTTGCACTAATTCCTACTTGTGCGATTAAGTGTCAAGTTTGATTTATCATATAATACACCTATGGAACACCTTGGTATGTTTCGCCACGTTAAAGGCTCTTTTTAAAAATAAGGTATTGTTACAGGTCTAAAATGCGACCACTGTGCAGTCCCCGGGAATGGAATAGACAAACCTCAGTCTCACCAGTCTCTCTCAATCGCTCTTTCCCCCTCTTTTGCTTTCTATCTTTTTCTCTCTATTTCCGTATGACACTGTCTCGCAGTTTCCCTCGCTCTGTCTGTCCCTCTCACTCTCTCTCTCTGTCACTGTATGTCTGTACGTGTCTCTGTCTCTCTTTCTCTCAGTCTCTCTCTCACTCACTCCACTATCTTACTGTCCGCCGCTCTCTCTGTCTCCCCTCTCTTTCCACCACTCTTCTATCCACTCTCTCGTTTTCCCTCAATCATGCTCACTCCAGTATCTCACACTCCCCAGTCTTTGTCTCTCAATCTCTCCCACTTTCACTCCTCATTCTCATTCTCTACCACTCTATCTCTCTCCCCTCTATAGAATTGCCCCAGCCTCACTATCCAACATTTTCTCTCTCCCACTGTCTCTCCACCACTGCACCTGATGTTCTAGGCTTAAAGCGTTGAGTGTGCCAATGCGCTTTGTAAGACCACCGTCTTTCAAGCCACGATTCGCAGCACATTATCTGCATTCGTATGCTTTTCATATACTCAATGGCTTAGGGCTCCTGCCTGCAGCGGTTTCCAGGTAACAGGCTCCGAAATGGGGCCAGCCCGCTCGCACCGAAGTTTGCTCCAGCAGGTCTAAGCAACGAGCCGATGGAATATGTTTGTTAAGTATGCCTGCGTGTTGAAGCCACTGGCAGGCAGATGGCACGACAGGTAAATGCTGGTGTGGGCAATCATCGAGGCCAACACACAGCTGCAACATTAGTGGTGGAACAATGGGTAATAGCCATCCAGATCATCACTGACCTCACTCATACTGTCACTTCCCATCTAGATACATCACTGACCTCACTCATACTGTCACTACCCATCCAGATACATCACTGAGCTCACTCATACTGTCAATACCCTTCTAGATATATCACTGACCTCACTCCTACTGTCATTACCCATCCAGGTACCTTATTGACCTCACTCAAAATGTCACTACCCATCCAGATACATCAGTGACATCACTCATAATTTCATGACCCATTCAGCTACATCACTTACCTCACTCATACATTCACTTTCCATTCAGATGAATCACTGACCTCACTCATACTGTCACTACCCATCCAGATACATCACTGACCTCGTTCATATTGTCACTACCCATCCAGATACATCACTGAACTCACTCATACTGACACTACCCATCCAGCTTTATCACTGACTTCTCTCATAACGTCACTACCCATTCATATACGGCCGATTAAGTAACCTGACGTGTTGAATACTGGAAATCAGCATCGCACTTCGTGTTTGAAATATCAAAGTGTTCTTGTGATGGACAGTTTTCTTTCAGTACCAGAGCATTAAAATATATGATCCAGATACTCACCAGTGTAGGCACATTTTCACCGCAATCTCCCTCCCTGAAATGAGGGACAGTCTGTGTTGTGTGGATGCTTCCTTTTAAGGAGGGATGGAAATTTCCAAATTAAAGCACTTTAGAGTGAAATTATAAAGATGAACAGTGAATCTATGAACGCTGTTTGTTTGCAATGGGAGAATCTCTTGTTGTATTTTGAAGTCCTGCTATTACTTAGAACAGTCCCACACAAGGAGGTCTGAACATACAATCCTGCACGGGCATCCCAATTCCCAAAATGCAACCTCACTGAGTGAGATGAACATAACTTCGTGCTTTACAGTCAGAGTTTTAATTATTAAATGAAGAGAATTGCTTTATTGCTGTGAGCAACATTCAGATCTGAAATATGTTCTAAATATATTCCAAAATAATAAACTTTAAGAAATATACTGCATGAACCTGCTGTGTTCCACCGACTGGAATTAATATCAATAATTAGTTCCCATGGAAAGTGGTATTAATTACAGTCATTGCACAGGGGGATATTAACCTGTTCTGGTCTGGCACTTTCCATATAAAACAGGAGGAATATAATAAACACGCATGTAATTAGTGAGGTTTCGAAATATCACAAAGAGGATGCTCCAAACATAAAAACATGGAACAGAGAAAATAGATTCAGGATTAGGTCCTTTGTCTCTTCGAGCCTGCACCGCCATTTAATAAGATCATGGCTGAACAATCACCTCAGTACCACTTTCCTGCTTTCTCTCCATACCCCTTGATCCCTTTCGTCGTAAGGGCCAAATCTATCTCCCTCTAAATATATCCAATGAACTGGCATCAACAACACTCTGCGGTAGAGAATTCCACAGGTTAACAACTCTCTGAGTGAAGAGGTTTCACCTCATCTGAGTCATAAATGGAGTATCCCTTATCCTTAGTCTATGTCCCCTGGTACTGGACTTCCCCCACATATGGAACATTTTTCCTGCAGCAAACCTGTCCAGTCCCCTCAGAATGTTATATGATTCTATGAGATCCCCTCTCCTCCTTCTAAACTCCAGTAAATACAGGCCCAGTTGATCCAGTCTGTCGTCATATATCAGTCCTGCTATCCCGGGAATGAGTCTGGTGAAACTTCGCCACACTCCCTCAGTGGCAAGAACGTCGTTCCTCAGATTAGAAGAAGAAAACTGAACACAATATTCCAAGTGAGGCCTTATTAAGGCCCTGTACAACTGCAGTAAGTCCGCCCTGATCCTATACTCAAATTCACAAGCTATGCAGGCCAACATACCAGTTGCGTACTTCACCACCTGCTGTACCTGCATGCCAACTTTCAATGACTGATGTACCATGATAATCAGATCCACCTGCACCTCCCGTTTTCCTAATATGCCGCCATTGAGATAATATTCTGCCTTCGTGCTTTTGCCAGCAAAGTAAATTACGTCACATTTATCCACATTGTACTTCATCTGCCATGCGTTTGCCCACTCACCTGACATGTCCAAATCACCCTGCAGCCCCTTATTCTCCTCTTCACAGCTCACACTGGTACCCAAATTAGTGTCATCTGCAAACTGAAGATATTACACTCAATTCCTTTATCTAAATCATCAATGTATATTGTAAACAGTTAGGTTCCCAGCACTGAGCCCTGCGGCACCCCACATGTCACTGCCTGCCATTCTGAAAACGACACTCTTCAACCGACTCTCTGCTTTCTGTCTGCCAACCAGTACTCTATCCACATCAGTATATTACCCCCAATACCATGTGTTAAATTTTGCACTGCAATATCTTGTGTGGGACCTTGTCAAAAGCATTTTGAATGTCCATATACACCACTTCCACTGGTTCTACCTTGTCCACTCTTCCAGTTATATCCTCAATAAATTCTAGAAGATTTGTCAAGAATGATTTCCCTTTCGTAACTCCATGCAGACTTGGACCACTCCTGTCACTGCTTTCCAAATGGGCAGACACATACCCAGATGCACAATTACACGCTTATACGCTCACACACTTAACCAGACATACAGTTACAAATATACACTCACACGCAGACACTCACACACACTCACACACACACTCACACACACACAATTACTCAGACACTTTCACGCTCACACACTTACACACTCACAGACTTACACACACACACAGGCACACACTTAAACATTCACAAAGTGAGTGTATAAGCGTGTAATTGAGTATCTGGGTATGAGTTTGAGTGTGTACGTCTGTGATATTGTGTCTGAGTGTGTGTGCGTGTGTGTTTCTGTGTGTGTGTGTGTGTGTGAATGAGTGGCTGTGTCCGTGACTAAGTGTCAGTACGTGTCTGTGTGTAACTGTTTTTATGAGTGTCTGTGTGCATGCGGTCGGGGTTTAAGGCATCATCCACAAAGGCGCAGGAGGCCCAGACTAGAGTGTGGTACCTTGGATATTGTATCAGTCAGGGCAAGAAATACATGACAGAGGAAAGACGGATGGCAATTAGGGACATGCCTAAGCCCCAGAATGTCAGTGGACTAAGGTAGGTTTTAGTACTTTTTCATTATAGTCGGAATGTTGTACTTCGATACACAGTAGCGATCCATTACAGAAATTAATTACCCACACACCCAAGCACAGAATTATATACTCACACTTTTACACACTCACGCACTTACACACGCATATACTCAAAGATTGCACACTCACGCACTTACCCAGACGCACACTCACGCACACACATGCGTACACACAAGCACTGGGCCACACTTACAGATTCACATACTCATACACTTACACACTCAAACACTGACCCAGGCACACACGTGCACACTTACACATTTACACACTAATACATTCAGAGACTTACACACCCTCCCGTTTAGCCAGGCACACTATTACACACTCACACACTTACACTCACAGACTTACACACTCATACTCTTACCCAGACACACACAAACACATTAACAAATTTACACACGCACACACTTAACCACGCACGCGATTCACGCTCACATGCTTGTGCACTCACACACTCACAGATGTAAGCACTCACACACTTACCCAGACACGCACTTACACACTTGCACACTCACACTCATACACTTACACATTCACAGACTCACACACATACACAGCCACACATTCACACACTGACACACTCCCAGACTTACGCAGTCACAAACACTTGCTCACACACGCACTTACCCAGGCACACACTCACATACAATAATACACTCACACTCACACACACTTACCCAAACACACACTTAAACACTCACATATTTACACATACGCACGCAAACACGGACACACATACTCCATCCATCATCGGCAATCACTCGAATTGAGGATGACTTGCTTCCACGGCAAAACGTTCACAGGTGTTTCAATGAAGGACCTAAAATTCCAGGTCCGAACACAATCTTCAAGGGTGGAAGATGCCTGTGCGTTGATTTTTTTAACGTGTGATGACTGTTGTTCATCAGCCAGCAATTACCCACACACACTTGCCCAGACACATGCACATACACGCATGCATAACAACACACTCACAAACACTTACCCAGACACACACATACTCACTCACACAAATGCACACACTTTCCCAGACAGAAACTCACACAAAATAACACACTCATACTCATACATCCTGACTCACACATACACTAATTCAGTCATACACTCACACATTCACACACAATAACACACTCACACTCACACACGCTGAACGAGACACATAATTACACACTCACACACTTGCACACACACACTTACGCATGCACACACTCAAACACTCACACACAATAACACATTCACAAACACTTACGTAGAAACACACTCACACACTCATACATACTTAGACACTTACATAAACCTTCACTTAGCCAGGAAGGCATTTACCCAGAACACATTTACATTTGCACAGTTAACTCATGAGATGGCCAGTTGGGATAAATTCTTAAATGGACAATTGTGTGTCAGGCGATTAATTAGCGCAAGTTGCCATTACTGAACGGGGTAGAGGAGCAGAGAGGTGCAGTTTCACATATCACTAAAAGCAGTGACGCAGGTTAATGAGGCCACAATAAACATCAAATATTCTCCAGTGTGCATTTCAAGTAGGTCGGATTTCAAAACAACAATAACTTGTATTTACTGAGCGCCTTTACCAGAGTGAATGATCCCAAGGCGCTTCACAGAAGTGTTATGAGACAAACCATCTGATACCGCGACCTATCAGCAAAAATTAGGGCAGGTGACCGAAAGCTTCATTAAAGAGGTAGATTTTAAGGAGCGTCTTCAAGGATGATGGAGAAGAACAGAGATGGAGAGGTTTATGCTGGGAGTTCCAGAGCTTGGCAACAGAAGGCCTGTGATCAGAGTGAATATTAACATACTCACTCACACACTGTCTACACTGGGCTCCCTGTGTGAGGCCAGTGATCAGGGTGAATATTAACATACTCACTCACACACTGTCTACACTGGGCTCCCTGTGTGAGGCCTGTGATCTGGGTGAATATAACCTCACTCACTCACACACTGTCTACACTGGGCTCCCTGCGTGAGGCCTGTGATCAAGTTGAATATCAACACACTCATTCAACACTGTCTAAACTGGGCTCCCTCTGTGAGGCCTGTGATCAGGGTGAATATTAACATACTCACTCACACACTGTCGACACTGGGCTCCGTGTATGAGGCCTGAATGTGAAATTATGTCGGGAAGCACCGCCACCACTACCACCATTGAAAGCCTGAAGGTCAGGTTTGCCACCCACGGCCTGCCTGACATACTGGTCAGTTACAACGTGCCATGTTTTACCAGTGCCGAATTTAAAGAATTAATGACCTGAAATCAGACCAAAAATATCACGTCGGACCCGTTTAAACCACCCTCCAATTGGCAGGTAGAGCGGCCAGTATAAAAAATCAAACAGAGCCTTAAACGAGTCACAGAAGCGTCACTTCAAACGTGCCTGTCCCGAGACCTGCTCAGCCATGGCACGAGACACACTCACTCAGAGGGGTGCCCCCGGCTGAGCTACTCATGAAAAGGACACTTAAAACGGGATTCTCGTTTAGTGACCCTAATCTGCATGATCAGGAAGAGAGCAGGCGGCAGCAAGAAAATATAAGCGATGGTCGCACCACTCTGTCACGGGAAATTGATCTGAATCACCCTGTTTATATGCTAAACTTTGAACATGGTCCCAAGTGGACCACCGGCACGGTGATAGTTAATGAAGGGAATAGGGAGTTTGTAGTCAAATTGGCAGTGAGAAATTTCAGAAATCACCTGGACCAAACGATGCTACGGTTCACAGACTGCCCTGAACAACCCACAGCAGACAACACCTTTTTCGAGCCCACAACACGCAAAGGATCAACGACACCACACCGTACTAGGAAATCGAACCCATCACGCCCAACATCCCAGCAAGGCCAGGCTCACCTAGCAGCCCAGCAGGGCCAACAACACGCCAACCCAGCGAGGGCACAGCCAACACACCAGAACAGACATTTGTACCGAGGCACTGAACCAGAGGAAGAAATGCTCCTGACTGCCTCACCTTCAAAATAGTTTTTCCTTTGACTTTGGGGGAAGTGATGCTGTGTATCTGGAAAGCATGTACTTCCATGTTCCGCCACCAGGGAGTGCATCCCCTGAAGACCAAAGGGTTCGCAGCATCACTTGGGAGCAATGTATTTAATCCGGTCCCTAAGGCCTGTTCCTCACTCCGGAGTATCTTAATAAAGATTGAGATCATTGTTACTTGAACCTCCCTTTGCACAGTCCCATCTGTGTTAGGAAGACAATAACTTGGAAAAGGAATGTGACCCGAAAGCCAGAAAGAAGTTGAAATGCTGACTCCCTTTCGACCAAAAATTCCTTTCACAAACATACCTCTGACCGAGACTTCACAAAAGAAGAATATTCCTTTCAAAGTCATTAAACCCGAATTTTCACGCAGCCGAATCTTCTGAATCAGATGCCTCTCTTTGTGTCAACTCAATACATGCCCCTTTGTAATATTGTGCTTCCATGAACGCTATTAAATGTGCCACTAACTTGTATAATCACGGAATAAGGGAATGGTTACAGCATGGAAGAAGGCCATTCGGCCCATCGAGCCCATGCCAACTCTCAATAGTCCCACTCCACCGTCATTTACAGGCAGCTGTGCATTTTTTTCCTTCAGATCCTTACCCATCTGCCTTTTGAAAGATAAGATTAAATCAGCCTCCACCGCCATTTAAAGCATTGCATTTCAGATTCTAACTGCTTGCTGCGAAATGGCCACCTTCAGTTCCTATCTATAAAGTTTGAGAAACACGGGATCAATTGCTGCCACACTCACAACCTTGTTCAATAAAGCACCTCCATTCTATTCTCGGAACGCAAGCTCCTGGAGTGTCGTCCAGCTTTTGAGGTTAACGCTCTGGTTATGTTCCCAAGATGGCTTTGGACACAGCGTTTCAGTAGTGTAGTTGTTAACACATTTGCCCAACATGCGAAAGATCACCGGTTGGAAACCGCGCGGAAACATTTTGCAAACGTGTTCAATTAATGATTAGAACAAATTGAATAATTCATATTCGTGGTTAACAGAGTGCAGTGTTACATGACGCTGTTGCACTTGTTGATTTCTCTGTACAATTCTGTACACACTGATACTCTACATAGACTTTCTCACTCCCTCCAGTTTGCAGTCCTGACGGTGGAGAAACCCCCTCTCAAAGTTGGACATTGTGTGCCTTCAGTTCAGCTCTGAGAGATTATTAAAGGATCCTGCCGCACCGCATCGCTTCACAACAGAAAATCAAAGCCACAAACAAACCTATCGACTATTCGCTCTTCCCCAGCTCCAGAGTGAGTGAGGGCGGGACAAGCCCCAACATTCCGGTCCCGCACTGCAATCAACCGCTGCCGGCGGAAAGTGACGAATGCAGCATCAACACTGGTTTACCGCCCATCACGGGGCAAGAACATGCCACAGTTCGGAACAAAACGCCCCGGACACCGAACAGCAGCCTCATAAGACTTTTCATCTCAGGTTCCTGAGTTCGAGCCATGTTTTCACGGGAAACACTAATAATTAGCAGATCGCCTCGTTTTGCATCATGAAAGTCATGCTAATCGATAATTATATAGTCATGGAAGATTACAGCATGGAAGGGGTCCTTTACGGCCCATCGTATCTGCACCAGCCAACAAATGTCCAGTTTTAGGTGTGTAACCCTGCATCTTACAGCATTTCAAGTACGCAACCAAGTACTTTATAAATGTGGTGAAGGTTTCTCCCGCCACCACACTTTCAGGCAGTGAGTTCTCGACCCCGACAAACATCTGCATGAAGAATGTTCCCTTCAAATCCGCTTTAACCCTTAAGCTAAATACTTTTAATTTATGCCACCTGGTTGTTGTCCACTCACCTATGGCAAGTGGGCCCTTTTAATCAACAATATTTAGGCCCCTCCTAATTTTGTACACCTCAATACTGTCACCCATCAGCCTGCTCTGTACCAAGGAAAACAAACCCAGACTATCCAATCTGTCCTCATAACAAAGTTGCTCCAATCCCGGCAACATTCTACATATATCTCCTCCGTACCCTCTTCAGCGCAACCACGTCCTTCTTTCAATACGGTGACCAGAACTGCACGCAGTACTCCAGCTGTAGGCTAACCAGAATTTTGCACATTTCAGACATAACCCACTTGCTCTACTATTCCATGCCTGTGCCAAGAAATGCAACCATTTGATCTGTCTTCTTAATCAACTTATCCAACTAGCCAGCTACATTCAGGGATCTGTGGACATGCATTGACAGTTCCCTTTGCTCCTCTACATTTCTCAATGTCCTACAGTCGATGTGTATTCGCTTTCGTTGTTAGCCCTTCACAAATGCACAATCTCACACGTCTCTGGATTAAATTCCAGTTGCCACTGTTCTGTCCACCATACAATTTGATTGATATCTTCCAGCAGTGTCCAGCTTTCTTCTTCATTATCACCCACACTGCCTATTTTACTACCACCTGAAGACTTCTTAATCATAACCCCGATATTCAAGTTGAGATCATTGAACAATACCACAAAAAGCAATGGACCTAGCACTTTAAACTGCGGAACCACATTGGAAACAACCTTCCAATCAAAAAACACACATCAAACAATAACCTTTGGTTCCTGCCTCTGAGACAAATTTGGATCAAATTTGCCACTTCGCCCTGGATCCCATGGATATTTACTTTCAAGACCAGTCTGCAATGTGGGACCTTATCGAAAGCATTAATAAAATCCATAGACGACGTCATACGCAGTACTTCATCGATTCACGTGGTGACTTACTGCAAAAATGCAATCAAGTTAGTCAAACGCGACCCTGCCTTAACAAATCGTGCTGGCTGCCTTGATTAACCTGTGCCTTTCGAAATGTAGAACATGTATAATCGTTAAATGTTATCCAGCTTTCAGGGGAAACATCATTAATTAACTACTGATCTTCATTTGCACAACTAAAGAAATGTTAACTGAAGGAGAGTCCTCAATTGAATAATTTGTCTGTGTTCTGCATTTTATCTCTTAAACCATATTAGGCACTCTGCTTTGGTGGTCTGCTTCAAAATGTTCATTACTGGTAACAATACATGAGACTGGATATACAGTGAGATAGACTGTAAAGCAAGGGACTGGTTATTGTGAAACAGCAAAGATATTATACATTCTGGAAGAATAACATCGAAAGGATATGTGACCCCAACATCCAGAAAAAAGATTACATTTTGAGTCCCTTTCAGCAAAAAAATCCTTTCCAAGCATTTCTCTGACGGAAACTTCACAAAAGCAAAATGATACTTTTAAAGTCATTAAACCCGAATTTTTCGCACACACGATTCTTCTGCATCAGATGTCTCTAATTGTGCCGACTTACACCATGTCCCTTTGCAATATTCTGCTTCCATGCACACTATTAAATGTGCCAGTAACTTATAGAATCACAGAATTCTGGAATAATTGCAACACGGAAGAAGGCCATTCGGCTCGGAGAGGCCATGTCAACTCTCAACTCATCCCACACCCCTGTCATTTACCCGCAGCTGTGCAATTTTCTTTCATACGGATACTTATCCAAATCACTTTTGAAAGATAAAATTGAGTTTGCCTCCACCGCCCTTTAAAGCAGTGTATTCCAGATTCTAACCACTTGCTCAGAAATGGCCACTGCTGTTCCTATTCATAAAGACAGAGAAACACAGGATCAATTCCTGCCACACTCAAAACCTTGATAAATATCGCACCGTCATTCTATTCTCATAACGCAAGCTCCTGAACTGTAGTCCAGCTGTTCAGGTTAAAGCTCTGGTTATATTCTCAGCACTTCGTGTGCCATTGCGTTTCGATAGTGTAGTGGTTATCACGTTCGGCTACCGTGTAAATAGACCCCGGTTTGAAACTGGGTGAAAACATTTTGCAAAAGTATTCAATTAATGATTAGAAGAAATTGAATAATTCCTATTAGTGGTTCAATATTAACAGATTGCAGTGACTCACGACGCTGTTGGATTTGCTGAATACTTTGTACCGTTCTGTACACACTGAAACTCTGCTCAGTTTCTCACTCCCTCCCGTTTCCACCACTGACTGTTGAGAAACCCCATCTCATAGCTGCACATTCCGTGCATCCAGTTAAGCTGTGAGAGATTATTAAACGATCCTGCCGCACCGCATCGAAGATTAAAGCCACAAACAAACCCATACGCTAATCGCTCTTCCCCAGCTCCAGCCTGACTGGGCGGGACAAGCCCAAACATTCCGAGCCCGCACTCTCCAATTAGCCGCTGTCGGCGGAAAGCGGCGAATGAAGCATCATCACTTGTTCACCGCTCTTCACCGTGATACAAAATGCCGCCGTTCGAGCCAAATCTCCCCGTACACCGAACAGTAACCGTATAAAACTCTTTATCTCAGTGTCTTGAGTTCGAGCACAGCTGGCACGAACATATTTTCACTGCAAACACCATCAATGAGCTGATCGCCTCGATTTGCATCATGAAAGTAATGCTACCCGCTAATTATATAATCATAGCAATTTACAGAATGGAAGGGGTTGCTTTTAGGCCCTTCGTATCTGCACTGACCAACAAATGTCCAGTTTTAGGTGTTGCAACCCTGCACCTTACGGCATTTCAAGTGCACATACAAGTAATTCTTAAATGTGGTGAGTGTTTCTCCCTCCACTACACTTCCAGCCAGTGAATTCCAGACCCCCACATCTGGATGAAGAATGTTCCCTTCAAATCCCCATTTAACCCTTATACGACATACTTTTAATTTATGCCTCCTGGTTGTTGACCCCACTAGTATGGGAAATAGGCCCTTTTAATCAACAATATCTACGCCCCTCTTAATTTTATACACCTTAATGCTGTCGCCCATCAGCCTCCTCTGTTGCAAGGAAAACAATCCTAGCCTATCCAATCTTCTCCTCACAGCAACATTGCTCCACTCCCGGCAACATCTACTTCAATATCCTCTGACCCCACTCTCGCTCAATCACGTCATTCCTTCAATGTGGTGACCAGAACTGCACGCAGTACTTCAGCTATGGCCAAACTAGAAATTTATACAGTTCCAACATTTACCCCACTTGCTGTTCTGTTCCTTGCCTCTGCCAATAAATGCAACCATTCCGTATGAATTCTTAACCAACTTATCGAATTGGCCAGCTACATTCAGGGATCTGTGGACATGCAATCCCAGCTACCTTTGCTCGTCTAAACTTCTCATTGTCGTACCAGTTGATATGTATTACCTTTCCTTGTTAGCCCTCCACAAATGCATGATCTCTGGATTAAATTCCATTTGCCACTTTTCTGCCCTCCGTGCTAGTTGATTGATATCTGCCTGCAGTCTCCAGCTGTCTTCTCCATTTTCAACCACACTGCCTGTTTTACTATCAACTGGAAACGTCTTAATCATAACCCCTATGTTCAAGTTTACATCATTGGGAAATACCATAAAACGCATTGGACCTAGCACTGAAAACATGCAGAACCGCACTTGAAACATCCTTTCAATCACAAAAACACCCATCAAACATTACCCTTTGCTTCCTGCCTCTGAGCCAAATTTGGATCCAATTTTCCACTTCTCCCTCGATCCCATGGGCTCTTACTTATATGAGCAGTCTGCCACGTGGCATCTTAGCGAATGCATTAATAATATCCATATACACTACATTATAGGCACCTAATTCATCGGCACACCTGGCGACCTCTTTCAAAAATGCATTCAAGATACAAACGCTGCCCTTCCTTAACAAATCGTGCAGATTGTCCTGATTTAAACAGTGTCTTTCACAATGCAGAAAATGGACAATCGTTAAATATTATCCTGCTTTCACGGAAAACGTCATTAATTAACTGATGATCTTCATTTTCACAACTAAAGAAATGTTAACTGAAGTAAAGTCCTTCATTGAATAATTTTCTGTGCTCTGCAACTTATCTCTTAAACCGTGAAGCATTCAGACACTGTGTTTAGTGATCTGCTTCATCATGTTCATTGTTGCTAACATGTACATGGGACTGGGAAAACAGAGAAATCGATGGAGAGCAAGGGACTGGTTATTGTGAAACAGCAAAGAAAGTATACATTCTGGAAGAATAACATCGAAAAGAAATGTGCATCCAACAGCCAGAAAGAAGATTAAATGCTCAGTCCCTTTCTGCAAAAAATTCCTTTCCCAAACCTTTCTCTGACCGAGACTTGACAAAACAAAAATGTTGCTTTTAAAGTCACTAAAGCATAATTTTCTGATCGGATGCCGCTAGTTGTGCCGACTCAAACCACGTAGCTTTGCAATATTCTGCTTCCAATTGCAATATTAAATGCGCCACTAACTGATATAGTCATAATATAATGGTTACAGCACGCAAAAAGACCATTCGGCCGTGGAGCCCATGCCACCCATCAACAAGTCCCACTCTGTTGAACACAAGGTGTATTTTATTTTCCTTCAGATACATATCCAACTTCCTTTGAATGAGAAGATTGACCACTTGTTAAGAAACGAGTGAGAGAGAGAAACCGGATAATTATAGACCAGTTCACCCGACATCAGTCGTGGTTGAAAATGTTGTAATCAATTATTAAAGATAAAATAGCACCACATTTGAAAAGCAGTGACGGGATCGGTCCAATTCAGCATGGATTTATCAAAGGGAAGACCTGCTTGACAATTCTTCTAGAATTTTTTGAGGATGTAAATCGTAGAGTGGACAAGGGAGAACCAGTGGATGTGGTGTATTTTGACTTTCAAAATACTTTTGTCAGGGCCCACACAAGAGATTGAAGTGCAAAATTAATGCACATGACATTGGGGATAATGTACTGACGTGGACAGATAACTGGTTTGAAGGCAGGAAGCAGAGAGTCGGGATAAATGGATCCGCTTCAGAATGGCAGGCAGTGACCAGTGCAGTACTGCAGGGGTCAGTGTTGGACCCCAACTATGTACAATATACATTCATGATTTGAATGAGGGAATTTAGTGTAATATCTCCAAGTTCGCAGATGACACTAAGCTGGATTGTAGTGTGAGCTGTGCCAAGGATGCTAAAAGGCTGAAGGGTGAATTGGACTGGTTCGGTGAATGGGCAATCGCATGGCAGATGAAGTATAATGTGGATAACTGTGAGGTTATCCAATTTAATGGCCAAAACACGAGGGCAGAATGTTATCTGAATGGCGGCAGATTAGGAAAAGGGGCGGTGCAGCGAGACCTGGGTGTCATAGTACATTAGTCATTGCAAGTTGGCATGCAGATTAAGCAGGCGGTGAAGAAGGCAAATGGTATGCTGCCCTTCACAGCTAAGGTATTTGAGTAGTGGAGGAGATGGTTTTACTGCAGTATTACATGGCCTAAGTGAGGCCTCACGTGGAATATTGTGTTCAGTTTTGCTCTCCTAATCTGAGAAAGGACGTTCTTGCTAGTGAGGGAGTGTTACGAAGGTTCAACAAGCTGATTCCCGGGTTAGGGTTAGGGTTAGGAGTAGGGTTAGGGTTAGGGTTAGGGTTAGGTTTAGGGTTAGGCTAAGGGTTAGGGTTAGGTTTAGGGTTAGGGTTAGGGTTAGGGTTAGGGTTAGGGTTAGGGTTAGGATTAGGGTTAGGGCTGGCATACGAGGAGAGACTGGATCGACTGGGCTTGTATTCACTGGCGTTTAGAAGGATGAGAGGGGATCTCATTGAAACATAGAACATTCTGAGTGGGCTGGACGTGTTAGGTGCAGGAAGAGTGTTCCCGATGTTCGTGAAGTCCAGAACCAGGGGATATCGTCTCAGGGTAAGGATTAGGACTGAGATTATGGAGAAACTTCTTCACTGAGAGAGATGTCAATCTCTGAAACTCCCTACCGCAGAGACTTGTTGATGCCGGTTCATTGCATATATTCAAGAGTGAGTTGGATATGGCCCTGACGCCTAAAGGCATCAAGGGGTATGGAGAGAAAGCAGAAAAGGGTAATAAGGTGAATGATAAGCCATGATAATATTGAATGGTGGTGCAGGCTCGAAGAGCCGAATGGCCTACTCCTGAACCTATTTTCTTTGATTATATGTTTCCTTTTTTCTGTTCAGATATTTGATAGCGTTCATGTATGAACTGACATAAATCAAAAAGCTGCTGTTGTCGCTCTGTGAGTAAAGAGAGAGACAGCTGTAATATCACCACGACCATGCCAGTCTGAAAAATTCTACTCTCGCAAGCGAGGCAGACTAAAGCCTGGTATGTATTTGGAAGAGAGGCCGACTGTGCATACCAGGTGCTGTCGACTTTTGCTGCCATCACAGGTTGCTCACAACATTCACACAGGCTTCAATCAATCCACCCTTCATTCAATGTCTCTCTCACCCTCTCCTTATTTTTCCAAATCGTTGCTGCCCATTCTCCTGCAGCCACAGAACGTCAAGTGGGTCCACACAAAACCAAACTAAAAACAAAACAACAAATTAACCGAGGAAAACAACACATGCAAACCAATAAGTCCTTGTCATCGAAAGCATCCACGATCAAACTGAGACATTGTGCTATAATTAACACATCGTAGCATATTTCTTCAACAAAGTCGGGACAGGTCTGATTCGTAATTAGGTAGGAGTCTTAATACCGGGTGGACTAGGCTTTTCCAATTAATGGAGGTTTTCGCTGCCTTCATTCAGCACTCCATTTGAAGTTCAATCTTGCGATTTCAACAACTCTCTGTGTGGTTCTCGCTCTCCTCCTCCCTCTCACTCTCCATCTCTCTCTCTCTCTCTCTCTCTCTCTCTCTCTCTCTCTCTCTCTCTCTCTCTCTCTCTCTCTCTCTCTCTCTCTCTCTCTGTCTCTCTCTCTCTCACGCTCTCTCTCTTTCTCCAATGGGCTCGGGCCTGATTTGTAATTGCAATGGAGACTCGGGCTTATACTTTCTCTTTACTGGCAAGAGATGGCATGAAGATAGCCAGAAAAGAAGGAGGGAAGGCAGGTAAAAGGAAACGTAAGAAGTACAAATGCTTTCGAGCTGTTCGATTGCATTTAAGTATGAGTACACAGAAAGCAATTAGCAGCTGTCTGTCGCTCTATGTGCAAAGGGAAAGCCAGCTGTTCGATACCTTCTGCCATACCATTCTGAAAAAGTCTAATTTCCGATATGAAGCAGACCAAGGCCTGGTTATTACTTGGAAGGGAGACCAACTGGGAATCCCAGGTGCTGTAGGCAATTGTTGCCAGCACAGGCTGCTCGCAACATTCCCACTGCCATCAAACAATCAACAAGCTCTTCACTTCTCCCTCCTGCATTTAATTCCTCTCTTACCCTCTCCCCTTATTCTTCCAAATTATTTCTGCCATAGAATGTCAAGCGGTTCCACACACAACTAGACAAAACGAAACAAAAAATACAGCAACAGAATAACTGAGCAAAACAACACATCTAAACCAGTAAGTCCTTGTCATCCAAACCATCCGAGATCAAAGTCAGACATTGCGCAGTAACTACCACCTCGTAGCTGATTCCTGCACCAAAGAAGGGAAAGGTCTGATTTATAATTGGAGTGGATTCTTAATACCAGGTGTATTAGGCTTTTCCTATTAGTCGAAGCTGTTGCTGCCTTCATTCAGCACTCCAATTGATGTTGTTTTTCGATTTTTCCACAACTCTCGCTCTCTCTCTCTCTAACAGCCACAGGCCGGATTTGTATTTAGCAATGGAGGCTCGGGTTTAAACATTGTGTGTGTGTTCACGAGAGATGGCGCGAAGAGAGATTGAAAACAAGGTGGGAAGGCAGGTAAAAGAAAATGTAAGAAGTACAAATGCTTCCGAGCTGTTAAATAGCATTCATGTCAGAGCTGACAGAAAGCAATAAGCAGCTGTCTGTCGCTCTTTGATTAAAGAGAGAGCAACATGTTATATTGCTACAGGCTTACCAGTCTGAACCTGTCTGATCTCGGATCCGACGCAGAGTAATGCCTGATTAGTACTTGGAAGGGAGATCGACTGCAAACACCAGATGCTGTAGAGATATGCTGTCAGCACAGGCTGCTCGCAACATTCACACTGCCGTCAAACAAACAACAAGCTGTGCGCTTCTATCTGCTGCATTCATTTTCTCTCCTACCCTCTCCCTTTTTTTATCCAAATCTTTGCTGTTCATTCTCCTGCTGCCATCCATCGTCAAGGGGGTCCACACACAACTAAACAACAAACACAGCAACAAAATAACCGAGCAAAGCAGCACACCCAAACCTGTAAGTCCTTAGCATGCAAAACATCCTAGATCAAACCGACCACTTCTGTCCCTGGCCGAAACGATTAAGTAACGGCCGCTGCTGACCCTGGCCAAAGGGACCCCGTTCCGGCCGCTGCTGTCCCTTGCTGAAGGCCCACCGCCTAATCAGATCCAGCATCAACATTAACATTGCCACAAAGCAGAGGGGACAGCAGAAGCTGTTCCACAAAAAGTTAATGCCGGGGCACTCAGAGAGCAAGCTAAGAGAGCCTTATACAGCCAGCGCCTCACAGCCAATCTGGCGTGCCTTGATGACACTGAGATGCTGAATCCCCATAGCGCTTGGTCTGCCCTCGAGAACTCTATAACCAGTGCCTGTCAAGAGACATTTCGTAAACCAGAAAACACCAGGAATGGTTGATGAAAATGATCAGGAGATCGAAGAACTAATAAATTGCAAGCGCAATACATTTCTGACCATCAACCAACAGCCCAACTCGAGAGCTGCAAAACAACATTACAGACGGCTCAAGGCTCAGGTTCAGCCAAAAACCCGAGACCAGAAGAACAGTTTATCGATGGAGAAAGCACAGGAGATACAACAACAGGTCAACAGCCACGATATGCGAGGATTCTTCACTGCAATCAAGCCACCTAAAATCCAAACTCCAAAGGCTCCAACCCACTCCTGGCCAAGAACGAGGAAACACTCTTCAAGGACACCGAGGCTGTAAAGGCCCGAAGGAAGGGGCACTTTGAAGATCACCTCAATCGAGACTCTGCCCGTTACTCGAGTGTTCTCGATTCCATCCCGCAGCATGTAACCCACCTTCAACTCACTGAAACTCCAACCTTGCACGAGGTAGATAAAACCATGAAACAGCTTAAGAATAAAAAGGCTAAGGGTGCGGATGGAATCCGTGCTGAGGCGCTAAGATCTGGTGGAGAGAAGCTGTTGGCGTGATGCATGACCTGATCTGTCTCATCTGGAGGGAGGAGAGCATGCCGGGAGATCTGAGAGATGCAGTGACTATGACCATTTATTAAAATGGAGACAAGTCCGACTGTGATAACTGCAGCGGAATCTCCCTGCTTTCATCCTCTGGGAAAGTATTCGCTCGAGTTCTCTTCAATCGTCTTCTCACTGTGGCAGCTCCGCCCGGAATCATAATGTCGATTTCTTTCCCTACGCGGCAAAACAGACATGATATTTGCAGCGCGCCAGTTTCAGGAACATGCAGAGATGTGCTTCAGCCGTTATACATGACCTTTTTCCATCTTACAAAAGACTTTGACACTGTCAAGCGTAAGCGTCTATGGAGCGTTCTCCTCGATTTCGGATGCCCACAAAAGTTTGTCAACATCGTTCGCTTGCTTCACGATGACATGCAGGCCGTGATCGTTACCAATGGATCCAGACCCAATTCTCGTCCGCACCGGGGTCAAACAGGGCTGCGTTTTCTCACCAACCCTCTTCTCAATCTTGCAAGCCACCATGCTCCACCTCAGAATCAACACGCTCCACGCTGGAATGGAATTAAACTACAGAACCAGTGTGAAGCTGGTTAACCTTCGCCGCCTCCAGGCCAGGTGCAAGATCACCCCAACCTCTATCATTCAGTTTCAGTATGTGAACGATGCCTGCGTGTGTGCACACTCTGAGGCTAAACTCCAGGATATAGTCAATGTATTCACTGAAGAGGTTTGAAGCATGGACGTCACGTTTAACATCCATAAGAAAAAGATCCTTCACCAACATGTCCACGCCACACAGCACAGCCTTCCAATCATCAAAATCCATGGGGCAGCCCTGGACAACGTGGACCATATCCCATATCTTGTGAGCCTCTTCTCCAAAAATGTAGACTTTGATGTGGAGATTCAGCATCACCTCCAGTGCACCTTCGGCCGCTAATGGAAAGAAATGTTTGAAGACCAGGTCCGCAAATCTACCATCAAACTGATGGTACACAGGGCTGTAGTAATACCCGCACTCCTGTATGGGTCAGCGGCATGGACGATGTACAGAAGGCACCTCGAGCCACTGGAGATATTTCAACAACGATGACCCCGCAAGATCCTGCAAATCTCCTGGGTGGACAGGCTCACCAACATCAGTGTCCTCGACCAAGCTAACATCCCCAGTATTGAAGCACTGACAACATTGGATCAGCTTTGCTGGGCAGGCCATATTGTATGCATGCCAGATATAAGAGTCCCTAAGCAAATGCTTTATGCACAGCTCCTTCATGCTAAATGACCAAAGTAGGACAGCGGAAACGTCATAAGTACATCCTCAAAGCCACGCTGGCAATGTGCGACATCATCACTGACACCTTGGAGACGCTGGCTGTAGACCGCCTGAGGTGAAGAAAGTACATTCGGGAGGCGTTGAGCAGCATGATGAGGCCAGGCACAGGCAGCGAAAGGAGCGCGCTGCAAACCATCCCTACCGATCTCTTCCCCCGACGAATGTCTGTCCAACCTGTAACAGGGTCTGTGGCTCTCGTATCCGAATGTTCAGCCATTAAAGAACTAACTTTAGGAGTGGAAGCAAGTCCTCCTCGATTCCGAGGGACAGCCTATGTTGATGTCAAAAGCCTCATGAAAGTACAAATACACCACATCCACTGGTTCTCCCTTGTCCACTTTATTCGTTACATCCTCAAAAAATTTAAGAATATTTGTCAAGCATGATTTCCCTTTCAAAAGTCCATGCTGACTTGGAACGATCCTGTCACTGCTTTCGAAATGCGCTGCTACTACGTATTTAATAATTGATGCCAACATTTTTCCCACCACCGATTTCAGGCTAACCGGTCTATAATTCCCTGTTTTCTCTCTCACTCCTTTTTTTTAAAGTGGAGTTACATTAGCTACCCTTTAATTCATAAGAACTGATCCAGAGTCCATGCAATGTTGGAAAATGACCACCAATGCATTGACTATTTCTAGTGTCACTACCTGATATAGTCTGGGATTCAGACTAATGGCCTTTAGAGATTCATTGGCCTTCAATCCCTTCAATTTCCCGAACACAATTTCCTGACTAATAAGGATTTCCTTCAGTTCCTCCTTCTCGCTAGGCTCCCGGTCCTGTAGTATTTCAGCAAGGTTTTTTGTCCTCAGTGAAGACAGAACCAACGTATTTGTTCAATTGGTCTGCCATTACTTTGTTCCCTCTTATAAATTCACCTGATTTTGACTGCAAGGTACCTACATTTGTATTGACTAACGGTTTTATCTTCACATCCCGAGAGAAGCTTTACCAGTGAGTTTTTATGTTCCCTTCAAGCTTACTCTTGTACTCCATTTTCACCCTAATAATTAAACCTTTTATCCTCCTCTACTAAATTCTAAATGTCTCCCAGTCCTCAGGTTTGTATTTTGACTCTTCCCCGCATTTCATACTATCCTTAATTTCCCTTGTTAGCTACGATAAAGCCACCTTTCATGTCTTATTTTTAAGCCTGGCAGGAATGTACAATTGTTTGAAGTTCATCCATGTGCTCTTTAAATATCGGCCATAGCCTATCCACCGTCAACCCTTTAATATAATTTGTCAGTTTTTCCTAGCCAATTCACGTCTCATACCATCAAAGTTACTTTTCTTTAAGTTCAGGACCTTATTCTCTGAATTAACTGTGTCACTCTCCATCTTAATCAAGGATTTTGCCATAATATGGTCACGTTTCCCCAAGCGGCCTCCCACAACAAGATTGTCAATTAATCCTCTCTCATTACACAAGACCAAGTCGAGGACGACCTGCTGTCTAGTTGGTTCCTCGACATATTGGTCTGGAAAAAACATGCCTTATACACGCCAGGAAATCCTCGCCCACCGTATTGCTACCAGTTTGGTTCGCCCAATCTATATGTAGATTAAACTGATCCATTCTAACTGCTGTACATTTATTGCACGCATCCGTAATTTCCTGTTTGATTCAATCCCCAACCTCACTACCACTGTGCTGTAAATTTATATGATTCCTGTTCCTACAGTGCATTGTGCGTGTGTGTCCGTGTGGTGCAGTGTATCCTCTGATACACAGCGGTAGGATTCCACGTAAAATCTAGCTGCTGAAGCATAGAATGTTACAGAACAGAATTCGGCCATTCGGCTCATCGTGCCAGTGCCGTATCTCGGGAAGGGCGATTCTATTACACCCACTCCACTGCTCTTTCCCTGCAGCCCTCCAGATTTTTCCTTTTCAAGTATTTCACGAATTAACTGTTGAAAGTTACTATAGAATCTGCTTCCACCGCCCTTTCAGGCAGCGCATTTATTCTGGATCACAACAACTTACCGTGTTAAAAAAAATTAATCCTAATCTCCGCTCTGTTTCTTTTGCCAATGATCTAAAATCCGTATCGTCGCGTTACTGAGCTGCCTGACACTGGACGATGAGACTCGAGTTGCTCTGCGTCCTCCTGGATGCTCTTCCTCCAATTAGGGCGGTTTTTGTCCAAGGATTCCCAGGTGTCTGTCGGGATGTTGCATTTTATCAAGGAAGCTTTGAAAAGTTTAGTCTGCCGACCTGGGGGTCGCCTGCCGTCTCGGAGTTCTGAGTAGAGCGCTTGCTTTGGGAGCCTTGCGTCAGACATGTGGACATTGTTTCTCCGTCCAACGGAGCTGGTCGCTTGTGGTCAGTTCTTCGATGCTGGGAATGTTGCTCTGTTCGAGAACACTAACACCCGGTGCAACTATTGTCCCACGGGCCTCTGTTCCTCTATTCATTTTCATCATAGTCCGTCCCTCGTAAAGAGGATGATTTCCTTCCGCGCCAAAAAAGAATGAGCTCACAAGTGTTTCAATGAAGGACCTAATATTCCAGGTCCCGAAATAAATCTAGAAGGGTGGAAGATGCCTGGCCGTGGATTTTCTTAGCGTCGGGTGGCCGTTGCACAGCGGCCACCACACGGGCTTGACAGAGCTAGGTCTTGGTCCAGTTGCAAGGATTAACCAAGACGACTGGAGACCAGCTATGCTGCACGGACCGAGTGCACACACATATCGCAGTATTGGCTGGCCCGTGCTGCCCCTGGACCCTCGACTCTTCTGGGCCCCAGATTCCTCTATTATAATGACCAGGATCCCATATGCGTTTTTATCAACCTACTGAACTTGTACTGCTGCCTTCAAAGACTTGTGTACTTTCAACCCCAGATCAATCTGTTCCTGAAACCCTTTTAAAATGTAATTACATTACCTCGCCTCAATTTTCCTAACAAATCAGGTTAGTGAGTGCTGGCTCTTCAGTTATTTCTATTATGTTAACAGACATGGATTGGATATTATCAGGAGCTCTGCAGGATTGCCACCTAAACACAGGAGGATCCGGTCGGTGAAAGAATGGTGGCCGACCTTGGCGGCCAGTCCCAGCCGGCCTCGCAATGTGACGAGCCTCCAGCCTTAAAAGCGTAGGGAGAGGGGATGTGGAGACTGGCTCGGGCTGGGAATCCCTGTTCCCATGACTCATTGGCGATTTGACACAACACGGGAGGTCAGCACGCCCAGTGAGATGAAGCAGGCGCGCCAGCAGTCAAAAGCTTGAAAGATGTAGTTGGATCCTATAAGTGGGGCCCACACTAAGGAGTGGTCAGAACCTCTTAATTATGGGCCCAAGGGAGGCATCATGTGGGGAGGGGACACGCTGTGGTGTGGCTAGTCATCTACCCAATAGGAGCCAAGTGCCAGCGTTTAAGTCAACATAAGCCTGTAGTGGTTTTGGTGCTGGATTGCTCCATGTAAATGAGGTGGTCGACAAATCACCTCACCAACTCTGGCTTCATTGCAAGCAACACGTGCCAGGATATTTGTCACAAAGGAGTTGCTATCTGTACATCAGCATGACAGTGTTTCCACATCTAACGCTGCGTCTCTCAACAACGAAGATCGAGTTAGCAGGTAGTTTTCTGTCAGGACACATGTCCAGAATAAACCCTGGGCAGGTAACTTACACGTAGAGCATTCCAGCATCGGTCGAGAGTTTCATCCCGTCAAGTCCCAGCGCTGAAAGGGCTCCACTTCCAGGATCTCCTTCCGTGCATTTTTTAAAAGCAATGCCAACAACGAGACTCGAGCAAAGAGTGAAGGAGAGAGAGAGTGTTTGAGAGAGAGAGAGAGTGAATGCGAGAGAGCGAGTGTTTGAGAGAGAGAGAGTGTGAGAGAGAGAGATGAGTGTGAGAGAGAGAGAGGGAGAGTGTCAGAGAGAGAGAGTGAGAGAGAGAGAGTGAATGGTTGTGAGAGAGAGAGAGTGAATGTGTGAGAGAGAGAGAGCATGTCAGAGAGAGAGTATGAGAGAGAGAAAGTGAGTGTGTGAGAGAGAGTGAGTTTCAGGGAGAGAGTGCGATTGTAAGAGAGAGAGAGAGAGTGGGAGAAAGAGAGTGAGTGTATGGAGAGAGAGTGTCAGAGAGAGAGTGAGAGTGTATCAGATAGGGAGAGAGTGTGAGAGAGAGAGTCAGTGTGAGAGAGAAAAAGTGTGAGAATACGAGAGAGGTAGAGAGTGAGAGAGATCGTGTGTGTGAGAGAGAGAGCGAGTGAGAGTGTGAGATTGCAGCCACACAACTAATGTGTGCAATTACTGGGATCCCTCCCTCAAATCGTTTTCACTGCGCCCCTCCCAAATTCTCTAAGAACGGGAATGTTATCCCGAAGCAATGGATTCAGAAGCTCCAGAACCGAGATTTATGGGCTGCAGAAACATGATAATTAGGAGGTCCAGAAGCAGTGGAATTAGAAGCTCCAGAAACAGGGCAATGAGGAGCTCTAGAACCGTGGATATTAGAAGCCCCAGAAGCAATGGAATTACAATCTATAGCGACAGAGTCATTAGGAACTCCAGAAATAGGGAAATTTGGGGCTCCAGAAACAGGGGATGTAGTAGGCCGAGAAACATGGAAATTGTGAGCAATTGATAGAGCGGGGTGATAGACACAAAAAGGAGGGGGATTTGCTCGAGACACTGGGGAATTAGCTGCTGCAGAAACTGGGGAACTAGGAGCTCCAAAAAACGAACTATAAGCTGCAGAAACCGTGGAATTAGCTCCAGAATCATTGGAATTATGAGCTCCAGAACGAGATAAATTTCGAGCTCTAAAAACAGGCAAAATAGCTCAAGAAATAGGGAAAGTAGCAGCTCCCGAATCATGGATATTTGGAGATCTAGAAACAAGGGAATTCCCATAAGAAACAGGAGAATTAGTTCCAGAAACAAGTAAATTAGCTCCAGAATCTGGAAAAATATAATCTCCAGAAACTGGGGAAATATCTCTAGAAAGAGCGGAACTAATTCAAGATAATGGGGAAAAAGGACCTCCAGAGGGAGGAATACTAGTTCCATAAATAGGGGAATTTGCTTTGGAAACTAATCAATTAGCTCCAGCAACAGAGTCATTAGGAGCTAAAGAAAGAGAGGAATTTTCTCCAGAAAGTGCCGAAATTGCTCCAGCAAACGGGGGAATTAGCTCTACAGACTGAGGTATTCGCTCCAGAAATTGAACTATCGCCTGATAGGAACTCCAGAAACAGGGAAAATGAAAGCTCCTGAAACAGGGGAATTTGCTCCAACAACAGCAGAATTTGCTGCACTGGAATTAGGGGAGTTAGTACATCCAGAAACAATGGAATTTTGAGCTCCAGAAATTGGAGAATTACGAGGTCCAGAAACAGGGAAATTAGCTACGGAAACAGCGGAATATGTAGCTCGAGAAACAGGGGGATTACCTGTAGAAAAAGGAGAACCACTTCTGTAAAGAGCAGAATAACCAGCTCCAGAAATGGGAATTAGGGGCTCTAGAAATAGGACAATAGGCTAAAGAAACAGGAGATTTCTTTCCAAAAACAGTGAAGTAAGGGGATCCAGAAACAATTGAGTTCAGAGCTCTGGAATCAAGGGAAATAGTGAAGAAACAAGGGTATTTATAGTCCCAGGAACTGTGGAATAGGAACCCCAGAAGCCGGAGAATTAACTCGAATAACAGGGTATTTAGGATCAATAGAAACAGAGGATTAGCTACAGAAACAGAGGAATTATTTGTTCAGGAAGTAGGGAATTGTGGGTAGTGTGCTGACGTGGATTGAGAACTGTTTGGCAGACAGGAAACAAAGAGTACGTGTAAATGAGTACTTTTCAGAATGGCAGGCAGTGACGAGTGGAGTACCGTCTGTGTGGGGCCCCAGCTGTTTACATTGTACATGAAGACTACGATGAGGGGTTTAAATGTAATATCTCCAAATTTGCGGATGACACTAAGTTGGGTGGCAGTTTGAGCTGTGAGGAGGATGTTATGAGGCTGCAAAGTGACTTGAATAGATTAGATGAGTGGACAAATACATGGCAGATTAAGTTTCACGTGGATAAATTCGAGGTTATCCACTTTGATGGCAAAAACAGAGAGACAGACTATTATCTGAATGGTGACAGATTAGGAAATGGGGAGGTGCAACGAGACATGGGTGTCAAGGTATATCAGTCAATGAAGGTTGGCATGCAGGTACAGCAGGCGGTTAAGAAAGCAAATGGCATGTTGGCCTTCATAGCGAGGGGATTTGAGTACAAGGGCAGTGAGGTGCTACTACAGTTGTACAGGGCCTTGGTGAGGCCACACCTGGAGTATTGTGTACAGTTTTGGTGTCCTAACTTGAGGAACGACATTCTTGCTATTGAGGGAGTGCAGCGAAGAGTCACCAGACTGATTCCCGGGATGGCGGGACTGACATATCAAGAAAGATTGGATCAACTCGTCTTGTATTCACTGGAGTTCAGAAGAATGAGAGGGGATCTCATAGAAACGTTTAAAATTCTGATGAGTTTAGACAGATTAGATGCAGGAAGAATGTTCCCAATGTTGGGCAAGTCCAGAACCAGGGATCAGAGTCTAAGGATAAGGGGTAAGCCATTTAGGACCGCGATGAGGAGAAGCTTCTTCACCCAGAGAGTGGTAAACCTGTGGAATTCTCTACCACAGAAAGTTGTTGAGGTCACTTCACTAAATATATTCAAAAATGAGTTTGATGTAGTCCTTACTACTTGGGGGATCAAGAGGTATGACGAGAAAGCAGGAATCGGGGACTGAAGTTGCATGTTCAGCCATGAACACATTGAATGGTGGTGCAGGCTCGAAGGGCCGAATGGCCTAATCCTGCACCTATTTTCTATATTTCTATGTGTCTATGTTTCCAGCAGTTACGGCGACAACTTTGTATTTCACTGATCCGCCCAGAGGGGTATCAAGGCTAAGCGCCGATCTTTTTTTTCACTAAGTCAGCTCAGCTTACATTATCCCATCAGGCCGCACCACGCAATGTTGCGTTATGCAAAAATGTATAAATTGTACCGAAATCTTTATTATAAATTATGAACTACAGTATTCCCTGCAATGATCCTCGTGGAACACCACTAATCACCTTCTGCCAATGTGAATTGTTACATTTAACATGTCTTGTCCATTTAAGGTCGAAGTGAATGGTGGCGACAAGGATGTTGTTGTGGGTTATGTGATGGTCATGACGCTGAATGTCAAGTGGCGATGGATTGAATCTCGCTTGGTGGAGATAGTCATTGCCTCGCACTTGTGTGACGCAAGTTTCATAATCTGTTGGCTCTGCTTATTTGTGGCACAGAATAACATATTCACAGTAGTTGCCGATAGGATACTGATTGATTGATCAATGCTGTATGTGACGCGATTCGTGCAGTTAAATTATAACAGCCAGCAGAGCACGATTAAAAAAGATTAAGAAAGGGAAGATAGATTATGAAAGTAAACTAGCACGACATATAAAAACAGATAGTAAGACTTCCTGAAGGTACATTGTAAGGATTGAGTGGCGAAAGTAAATGTTTGTCCCCTGGAGGTCGTGAATGGAGAATTAATAATGTAGAACAGGGGAATGGCACAGACGTTGAACACATATTTTGTATCGGTCTTCTCGGTAGAAGATAGTAAAAACATCCCAAAAGTGGAAAAACAATGGGCGATAAGGAGAGCGGCAATTAATGCTTTATGGGGCTAAAGCGGACCAGTTCCCTGGACCTGTTTCCTTACATCCTAGGGTCTTAAGAGAAGTCGCTGCAGAGATGGTGAATGCTTTTGTTGTAATCTACCAAATTTCAATGGATTCTGAAGCTGTCCCAGTGGCTTGGAAAACCGCAAATGTCACGCACCTACTTATAAAAAGGAGATAAAAGGCAGGAAACTATCGACCAGTTAGCCTAAAATCTGTCGTTGGGAAAATGCTGGAGTCCATTATTAAGTAACCAATATCGGGATAATTGGATAGCATGATTCAATCAAGCAGAGTCAGCATTGTGTTATGAAAGTGAAATGACGATTCACAAATTTTCTGGAGTTCCTTTAGGATTGATGGAGCAATGTGGATAAGGGCGAACCAGAAAATGTGGTGTTTTTGGATTTCTAGAAAGCATTCGATAAGGTGCTACATAAGAGATTACTGCACAACATATAACCTCACGGAGTTGAAGTTAATATTTTTACAAGGTTAGAGGATTGGCTAACTATCAGAAAACAGAGAGTCGGGATAAATGGGTCATTTTCCGTTTGGCAAACAGTGACTAGTGGGGTGCCGTAGGGATGGTTGCTGAGTCTTCAACTATCTACAATCTATATTAATGTCTTGGATGAAATGACCGAGTGAAATGTAGCCAAGTTTGCTGATGATACAATGATGTTTGGGAAAACAAAATGTTGAGAGTACTCACAACAACAGCAAAGGGATATAAGCAGGCTAAGTGCGTGGGAAAAAAATTGGCAGATGGATTTACAATGTGGGAAAATGTGACGTTATGCACTTTGGCAGAAATAATACAAAATCAATTTATATTATAAATGGAGAAAAATGGCAAAGTGCTTCAGTACAGTCAGAACCGGGGGTGCATGTGCATGAAACACAAGTGTTAGTATGCATTGGCAGCAAGTATTGAGAGAGGCAAATTTATGCTGGCCTGTTTTACAAGGCGGATAGATTATAAAAGCAGAGAACGCCTGCGACAGATACTGGTGAGGCCAAACCTCGGAGTACTGCGTACAGTTTTTTTTCTCCGTATTTAAGGAAGGATATACTTTCATTGGAGACTATTTGCAGAAGGTTTACCAGGATGCTTCCAGAGATGAAGGAGCTGATCGTCGAAGAAATGTTGAGTCGGTTGGGCCGATACACATTGAAGTACAGAAGAATGACAGAAGAAACTTATAAGATAATAAGCGGCTCGAAAAAGATATTTCCACTCATAGGGGAATCTAAGGCTCGCGGACATCATCTTAAATTAATGGGCCCTGCATTTAACACTGAGATGAGGATATATTTTACTCTCAGATCGTTCTAAATCTATGCAATTATCTGTCCCACAGAGCAGTAGATGCTGGGTCATTAATATATATAAAGCAGACGTAGACAGATTTTTGAGAGATAAGCGAGTCAACGGTTCTGGGCAGCGGGAAGGGAAGGGGAGCTGAGGCCATGAACATATCATCCATGATCGTATTGAATGGTGACGCAGGCTCGAGGGGCCAAATGTCCTGCTCCTGCTCCTATTTCTTATGTTCTTATGTTGAAATGGACGGAAATGCCCAGGATTTGAAGACGTCTGGAATTTATCAGCCTCCAAGAGAAAATAATCTTTAATGTAACAACTCACTGTAGGCTAGTTAACTCAGTTTATTTTGAGCGTGATGTTAAACTCGTGGGTTCTAAGCCAGTGTAGTCTGTTAACATTTTTTGTGTGGAGTTTTGTATTTTGTTTTTTTATTTTTCAGCAGCTTTAAAAGTATGGAATGAAACATTAAATACTTTGAAGTAATGCTGCCAAATGTTACTTCTGCCGAGAGCCCAAGAACCTGAGAGGTTCGCACTTCGTTTTTGTGGCCACAGATGTTATTTGACCTGTCGAGTTATTCCAGCATTTATTGAACAATTCCATATGCAGCATCTACTGCACTATGCTTTTTATTTTGCTGCCCTATCCCTGTTTGTATTATGAAATAAATTGTTCCAAAATAAGTTGCAGAAGTTGCAAAATGAAATTAATTATAAATCCGAGCATTGGTGCTTCAGTGGCATTCGCTCGCCTACTCATATATTTGTGCATTACCCTCTCTCGTACAATCACATCTTTCTTGTAATGTGGTGACCAGAAATGCATGCAATACTTTAGCTGTGGATCAGCTAGTAATTGATACAATTCAAACATAACCACAATACTCTTGTATTGCATGCCTCGCCTGTAAAATTGTACGTATCCCTGATTAACCACGTGTGCTTCTAACTTCATGGATCTTTGTACATGCATTCCAAGGATCCTCTTTTCTTCTATATGTCTCAGTGTCCTACCATTGATTGTATATTCCCTTGCCTTGTTATCCCTTTCAAATGCATTAGCTCATACTACTCCTGATTGGATTACATGTTCTTCCCATATGGCCAGTGTATTTATATCTTCCTGCAGTCTGTGGCTTTCCTCTGCATTATCAATTTAATATAATCTGCAACCTTCTTTAATATACATCCTACATACATCTGCCACAAAAAGCAAGTAATCTAGTACTGAGCCCTCGGGAACCTCACAGGAAACAAACATGCAGTCACGCCTGTGCATGATGGCATATTCCAAATGCAAGAAGTCGGTGAATAAGGCAGAGGAGCTGAAGGCACATTTAGACAAGATGAGGATTGATACCCTAACTATTACTGAATCATGGTGTACTGATGGGCAGGATAGGCATCTCTACATTCATGGTTACAGAGTTTTCAAACAAGATAGAGATGGGCTTAAAAATGAGACGGTGGTAATGTTCGTTAAAGAAGAAACAATTACAGCTGTGAGAATGGATTATATGTCAGGAGGGGATCTTGAAATGAAGCTAAATGGGATCAACATATTACAAAAAGGGCAATCGCACTTCAGGTAGTGTAGTATTGGCCCCCAAACAATCCGAGGGAGATCGAAGATGAAATGTTTTTGGAAATGTCTGAAAAATACACACATATTGGTAGTAATACTGTAGGATTGTCAATTCCTTTAATATTAACTGTGATATAATTAGTGTACAACATATAGACGGCACAGAATTCGTAAATTGCATTCAGGATAACTTTTTTCAGCCAATAAATAGCAAGCACAACAAGAGGGAGGTGACGGTTTTGTACTTAGTTTTCGGAATTAAGCTGGCCAGGTGAAAGGCTTTTCATCCGAGAGTCACTGCAGTGTATCCCCGACGCCGAGAACTTCTTGGATAGCGCGTTTCTTGATGTGGTTACCTCGTAGCTTAAAAGTGTGTATTCTGAGAGTGTTTGTGGCGATCAGATGGAAAAGGAGGACAAGACATGTAGTTCAGGATTCACCTGAGTCCATCTCGCTCTCCAACCAGCATTCTGTTCTGAGTACTGGTGGCGGGGGTGGGGATGGGTGCGATGGACCTGCGGGGAATGTAACCAGAGCCAAGTCAACGGTAACACTGGCGGCTCAGCTGCACAGGGGGGAGGATGAAGGTTGGGAGCAATATGGGTAAAAGATTGGTTAGTAAGGTTAGCTGACACGCCGCAGACATCACTGAAGGATGGTATTTTGCCACCATGGTGCCAGAGTCAAGGATATAACTGAACGGCTGCAGCGGATACCGGGGGGAGAGGGTGAACAGCAGAGATCTTGTTCCATTATCGTACCAATGGCACAGGTAGAAAGAGGGATGAGGACCTGCAGGAAGATTGTGGGACGAGAGAGAGATACTAAAAAGCAGAAGGTGCATCAAATGTTTTTGTGGTGGAGGAGCGCTGAGGGATCGTGGTGGAGATGTGGCGACGGTTTTTGGCGGAGAGGCAGCCAGATACTTAGGCGGAGGAAGGGTGAGTGATCGTGGAGGATGTGCAGCGAATGCTTTTGCTGTGGAGGAGCGCAAGAGATCGTGCTGGAGAAGTGGCGCGAGATCGCGGTGGAGGTGGAGCAAATGATTGTGGCGGAGGTGTGGCGAGCGATCTTGGTGGAGTTGCGACACGTGAGTGAATGGAGCCCAGAAGAGCCGAGGGCCCAGCGGCAGCACGTGCCTGCCCAAACTGCGAAATGTGTGTGCGCCATGTTCATGCAGCAGAGCAAGTCTCCAGTCGTCCTGGTTAACCGTTGCGACGAGATAAAGTTGCAGCTCTATCAAATCCGTGTGGTGGCTGATTTGCAACGGTCACCACACGTTAAGAACAACCACGTGCAGGCATCTACCACCCCTTCAATTGGAGTTCAGGACTGAAGTATCGAGCCGTTCATTGAACCATCTGTGAACTCATGTGGAAACAAGACATCCTCGTTCGAGGGACCGCCTAATAAAATGATAAAAAGCAGGATCTCTAACGTAGTAATTTCGGCTTACTCCCCACGTGACAGCGAGGAGAATGATACAAGACCTATTACTGAGACATGGCTGAAAGAAGGGCAGGTGTGGCTGGTCAACATTCCTGGTCATATGGTTTTCAGGTGGGTGAGAGAGGGGGATGAAACCGAGGTGAGGGGTGTCGCAGTTTTGATTAAGTCAACAATTGCAGCTGTGAGGAGAGATTTTGTGTAAGAAGGGCCTTCAATTCAGGCTAAATGTGATGAATTGAAGAATATAAAAGGGCCTAGGAATGTACTACAGACACCCGGAGGGAGATAGAAGTGCAAATATATATACAAATCTCTGAGAAGTGCAATAATTAGAGGGCAGTAATCGTAGGCGATATCAACTACCCTAATATTAACTGGGATAGAATTGGTGTGAAAAGTATAGAGGGCGCAGAGTGCCTGAAATGTTTTCAGGAGATCATTTTTATCCAATATGTAGCAAGCTCTACATGGGAGGGGACGGTTCTGTACTTAGTTTTAGCGAATGATACTGAGCAGGTGGAAGGTGCATCAATGGGGAGCAGTTTGATGCTTGTGATCATAATTCAGTTAGATTTAGGATATTTATGCAAATTGACAAAGTTACATCAGGAATACAAAATTTCAACTTGGGAAAAGCCAATTTTGGTAAACTGAGAACTGATTTAGCCAAAGTTGACTGGAAACAGCTAGTTGAAAGCGAAACTGTGCTGTAGCATTGGGAGGCATTCAACGAGCAGACCCTCAGGGTACAGCTCAAATATGTTTTCTTAAAGAAATAGGCCAAATCTAAAGCCCCATGGATGTCAAGGCACTTGCGACGCAGAACAAAGAAAAAGGGGGCATATGCCATTGCTTGTACTCAATAGTTCAAAAACTCGAGAGGAATATAGAACGTGCAAAGTTGCAATTTAAAAGGAAATTGTGAAACTAAAGAGTGAGCATGAATATATTTTGGAAACTAAAATCAAGGAAACCGAAAGATTTACAAATACATTAAGAGCAAAGTATATCTAAAGAAAGTGTCGGGATAATTGAAGACCATAAAGGTAATCTGTGTGTGGAGGCAGGGTATGTGTGTATGCTATTTACTGAACACTTTGCATTGTTTTCACAGACGTAAGTGGCAATGCAGGCATTGCAATCGGGAAGAAGTGTGAACAATTAACTGAAATAATCATAGCGAGAGACGTAGTGTTAAGGTGGTTACCAGCTCTGAAACTGGTAATATCGACAGGGCCGCGAGAAATTTACCGAGGCTATTAAGAGAAGCAAAAGAGGAAATAGTACAGGGTCTGACCATCATTATCCTCTTTGGCTACAGGTGTGGTGCCAAAGGACAGGTGGACTGCTAATGTCGTAGCTTTAGTAAAAAATGGATAGATGTACTTTTAAAGACTAGTCAGCCTTACCTCGGTTGAGGGAATATTATTGGAAAGATTCTGAGGAACACTATAAATATTCATTTAGAAAGGCACAGATTAATCAAGGGCAGTCAGCATGGAGCTGTTGAGGGACGGTCGTGTCTGACTAAGTTGATTTCATTTTCTGAGGAGATCACAAGGAGTGTCGATGAGGATAGTGCATTTGTTGTAGTGCATGTGGATTTTAGCAAGGCTTCTGTCAAGTTCCCATATGGCAGACGGCTCACGAAATTAAAAGCCGATGGGATCCAAGGTAAAGTGCCAAGATGAATCCAAAATTGTCTTGGAGGCAGGAAGCAAAGACTAAAAGGTGTTTTTGCAACTGTAAGTCTGTTCAAGTCAGGATCCGCAGGACACAGTAGGAGGTTCCCAGTTCTTTGTGGTATACTTCAATGATTTAGACCTGAATGAAGGGATATGATTAAAACGTTTGCAGATGATACAAAAAATGGCTTTGTGGTTGATAATGTAGAAAAATGTTATTGAATGCCAGAGGATATCAACGAACTGGTCAGCTGGGCAGAATCGTGGTGAATGGAATTCAATCCGTAGAAAAGTGAGGTAATGTATTTGTGGAGGGTGAACCACGCAAAGGAACACTGATTAAATGGCAGGGCACTGAGCAGTGTCGTGGAACAAAGGGAAGCTGAATGCATGTTCCAGACCCATGAATGTAACAGGACAGGCAGAAAAGGCCTTTCAGAATGCTTACGGAATGCTTTCCTTAATTTGCCGAGGAATAAAATTCAAGAAAGTTCATATGTTAGGAGGTTCATCAAATGTGGTCATATTAATCGAATTGAAAAATATAAAAGGGGAGATCACACTGCTGGGTGTGTATTATAGACCCTCAAACAGTGGGAGCGGGATAACGGTGAAAATATGTTGGCAAATTGTTGTGGTGCATAAAATATAGGGTAGTAATTGTAGGAGATTTTAACTATCCAAATATTGAGACACATAGAGTGTGTAGGGTATAGATGGTAAAGAATTTTAAAAATGCATCCAACAGAACTTTCTGTAGTCAGTATGTAACAAGCCCAACACGAGTTTTCGATTTAGTTTTTGGGAAAAGCTGGGGAGGTTGACCGTGGGAGAGTACTTGGGCGCCAGTGGCCATAATTCAGTCAGATTCAAGTTAGCTGTGGATGAGGACAATGATTGGCTGGAATAAAAGTTCCAAATTGGGGAACAGCTAATTATGTGTCGTTGCGGAATGATATGGCCACAGTGGACAGGAAACAGCTACTTGTAGGTAAATTAGTGTCCACGTTCAAGGAGGAGACCAGGAAAGCTCACGCCAAACATGTGCCCTTAAAGAAAATCGGTTGTAATAAAAATTCGTGAGTTCCCTGGATTTTTAGTCACTTACAGGGGAGGATAAAGAAAAATAGGGAATATTATGTCATATACTGACGGCTAAATACTAAAGAATCTTTGGAGGAATATAAAAAGTTAAGAGGCAAAATTAAAAATTTTATATTAGGATTGCGAAGAGAGAGCATGGAACATTCCTGGGTAATAATTTAAGGAAAATCCAAAGATGTTCTATAAATACATAAAGAGTAAGAGGGAAACTAAAGAAAGGATAGGACCTCTTCGAGACCATGAGGGTAACGTTTGTGTGGCGGCGCAAGATGTTGGTGATGTTATTAATGAAGACATTGCATCTCTTTTCACAAAGGAAAGGGGCAATGCAGATACTGCTATCGAGGAGGTGCATAATTTTCTGGATGAAATAAACGTAGTGAGAGAGGGAGCATTCAGGGTTTTAGTAGTTTTGAAAATAGATAAGTCCCCAAGCTCGTATCACTTGTATCCTACTTCACCTCATCCTATCAGCATATCCTTGTTTACTTTCTTAATCACGTGCTTAGGTAGCTCCCTCCTTCACGCATCTGTGCTATTCGCTTCAAATACTGTTCGTTGATGCACCTTCCACCTTTTAATCAACCTTTGTTAAAGAACTTACTCTTGAAATGTCGACTGAAATCATCGGTGTCTGTCTTATATTTATGACCTCTAATTCATACCTCCTGCACCATAGCAAATATTTTCTCCTCGTCGACGTTATTATGCACCTTCCAAATATTAAACACAATGTCTACTTTGTCTTTCGTAGAGAAAAGCTCCCCAGTCTGTTCAATCTTTCACGCTTTGTAAATCCTTCCAGTATTGGCCGAATTGCTTCATGCTTTGCTTTGATATTCAATGATTCTACGATTTAGTTTTCAATGGACTGGGAGATACAACATGCCGGCCAATTGTTTGAATCTTTGCACCGAAATTTAGATTATTAAAACAGTTACATTGTGTAGCTGCGATGGCCGGGTTGTTAAGACATCTGATTGGAAATCCAATGTGGTTTCCCCACGTTAGAATCTTGCTCGCAGCGATTCGGCAGCAAATGTCTTATTTTCTTAAATGGGTCCCTGACGAGATCACTGATCCCGAAACTGATCGGAATTCCCTCAACAGCCCTTATTACAATGATTGACGCAAACCTATTCTTCAAATTGGAAATACGAATAATTTACTGCATCAAATATTGAGTGTTGGTTTGTTGGGAACTTTGTTAAGAACAGTCAGAAATATACACAGAATGCAGCATTAAAAGAAGCATTTCATTAAAGAGCTCTGCAATGTTTGGGAGGAAATCACATTTCTGCTAATGAGTTGAACACGATTAGGCAGTACTCAAACCTACAATTTTCTGATAATATTAGTGTTTGCACCATAGTCAGATGCCTTATCCGATAAGCCACGCTATTCCTGCTATGCACAACATACTAATGGGCAGAATGAGCGATTACACACATCGAAATTGTATTTATTTCAGTGCCATACTTAGCACCGCAAATCTATCAGCGGCATTTTGCCATTCACTGATTGAAAAATGAGATTCCCAAATTCATTAAATGCTGGAAACACTCCGCGGTTCCATGAGCTCTTGGCAGAACCCAGATTTTCCAGCATTGCTTCAAAGTTTTGCAGGTCCGTGTGAGTTTTGTTCCTAAATGTTTAAGATGCTCTAAAAGAACAAAGCTAAGGTACTCGCAACCCTGCCCTCCCCCACCCACATAAAAAAAGTCAGCAAGCTATTCATTCTGCTAGTTGTCTCCTGACACCGCATTCGCTGACATGGCTTAAGGCTCTTCTTGTTCCTATGTAACAGTCTAGAGGCCCTAGTGGTTTATTTGTTACAATCAAGCATGTGGACATCGCTAGCACGGGCTGCATTTGTTGCCCATATTTAATTGCCCTTGATAAGGTGGTGGTGAGCAACCCTATGCAACTGAATGGCTCGCTATGAATCTTCAGAGGGCAGTTAACAATAAACCACATTGCTGTGGGTCTGGAGTCACATATAGGCCCAGACCGGTAAGGTTGGAATATTTTCTTGACTGATGAAACATATTGGTTTTTTATGACAATGCTCACCTGCACTGATACTGTTAAAATTCCAGATGTATTTAATTACATTTAAATTACCGTACTCTCGTGGTGGCCTGTTATTTCCTATCTCTGGATTACTAGTCCAGTGACATAACTGTCATGCTACTATGATTGTCCGCCTGTTTAATGTGCTCGAGGGGTTGAATGACTACTCCTGTTCCTGGGCAACACGTTGAGGTACGGAATGGCAATCCCTCGTCCGGTGAACATAACCATCATGTTACGATTACTGGTCTCTGCCTATGTAATGTGCTCGAGGGTTTCCATGACTCTTCTGTTCCTGTGTGTAATATCACAAGAGTCCTGTTATTATAAACTGCCTCGGGTGTGTTGCACTTCGATTAAGAACAAGATCCGACTTCCTGTGTTGCCTGCATGGCTTCGGATTGTGGCGCCCTCTGGTGTCAGATGACCCCGAGCATAAATATATTAAACTGTGCAAAAGGTTCAGGTATGGAATGGCATCCGCCTAGCCCCATGTAGCTTGCTCGAGGGGTGGATTAGCCTCCTCGGGTTTCTGTATAACAGATCCGTGGGTCTAAAATGCCTCATCTTCAGCCTATGCCTCAGGCTCGCGGGGTTAATGGCCCCGTCCTGTCCTGGTGTTACAGACTTGAGGGGTCGAATGGCTTCCTCCTATTTCTGTGCAAAATATTCTTGGGTTTGGCAATGCCTTTTCGTCATCTATGCAACAGGTTCCTGCCACTGAATGGAGTTCAACTGTTCTTGTGAAACAGGGTCAAGTATAAGAATGGCTTCCTCCTGTCCTTTGCAACTGATTTGAGAGGTGAATGAACTCCGCCTGTCATCGGATCGATGTCTTGCTCCTGTTCCTGTGGAAAAGACTCAGGGCACTGAGAGGATCAGTGGAGCCTCTTTTGTAACAGGAAGTGAGGTGCCACAGTTTCACTTCTCTGAAATATTGATTTGCTGCAAAATTCACTGTGTAGCCCAGGAAACACCAAAGCCTCACCGAAAATCCGTCTCTGGTGGGAGACAAATCAACAACTTTCAAATGCCTTTTATCCCATTGTCCAAATGACCAATGCGCTATCCATTGCGCCACAGAGCCGCCAACTATTATAGCAATACAAAAGTAAATTAGTGTTGATGCTTGAAAGCTGAACTAAAAATAGAAAAATCTGGAAACACCCAGCCGAACAGGCAGAATCAGTGGAGAGTGAAACAGAGTTAAGATTTCAGTTCGACGAACTTTCATCGCAAATGCATCATTCTGTGTGTGTTTAAAAAGGATGCTCTGTCATTCCCGAATCATCCTGTGTCTGTTTGAGAGATGTGTTGTCATAGACACATAGAACTTTATAGCACAGAAGGAGGCCAGTTCAACCCATCGTGTCCGCGCCGTCCGTCAAAGAGATATCCAGCCTAATGCCACTTTACTGCTCTTGTCCCATAGCCTGGTAGGTTGCTCGATTTCAAGTGCAAATCCAAGGCTTTCAATTGTAGTGAGATGTTATGTTTACGGCAATTGTCACCATTACTGATACTGTAAAAATGACAGATTTATTTAACTGAATTTAAAATCCACTCGTCTCGTGGTGTGCTGTGATTTCCTTTCGCTGGATTACGAGTCCAGTAACATAACCATCATGTTACTGAGATTGACCTCCGCATATTTAATCTGCTGGTGGGGTTCGTGTGCAACAGGGACGGAATGGCATCCTCCTGGATCGGTGGCATTGCCATCATACTATTATTATTGGTGTTCGCCTGTGTAATGTGCGCGAGCAGCTGTGCAACCGCTGCAGGGAACTTATGGCATTCCCCTGGTCCTATGTAACAGGCTCGAGGGATTGATTAGCCTGCACCTCTTCCTGTATAACAGTTTTATGGGTCTGAAATGCCTCGTCCACATCCTTTGCAACAGGTTGGAGGGCTAACTGCACTTCTACTCGTTTTGCTGAAAAGGCTCAAGGAACTAAATGGCTTCTGCTTCAGAGTTTAATGGATTCGTCCTGTCATTGTGGAACAGGCACGATGGCATGCTACTGTTCCTGTGTAACAGACTTGGCATACAAAGATAAATCAGAGAAAATGTGGGGAGGATTGGACCCACTTGAGAAACAGGAAGTGCAGGGGCCGCAGTTTCCGTCCCTGAAACAAAATGCACTGTGCGGCTCAGCAAACGCTAACCCAAAATCCAACGCTGGTTGGATTCGAACCCACAACCTTTTAATGCTTTATTTACTATTGACTAGAAATCCAATGCGCTATCCGTGGCGCCACAGAGCCGCAATGTTGTAGCCATAGAAAAGAAAAATAGTGTTAATGCTTGTACCCGGAAACACTCAGCAGATCAGGCATTATCGGGGGAGAGAGCAACATAGTTAACGTTTCATGTGGATGAATTTTCATCGCAACTGGAACATTCTGTGTTTGTTAAAAACGGATGATCTGTCATTCCCGAATCATCCTGTGTCTGTTTGGAAGACTTGTGTTGTCAGAGTCTCAAATACATTTACAGCACTGCAGTAGGCTATTTCAGCTCATCATGTCCGTGCGGTCCGGCAAACAGCTTTTTAGGCTAATCGCAATTTCTAGCTCTTGGTCCAAGCCCTGTAGGTTACGGCGTTTCAAATGCACATGCAAGAACTTTTTATACGTAGTGATGGCTGCTGCTTCTACCACCTTTTCAGATATTCTTTCTCACCTTCTGCGTGAAATCATTTCCCCTCAAATACTCTCCAACCTCCTACCAATTACATGAAATCAATGCCCCTGGTTATTGACCATTCTGATAAGGTAAATAGATCCGTCCTATCCACTTTATCTGGTCCGCTCATAATTTTACACACTTCAGGAAGGTCCCAACTCAGCCTCGTCTGTTCCAAACAAAACACACCCAGCTTCTCTAACTGATCCACATAGCTAAATTTTCAAGCCCAAGTAATATTCTCCTGAATCGACTCTGTACACTCACGAGTGCAATCAGATATTTCCTGCAATTCTGTGACCCGAACAGCACGCAGTACTCTAGTTGTGGCCTAACTAGTGTTGTACACAGTTCAAGCAAAACTTTCCCGCTCATATATTCTGTGGCTCAGCTAATGAAGGCAAGTATTCCGTGCTACTTCTTAGCCACTTTCGCTACCTGGCCTCCTACCATCAGGGATCTGTGGGCATGCATTCGAAGGTCCCTTTGCGCATCCGCACGTCTCAGTGTCCTGCAATTTAATGTTTATTCCCTTGCCTTAGTATACCCGCCAAAATGTATGACCTCACTCTTCTCCGATTTGAATTGCATAAGCCACCCTCCTGTACACCTGGCCATTTCATTCATAGCTTCCTGCAGTCTACAGATTTCTTCCTCATTATTAACCATACCAGCTTGACCAAGCGTTTAGCTACCTGTGCTAAGTTCTTCTTATGCCTCTCGGTGTCAAATTGTTATTGCATAATACTTGTGTGAAACGCCTTGTTACGTTTCGCTACATGAAAGGCGCTATATAAATACAAATGTGTGTTCATGTTTAAGAAGGGTGTTACATAATGCTGTATAAAGTCCGCAGTACATGAAGAGGCCATTTTCTCCAACAGGTTTTTCAGGAGTTAATGCTGCGCACGAGCGCCCTCCTGCCTTACTTCACTTCATCCTTTCATTACTTCCTTCTAATCGTTTTTCTCATATGTGCCTAGTTAACACCCTGTTAAATGCACCTGTGCTAGTGGTAGCATCTTCCACATTCTAACTATTCTTTGGTAAAGAAGTTACTCTTGAATTGCCAAGTGAATTTATCGATGACTATCTTTTATTTATGACCACTAGCTATGAACTATGGCAAATTCTATCTTTAGGTCAATGTCTGCCTTGTCTTTTCTCCAGAAAAGCTCCCCCGTCTGTTCACTCTTTCCTGATAAGTAAATCATTTCAGTTCTGGTAGAATTGCTTCCTTTCGTGATGTGTGACTCTGTCATGCTACAAATTAATTTTCACATCGACTGGCAGATACCCCAGGCAAGCATGCAGGCCACTTCTCTGATATTTTGCACCTATCATTGGACTGTTTAAACAGTTCCATTGCATATCTGCGATGGCCGAACAGTTAAGACGTTGGTCTCGAAATACAATGGACTCGCAGCGATGCTACAGCAAGCTTGTTTTTCTTTACTCGGCTCCCTGTGGATGTCACTGGCCCAGAATCTCATCACAATTCCGCGCACTGCAGTTTATTAGATTGATTGGTGCGAAGCTCTTCTTTGAATTAGAAACATCAATAATAAATGAAAATTTTTTGTTTTGTTGGTAACTATTTGAACAAATCAGAGAGAAATAAACACAGAGAACAGCATGAACATAATGCCTTTCAATAAAGAACCTACCAATGTTTGGAAGCAAATCACCTTCAACTAATGTGTGTTAACCTGGTTACGTTTTACAACGTTGAACATGATTTGATAAAACCACAATTGCAGGAATTAAATCTGCAATCTTCTGATAACATTAGTACATGAACCGAAGTGAGACGACCTATCCATTAAGCCACGTGGCCCGTCGCAGTTTACAGCAGACGAATGAAAAGAATGAGGGATTAAACGCCGGTATTGTATTTTTTTCAGTTCCATACTTTGCATTGCAAACCAATCAACGACAGTGAGCCATTCGCTGATGGAAATACGAGATGTCACAAAGCCCCGGAGATATGAATTTGTTCATTAAATGCTAGAATCTATCCAAAGTTCCATGAGCTCTCGGCAGAACAAATGCTTTGCAGCCTTGCTTCAAATTTTTGCAGTACCCGTGAGGGTTCCGTTCCCAAATGTTTAAGTTGATGGAAATTAGTTTCACCCACCACCAAAATTAAATAAATGACCAGCACGTGAATCGAATGCACGACATTGGATTTATGACCATTACGCTCTAAACAACTGAGCAAACCAGCCTTATTGTTATGCACTGTTTTCAGACGCTGTGAAAGAAAATCTAGCACTTCTACAGCGAATATCACCTCTGGGGTTTCCAAAGCGGTTCGCAGCTAATTAAGTATATTTAAAATTGTAGTCAATGTTGTAATGTAGGAAATGCAAACATTTACAAAATGGAACAAAACCATTTCCGCAAATCGTGTAGGAACCAGACGAACAACAGCATTCCAGCCTAATTCCCACTTTTCAGCTCGAAGTATGCCCTGCAAGTTATAGCAATTTTAAGTGCTCATCGAATTATTTTAAAGTGTGTGATGGTTTCTGCGTCTGCCAAACATTCAACTCCCATTTACCCTCTGGGTAAAGAAATGTCCATCATAGCTTATCGAAACAACCACACCTCCCTAATTACTTTAAATATATTCACCCTGGTTGTTAACCATTGTGGCAATGTAAACAGGTGTTCCTATCCACTTTATCAGGCCCCACATATTTTTGTCCACCTTAATATGGTCTCCCCTCAGCGTTCTATGTTCCATAGAAAGCTGAACAGCCTTTCCAACCTTTCCTTGTAAGCAACATTCTCCAGTTCAGGCAGCATTCTTGTAATCTCCTCTGCACCCTTTCCAGTGCAATCACATGTTTCCTGAAATGTGGTGAACATAACTGTACACTGTACTCCAGCTGCGGCCTAACCAGTGTTTTATACATTTCAAGTATAATGTCCTTGCCATTGTATTCAATGCCTCGATTAATAACGGCATGTATTCCACATACCTTCTGAACCATCTTATCTAGCTGGCCTGCTACCTTCATGGATCTGTTGATCTGCACTCCAAGGTCCCTTTGTTCCTCTACACATTTCAGTGTTCTACCATTTATTTTTTTATTCACTTGCCTTGTTAAACCACCGTAAAAGCCTTACCTCACAATTATCCGAATTGACGTCCATTTGCCACTGTTCTGCCCACCTGCTGAGTACATTGATATCTTCCTGCAGTTTGCAGGTTTCTTCTTCTTAGCAACCACATATGAAACAGATTATTTGGCCCAAGCAGTCCATGCCAACATTAATGCCCCACTTCATCCTCGTGGAACACCTTCTGGCTCTGTGTATAGTCACCTTTTACGTGGCACAAGTCGCTGGAGAAATACCACCAACGATATATCCGCAAGACCCTACAAATCGCCTCGGAGGACTGACACTCCAATATTAGTGTCCGCGATCAGGCCAACATCCCCAGCATCATAGCACTGACCACAAACGACCAGCTCCGTTGAACGCGCCACATTGTTCACATTCCTGCACCAAGTCTCCCAAAACAAGCGCTCTAATAGGAAATGCTACATGGCAAGCGAGCCCGAGGTGGGCAGATGAAACGTTCGAAGGGCGCTCTTCAATCATCTTTGAATGAGACCTGGGAGGCCGTGGCGAAACACAGCCCAAGTGGAGGGAGAGCATCCGAGAGGGCGCTAAGCACCTCGTGTCTCATCGCTGAGAGCATGTCGAAAGCAAGCGCAGGCAGTGGAAGGAGCGTGTGGCAAACCAAACTCCCACCCAACGTTAAACGATTGTCTATCCCAGCTGTGACAGAAACTGCAATTCCCGTATTGGCAGTTCAGTCACCTAAGAACTCACATTTTTTAGTGGAAGCAAGTCTTCCTCGATGCGAGCGACTGCCTATGATGACGATGGTCCAGTTAACCTTGTGGTGAATGGTGACACCAGGGTGTTGTTGGTGAGGGATTATGTGATGGCCATGACATGGAATGCTAAGTGGCGCTGGTTTGACTCTCGCTTGCTGGAGATCGTGATTGCCTGGCACTTGCGTGAAGCGAATGTCATAATCTGTTCGATGTTGTTATTTGCGACATACAATAAAATATGCACAGTCGTTGTCGATAGAGTAGAGAACAATTGATAACTACAGAGTGGATGCAGGGAGATCAGTGCAGCTTGTTGATGGATATTTGCAAGACTTGAAGGCATCGCGGAAATTTGAGCCAAGGACACAAAAGTACCTGGAATTTAAACTTTCACAGTATGGCTGATGACCTCAGTTGGTTGGAGCGTGGTGTTCCTAAAACCACGGGCGCAGATTCTATCCCCATGTGGTCCATTGCATTTTTCGTGGCGTTGCTCGTATATTATTCGTGTTGTTATTAAGCAGCGTAAAAATTTCGGAAGGAAACTCACACTAGACCTGCAACACCTTGAAGTAATGCTGCAAAACTTTCGATCTGCTGAGCGCTCATGGATCTGAGAGGTTAACCCTTTGTTTCTCTGGCCAACGATGTTCCCTGATCTGCTAAGTGATGCCAGCATTTATTGAACAATTCCATATGCAGCATCGGCTGAAAGTTGCATTTTATTTTATTGCTGTGTCCCCCCCCCTGCATTATGAAATAAAATTGTTGCATATAAGTTGCAGAGGTTGGAAAGTGAAATTAAGTATAAATCGGAGCATTGGTGCTTCAGCAGTAGAAAGATCGCATACTCATCAATCTGTGCAATGAAATAATTCCTGTAATGTGGTAATCCAAATTGCAAGCAGTACTCTAGCTGTGGCCCTACTAGCGTTTTATACAGTTGAAGCATAACCTCCCTGCACGTATATTCTATGCCTCACCTAATAAAAATATATTCCGTAGGCCTTCTAAACCAACTGTCATTCCACCATCATGGATCTGTGAAAATGCTCTGTTCCTCAATACGTCTCAATGTCCTACCATTGATTGTGTATTCCCTTGCCTTGATCACCCTTCCCAAATGCATTACCTCTTATTTCTCCGGAATTAATTCCATTATTTACTATTCTGCCCAGCAGTCGGCGGCATTCCTCTTCATCGTCAGCCACACATCTGTTTTTTGTATAATTTGAAAACGTCTTAATCATGCCCCTACTTTTTAGTCTAAATTATTGATATATGCCACAATAAGCAAGGTAACTAGTACTGAGCCCTACGGTACCCCATTAGAAATAGCATTCCAATCACTTATTCAAGGGAAAATGAGCATAGAATCGTAAAGGAGGAAAGCACAGCTAGCGCTGAATGTCGAAGAGTAATATGGCAGTTCGGAAGACAGCAAAGAAAGATTGGAAAATAGAAAATACATGAATTTTTCTGTGCGTAATGGCATATTCCTAAATGCAAGTAGTTTGGTGAATAAGGCAGTGGAGCTGACGGCACAGATAAACATGTTGAACTATGATATCTTAGAAATTACTGACACGATGGCATAAAAAGGGGCAGGATAGGCTTCTCAACATTCCTGGTGGCAGGGTTTTCATACAAGATAGATATATTGTTATAAACGACAGGTGGCAATATAGTTTAGAAACAAATTACAGCTATGAGAAGGGTTGATATTTTAGAATGTTCTTCAAATGAGGATAATTGGGTATTACTAAAGGAGAAAAACGAATATCTAAACCACTTGCAATGTACAATAAGCCCGCAAACAATCTGAGGGAGATAGAAGAATAAATTAGTTGGTAGATGACTGACAAATGCATGAACATTGGGCAGTATTATTGGGGGAGTTAAATTACGGTGATATTAACTGGGATACAATCAGTTTAAATGTATAGACGGCACAGAATTCCTAAATAGCATTTAGGGGAACTTTTTTTTAGCCCGTATGTAGCAAGCCAACAAGGGAGGGGACGGTTCTGTACTTCGGTTTGGGCATCTAAGCTGGGCAGTTGAAAGGGTTACAATGGGATATCATTGCAGTGAATCCGCGAGACGAAGAACATCGTGGATAGCACGTTTCTTGAGGTGATCACAAGGCAGCTTAAGAGTGTGCAGGCGGATAATGAATGTGTGGGCGTCAGACACAAGGGGCGGATCCTCCAGTTATTGTATAAGTCCCCTGAGTGATTCTCGGTCCCCTACCAGCATTCTGTTCTGAGTATTGGTGGGGCCGATGGTTCAATGGGGCATGCAGCCAGAGCCAATTCAACGTTTGGATTGCTGGCTCATCTGCAGAGAGCGGCGCGGGGAGGGGGGGTGGGGGGAGAAGAGTGCAAGAGCAATTTTGGTCAAAGATTCGATAGTTAGGAGAGCAGACAGGCTGCAGACATCATTGCAGGATGGATTTTAGCCTCCATGACGCAAGATCAACCTTTTCACTGTGCTGCTGCATGGGATGCTGCGGGAAGAGGGGCAACAGCCATAGGTTTTGGTGTATTATGGTGTAAATGATATCGGTAGAAAGATGGATCAGGCCCTGCAGGCAGATTATAGGTAGATAGAGATTAAAAAGCAGGACATAAAATGTAATAATTTCTGGATTACTCTCGATTTCAAGCGCCGCTGAGGAGTATGACATTACAACTATTAATTAGAGATGGCTGAAAGAAGGGCTGGTTTGATAGCTCAACATTCCTGGTAACAAGGTTTTTAGGCAGGACAGAAAAGTGAGATAAAACCGAGGTGAGGGGATAGGTTGCAGTATTCATTAAAGTAATTATTGCAGCTGAGAGGAGAGATAGGATGTTTGATGAATCATCAAATCAGACCATATGGGATGAGTTTAACAACATAAATGGGGCGATCATACGACTGGGAGAGTATTATAGACATCCAAACAATCCGACGGAGAAAGAAGAACAAGTATGCAGGCAAAATTATAGTGCAGTGATAGAAGTCGATTTCAACTCGACTAATAATGACTAGCATCGAATTACTGTGAAATATATAGAAGCTGCGGAACTCCTAAAATGCATTCAGTAGATCGTTAGTAGATATTATTTACCAAGCCAAACAAGAGAGGGAGAGATACTGGCTTAATTTCAACGAATGAAACTGAGCAGAGTTATCAGTGGAAGAGCATTTTGGTTCCAGTGATTATAATTCAGCTACATTTAGTGTAGTTATTGAAACATAGAAACAAAGAAAATAGGTGCAGGAGTAGGCCACCCGGCCCTTCGAGGCTGCACCACCATTTGATAAGATCATGGCTGATCATTCAACTCAATAATGCTTTCCTGCTTTCTCTCTATATCCCTTTTATCCCTTTAGCCATTAGGGCAATTTCTAAGTCCCTCTTGAGTATATCCAATGCAATAGCGTCAACAGTTCTCTGCGTTTTGGAATTCAACAGCTTAACAACTGTCTGACTGAAGACATTTCTCCTCTTCTCAGTCCTAATGCCTTAACACTGATCCTTAGTCGATGTCGCCTGGTTCTGGACATCCACAACAAAGGGAACATTCTTCCTGCATCTAATATGTCCAGTCCCGTCAGAATTTAATATGTTACTATGAGATCCCTTCTTATCCTTCTAAACTCCAGTGAATACAGGCGCAGTCGATCCAAGCTCTCCTCATATGTTAGTTCTCGCATCCCGGGAAACATGGCTGGTAAATTTTCACTGCACTCGCTCAATAGCAAGAACGTCCTTCGTCAGATTCGGAGACCAAAACTGAACACAATATTATAAGTGAGGGCTCACTAAGGCCCTGCACAACTGTAGTAACACCTCGCTACTCCAATACTCAAATCCCATAGCTGTGAAGTTCAACATACTATTTGCCTTCATCACCGACTGCTGTATCTGCATGCTAACTTTCAATGACTGATGAACCATGACAGTTAAGTCTCGTTTACCACCCTTTTTCCTAATCTGCCAACATTCAGATAATATTCTGCCTTCGTCGTTTTAGCACCGAAGTGGAGATCCTCACATTTTTCCACATTATAATGCATCGGCCATATATTTGCCCACTCACCATACCTGTGCAAGTCACCCTACAGCCTCTTAGATTCCGCCTCACAGCTCACACCCAGCTGTGAGTCTTATGCAAATTTGGAGATACTACACTCAATTCCTTCATCTAAATCATTAATGTATATTGTAAATAGCTGGGGTCCCAGCACTGAGCCCTGCGGCACCCCACTATTCACTGCCTGCAAATCTGAAAAGGAACAGTTTCCCCCAACTCTCTGCTTCCTGTCTGCCAACCAGTTCTCTATCCACGTCAGTACATTACCCCCAATAGGAAGTGCGTTCATTTTTCACATCAATCTCTTGAGTGGGACTTTTTCAAATGCCATTTATACGTCCAAATACACCATACCACCGGCTCTTCTATGTCCACTCTACGAGTTACATCCTCAGAAAAATGTAGAAGATTTGTCAAGAAGGATTTCCATTTCATAAATCAACGCTGAATTGGAATTATCCAGTCACTGCTTCACAAATGTGCTGCTATTTTATCTTTATTAATTGATCCCTACATTTTCCCCACTACTGATGTCAGTCGAACCAACCTACAATTATCCGTTTTCTCTCTCCCTCATTTCTGAAAAAGTGGTTTTCATTTGCTACCTTCCAGTCCATCGGAACTGAACCAGAATCGATAGACTGTTGGAAAATGATCACCAATGCATCCACTATCTCTAGGGCTACTTCCTTATGTGCTCTGGGATGCAAACTATCAGGCCACGGTGATTTATCGGTCTTCAATCCAATCAATTTCCCAGCACAATATCTCGCATAATAAGCATTTCCTTCAGTTCCTACTTCTCACTGGACCCTCGGTCCCCTAGTATTTTCGAAGGTTATTTTTGTCGTCCTTCGTGAAGGCAGAACCAAAGTATTTGTTTAATTGCTCCGCCATTTCTTTGTTCCCCATTATATGTTTACGAGAATCTGACTGCAAGGGACCTACGTTTGTTTTCACGAATCTTTTTCTTTTCACTTATCTATAGAAGCTTTTGCAGTCAGTTTTTATGTTCCCAGCAAGCTACCTCAATTACTCTATGTTTCAACTCATAATTAAACCTTTGTCCTCCACTACTGTATTATACAATTCTCCGGGTGCTCACATTTGCTGCTTTTTCTCGCCAATTCGTATGCCTCTTCCTTAGATTTACCACTATCCTTAATCTCCCTTGTTAGCCGTTTTTGTGCCACCTTCCCCGTTTTATTGTTACTCCAGACAGGGAAGTACAATTGTTGAAGTTCATCCATGTGATCTTTAAATATATGCCATTGCTTCCCACCCTCCACCCTTTTAGTATCACTCGCCAGTATATTCTTGCTAATTCACATCTCATACCATCGAAGTTACCTTTCCTTAAGTTCAGGACCATAGTCTCTGAATAAATTGGTGGAGAAACTCATCCCAATTACACTTCAGGAAATCCTCCTCCAGCATTGCTACCAGTTTGGTTCGCCCAATCAAAATGTAGATGAAAGTCGCCCATGATAACTGCTGTACCTTTACTGCACGCATCCCGAATTGCTTGTTTGATTCTGTCCTCAACCACACTACTACTGTTGGGTGGTCTGCACACAACTCCCACTTGCGTTTTCTTCCCTTTGATATAACGTAACTCCACCCATACCGATTCCACCTCATCCAAGCTAATGTCCTGCCTTACTATTGCATTACTTTCCTCTTTAGCCAAAAACACCACACTCTTTCATTTCAGTCTATCCTTCCTGAATGTTGAATTCCCCTGGATGTTGAATTCCCAGCCTTGGTCAGCCTGAAGTCATGTCTCCGTGATGCGAATTACATCATATCTGCGTTGTTAATTCTTCCACATTATTATGAATACTCCTCGCATTAAGCTACAGAGCCTTCAGGCTTGTCTTTTAAAAATGTTCCCCTTTAGAGTTCTGCGGTAATGTGGCCCTTTTTGCATTTTGCCTTGGGTTTCCCTGCCCTCGACTTTCACATTTCTTCTTTCTATATTTTGCTTCTTCCCATTCTACTGCCCTCTGTCTCCTTGCACAGATTCCCCCCATGCTATATTAGTTTAACCCCTCCCCAACAGCACGATCACACGCTAGTAATTGGACATAGGTTCTAGTCCTGCCCAGGTGCAGACCGTCTGGACAAAGTTAGACCGGGAATAAAAAATCTCAATCGGGGCAAGGCCAATTTTTTAAAGTGGAGTTAGGATTTAGCAAAAGTAGACTGGAAGGCATAACTGTGTCAGAGCATTGGGAGGGATTGACGGAGCACATCCTCAGGTTTCAGAGCAAGTATGTTCCCTCAAGTGAAACAGGGTGTGACTAACAAATCCAGAGCCCACTGGATGCCAAAGAGTTTAAAGATTGGAATAAAGAAAAAGTGCGGGCTTATGCCGTAGCGAGGGCTCAATGTTTCAGAAACTGGAGAGGAATATAGAAATTGCAAAGTGAAATTGAAAAGGAAATTAGGAAAGCAAAGAGAGAGCAGGAACACATTATGGCAAGTAAAATCAATGCAAACCCAAAGGTTTAAAAATACATTTAGAGCAAGAGGATATCTAAAGAAAGAGTAGGGCTCATTAGAGACCGCAAAGTTGATCTGTGTGTGGAGGCGGAACACGAAGTTATCGTTCTGAATGAATACTTTGCATCTATTTTAATAAAAAAGAGTGGCGATGCAAACGTTTCAATCGGGGAGGAACAATGTGAAATATTAAATGAAATAAATATTGCAAGATTGGAAGTATTACGGGGTTTAACTGCTTTGAAATTGGAAAAACCACAGGGCCACGTGAAACGTACCCAGGCAGTTAACAGAAGCAAAAGGGATAATAGCAGAAAATCTGACCATCATAATACGCTCTGATTACAGGTGTCGTGCCAGAGGTCTTGAGGACTGCTAATGTTGTATCTTTGTTTAAAAAGGGAGAAAGGGATCGATAATAAACTACACATTAATCAGCCTAACCTCAGTTGTGGGAGAAATATTGGAAAACATTCTGAGGAACAGGATAAATAATCATTTCGAAAGTCACGGTTTGATCAAGGACAGTCAGCATAGATGTTTTCAGGGAAGGTCGTAATTGACTAAATTGATTCCATTTTCAGACAAGGATTGCCAATAAGGGTAGTGCATTTGATGTAGTATACATGGATCTTAGCAAGGCTTTTGACAAAGTTCCATAGGGCAGACTGCTCAGGAAAGTTAAAGCCCACGGAATCCAATGCAAAATGCTTGGATCCAAAATTTTCTCGTAGGCCATAAGCAATAAGTAATGCGTATTTTTGCAAATGGAAAACCGTTCGAGTGGTGATCCGCTGGGGTCAGTAGGAGGTCCCTTGCTTTTTGTGGTATATAGCAAAGAATTAGACCTGACTGAAGGGGGTATGATTAAAAAAGTTTGCTGATGATACAAAAATTGGTTGTGTGTTGAGTAATAAAAAAGAAAGCTATTGAATGTAGCTACGTATCAGTGAATTGGTCAGCTGGGCAGAATCATGTTGAATGGAATTCCACATGGAGACGTGTTAGGTAATGTATTTGGTAAGGCAAAGGAATAAACGTTAAATGGTAGGGCACTGACAAGTGTACAGGAACAACGGGAATTTTCAATACATGTCAACATACCTATGAATGTAGCAGCCCAGACAGAAAAGGACGTGAAGAAGGCATATGGAATATTTTCCTTAATTAGCCGAGGCATAGAATAAAAGAGCAGGGAAGTTATGCGTGAACTGCATAAAATACTAGTTAGGCCAAAGCTGGAGTACTGCGTGACGTTCTGTTCAGCACATGACAGAAATATTTGATTGCACGAGAGAGGATACACAGGAATTTTCGAGCATGTTGCCTGGAATGGAGAATTGTAGGTACAGGGAACGATTAGATAGATTGGGGTTATATTCTCTGGAACATAGGAGGCTGAGGGGAGCAATTTTGAAGTGGTTTAATTATGAGGGGCCTTGATAAGGTCCATGGGAAGGATGTATTTCCCTTAGCAGAGGCGGTCAACAAGCAGGAGTCATAGCTTTAAAGCAATTGGTAGGAGGTTTAGAGAGGAGTGAGAGGAAATATCTTCAGCCCGATGTTGGTGGCGCGGAATCGGGAGGGGGCTGGGGTGGTGGGCTCGAGGAAGCACTGCCTGAATAAGTGGTAGGTGCAGAAAACGTCACCACATTTGAAAAGTAATTGTATGTGTATTTGAAGTGCCGTAACCCACACGACTATCGATCAAGAGGTAGTAACTGGGATTAAGCTGGATAGCTCCTAATTGGCCGGCGCACAGACGATGGGCAGAATGGCCTCTTTGTGTGCTATAATTTTGTGTGTTCCCCTGATTCCATTAATAGCAATTGTGGTCGAGAAACAGCTCATTGATGGTAAAGCCCTGTCAGGGCGATGGGAGGCATTCAAGAGGGAGATATAAGTTCAGGGTAACCATGTTTCGATAAAGAAAAACGGCAGCCGTGGGGTATCTAAAGCCCCTTGGATGAAAAGGTGCATAGAGGGAAAGATAAGTCAAAGATAGAAGTTTCTATTCGACATCGAGAACCCAATACTTCAGAAAGCCTCGGGGTGAAAATATAAAGGAAATTTGGAAAGAAAAGAGATAGCATGAAAAACACTGGCACGTCGACTCAAAGAAAACCGAATGATATTTCACAATTACATAAAGAACAAAAGGACAACTAAGGGCAGAATATGGCATTTAGGGACCAAAATGTTAAACTATGTTTGGATGCGGAGTATGTGGGTAAGTTACTTAATGAATATATTGCAGCTGATTTTATAAAGGAGGGCGACGATGCCGATGTTAAAGTTAACAAAAAGAGAATGTAACTTTCGATTGGATAAGCATAGTAAGGCAGCAATGATTAAGGAATGTGTCTTCTTCCAATGTAAATAATTCTCCAGGACGTGATGAAATATATCCCAGGCTATTAAAATACGCAAATGTGCAAATTGCGGAGGCTCTGTCCACCATTTCGGAATCGTCCCTTGCATGCCGGAGTGGTACGAATGCATTGGAGAACTGCTACCGTTGTAGCATTATTTAAAAAGGATGACAGTGAAAGACCGAGCAATTACAGATCACTTAGTTTAACCCCGGTGATGGCAAATTATTGGAATCAACGCTCAGGGACAGTACAAACCTTCATTTAAAAAGTCATAGATTATACAAGGACAGTCAGCATTGATTTGTTAAGGAAAGTCGTGTCTGATATTATAAATGAATTTTTTGAGGAGGTAACATATAGTTTCGATTCGGGCAGTGCAGTTGGAGTAATCCACATGGATTTTAACAAGGCTTTTAAAATGGTGTGACATGGCAGGCTGATCAAAAAAGTAAAAGTCCATAGGATCTGTGGGAATATTGATAATTAGATCCAAAATTGTATCAGTGGCAGGAAGCAATTGGTTGATGTAAATTGATGCGAATGCTAGGCTGTTTACAATGGGGTCCATAGGGCTCAGTCCTCAGTCTCTTATTTTCTGTAGTTACATTAATGAGTGAGATGTAAATCTAGGTAGCATCATAAAGAATTTACAGATGATGGTTAAGTAGTCTGTGTGTTTGACAGTGACGAGGGAAGCTTAGGCTGCAGGAAGATATCGATTGAACGGTCAGTTGTGTAGAAAATAGGTAAATGGAAATAAATCAAGAGAAGTGTGAGCTAATAGAATTGGGGAGGTGCATCAAGGCAAGGGAATAAACACAAAATACGTGGATACAGAGAGGTGTGGAGGAACACAGTGATCTTGGTGTGAATGCCCTCAGTTCCTTAAAAATAGAGGACAGTTCGATTATATAGTAAAACATGCAAATGGAAACTTTTACTTTATTAGCTGAGGCATAGGATGTAAGAGCAGTGAAGTTACGGTGGAACTAAAAAGCCCTATTTCGGCCACAGCTAGAGCACTGCTGCAGTATTGTCACCACATTACAGGAAATGTGTGATTGCGCTCGAGACGGCACAGAGGACATTATGAGTAACGGGAAGATTGAAGTTACGAGGAAAGATTGGATGAACTGGCTTTTACTTTGTTTGGAAATGAGGAGGCTGAGGAAAGATTGAATTGAGGAGTATGAAATTATGAGGTCCTTGATAGAATCGATTGAAAGGAACTGATAAAGGACATTTGCCTTAGCAGACGGGGCTAAAACCAAGCACATCGATGCAAAATATTTGCTGGAATGATCAGAGGGAGATGAGGGGAAAAATTCATCCAGAGGATGGTGGGTATCTGGAGCTCACTACATGAAAGGATGGTAGACACAAAACACTCACCACTAATTATAAAGTGCTTGGATGTGCACTTAAGTAACCGTGCCCTACAGGGCAACGGACGTCGTGCTGGAGGTGGGTTTAGGCTAGTTAGCTAGTTGTCGTCAGGCAGAGACACAATGGCTTCCCTCCGTGTCGTAATATATCTATATTCTATGAGGAGGGAGAGGGAAAGATGTGGCGAGGTTTAGTAAGGGAATTTCAGAGCTAAGGACGCAGGCAGCTGAAGGTACGGCCGCCAATGGTTGAGTGATTATAATCAGGGGTGAACAAGGGGGCAGGATTAGAGAAGTGCAGATATTTCAGAGGGTTGTGCAGCTGGAGGATATGACAGACATAGGGAGGGGCGAGGAAATGTGCGATTTGAAAGGAAGGAAGAGATTTTAAAATCGATGAGTTGCTGAACCGGGAGCCAATGTTGGTCAGCGAGCACATGGGCGATGGACGAACGGGGCTTGGTGGGGAGAGCTGCGAACCATCAAAGGGCTGAAAACGTTCATGGAAGTTGTGCACAGACCACCAAAAAGTACTAGTGAGGTTGGGGACGGCTTCAAACAGGAAATTCGTGATACGTGCAATAAAGGGACAGCAGTTATCTTGGGTGACTTTAATCTACATATTGTTGGACTAACCAAACTTGTTACAATATTGTGGAGGACAATTTCCTGGAGTCTATAAGGCATGCGATTCTCGAACAATATGTCGAGTAACCAACCAGAAAGCCATCCATCCTCGTCTGCCTCTGGTGTAATGAGAGATAGTTAACTAGCAATATTGTCATGCGAGGCGCCTTGTGGAAGAGTTACCATAATATGGTAGGATTCTTCTTTAAGATGGAGAGTGATGCAGTTAATTCAGTTCAGGGACCTGAACTTAATAAAAGGTAACCTCCATGGTATGAGACGTGAATTGGCTAGGATCGACTGGCGAATGATACTTAAAGGGTTAGCGGTAGATCTGTACTGGCCGATACTTAAAGATCACATGGATGAACCACAACAATTGTACATCCCTGTCTGGCACAAAAGTAAAACGGGTAATGTGGGTCAACCGTGGCTAACAGGGAAAATTATGGTTAGTGTTAAAATCAAGTAAGGGGCTTATTGATAGGCCAGAAAAAGCTGCAAACCTGAGAACTGGGAGAAAGTTAGAATGCAGCAAAGGCGGATTAAGTATTTAATTATGAGGGGGGAAATAGAGTATGAAAGAAATCTTGCAGGTAACTTGAAAACCAACTGCAAAAGCTTCTATAAATATGAGAAGAAAAAAAGCTTAGTGAAGACTAATGTATGTCCCTACATCGGAAGTGGGGAAAATGTTGGAATCAATTATTAAAGATGTAACACCAGCGCATTGGAAAGCAGTGAGAGCACCTGTTCAAGTCAGCATTGATTTATGAAAGGGAAATCATGCTTGACAAATCTTCAAGAATTTTTTGAGGATGTACCTAGTCGAGTGGAGAATAGAGATCGATTGGATGTGGTGTATTTTACTTTCAAAGGGCTTTTGACAAGGTCCCACACAAGAGATAAGTGTGCAAAATTAAGGCACATGATACTCGGGGTAATGTATTGAGGTGGATAGAGAACTGGTTCGCAGACAGGAAGCAAGAGTTTGAATAAACGTGGCATTTTTTGAATGGCAGGCAGTGATAGGGGTGCGGCAGGATTCAGTGCTGGATCCCCAGCTATTGACAATATATATTAATCATTCATACGAAGGAATTGAATGTAATATCTCCAAATTTGCAGATGACAGTAGGCTGGGTGGCAGTACGAGCTGCGAGGAGAATGCGAAGAGGCTGCAGGGCGACTTGGACAGATTAGGTGAATGGGCAAATGCATGGCAGATGCAATATAATGTGGATAAGTGTGAGGGTATCCACTTTACTGGCAAAGACAAGAAGGCATCTTGTTATCTGAATGGTAATAGATTCGTAAAAGGGCGGGTGCAACGAAACCTGGGTGTCATGGTATATTAGGCATTGTAGGTAGGCATGCAGGTACAGCAGGTAGTAAAGAAGGCAAATGGCATGCTGGCCTTCATAAGAACATAAGACCATAAGAACATAAGAATCAGGAACAGGAATAGGCCATACTGCCCTTTGAGCCTGCCCCACCATTCAACAAGATCATGGCTGACCTGGCCGTGGAATCAGCTCCAATCACCCGCCCGCTCCCCATAACCCTTAATTGCCTTAATAGTTAAACATCTATCGATCTGTGATTTGAATACATTCAATGAGCGAGCCTCAACTGCTTCCTTGGGCAGAGAATTGCACAGATTCACAACCCTCTGGGAGAAGAAATTCCTTCTCAACTCGGTTTTAATTTGGCTCCCCCGTATTTTGAGGCTGTGCCACCGAGTTCTAATCTCCCCGACCAGTGGAAACAACCTCTCTGCCTCAATCTTATCTATCCTGTTCATTATTTTAAATGTTTCTATAAGATCACCCCTCCTGCTTCTGAACTCCAACGAGTAAAGACACAGTCTACTCAATCGACCATCATATGGTAAACCACTCATCTCCGGAATCAGCCTCGTGAATCATCTCTGTACCCCCTCCAAATCTAGGATATCCTTCCTTAAGTAAGGTGAACAAAACTACACGCAGTACTCTATGTGCGACCTCACCAATAACCAGTACAGTTGCAGCAGGACCTTCCTGCTTTTGTACTCCATCCCTCTCGCAATGAAGGGTAACATTCCATTCGTCTTCCTGATTACCTGCTGCAACTGCAAACTAACTTTTTGGGTTTCATGCACAATGACCCCCAGGTCCCTCTGCACCGCAGCATGTTGTAATTTCTCCCCATGCAAATAATATTTCCTTTTGCTGTTTTTTTTTCCAAGGTGGATGACCTCACATTTTCTCACATTGTATTTTATCTGCCAAACATTAGCCAATTCGCTTAACCTATCTAAATCTATTTGCAGCCTCTCTGTGTCCTCTACACAACCCGCTTTCCCTATAATCTTTGTTTCATCTGCAAATGTTGTTGCACTACACACTGTCCCCTCTTCCAGCTCATCTATGTATATTGTAATCAGTTGTGGACCTAGCACCAATCTCTGTCGCAGATCACAAACCACCGATTTCCAACTTGAAAAGGACACATTTATCCCGACTCTCTGCTTTGTGTTAGCCAGCGAATTCTCGATACATGCTAATACGTTTCCTCTGACTCCTCCGACCTTAACTTCTGCAGTAAATGTTTCTGTGGAACCATATCGAATGCCTTTTCGAAATCAAAATGCACTACATCCATCGATACACCTCTATCCACCATGCTCGTTATATCCTCAAATAATTCCAGTAAATTAGTTAAACATGATTTCCCCCTTCATGAATCCATATTGCGTCTGCATGATTGCACTATTCCTATCTACATGTCCCGCTATTTCTTCCTTAATGATAGCTTCAACCATTTTCCCCACTGCAGATGTTACACTAACCGGCCTATAGTTTCCTGCCATTTGTCTGCCCCTTTTGTAAACAGAGGCATTAAATTAGCTGCTTTCCAATCCGCTGGTACCTCTCCAGAATCCAGAGAATGTTGATAGATTATAACGAAATCATCGGCTATAACTTACGCCCTTTCGTTTAATACCCTGGGATGCATTTCATCAGAACCAAGGGACTTGTTTACCTTGAGTCCCATTAGCCATGTATGGATGGGTAGTGACACTATGAGAGAAATCAGTGATGAAACTGGATGGATAGTACAGTGTGAGTGTAGTCGTTGATGTGTCTGAATCGAAAGTGACAGATTGAGTGAGGTCAGTGATGCACCTGGATAAGCAGTGACAGTATAAGTGAGGGCAGCGATGTATCTGGATGGGTAGAGGCAGTATGAGTGAGGTCAGTAATATATCTGGATGGTTCGTGACTGTAGGTGAGGTCAGTGATGTATCTGGATGGACCGTGACAGTATGATTGATGTCATTGACGTATGTTGATTCGTAGTGAAAGTGTGAGTGTGTTCCGTGATGTACTTGGATGGGTAGTGACAGTCGTAGTGAGGCCACGGATGTAACTGGATGGGTAGTGACCATATCCGTGAGGTCAGTGATGTATGTGCATTTGTAGTAAATGTATGAATTTGGTCAATAATGAATTTGTCTGGGTAGTGACATTATGAATGAGGACAGTGATGTACCTGGATGGGTAGTGACATTACAAATGAGGTTGGTGATGTATCTGGATGTGTAATGAGAGTTTGAGTTAGTTCAATGATGTATCAGGATGGGTATTGACAGTGTGAATGAGGTCGGTGATGCATCTTGATGAGTAATGACAGTTTGAGTGAGGTCAGTGATGTTTCTGGATGGGTATTTACAGTATGAGTAAGGTCTGTGATATCATCATCACTTTCGGCAGTCCATCGGAATCGAGGAAGAATTGCTTCGACTCCGAAAGTGACTCATTAGCTGGAGGACAGTCCAATGAATGAACCGCAAATCCTATCACAGTTGGGACAGACATTCGTCGGGGGAAGGGGTGGGCGTGTGTGATAGATTTGCCGCACGCTCCTTCCAGTTCCTGCAACCGACCTCTTCAAGTTCGTGATGTTGAGATTCGAAGTGTTGAACACCCTTCCGGATGCACTTTCTCCACCTAGGGTGATTTTCGGCCAGGGACGCGCAGATGTCAGAGCTGATGTCAGACTTTAACAGGGAGGTTTTACCGTTGTCTTTGCAAGGTTTCCGCCAACACCTTCGGCTCGTTTGCCGTCAAGGAGCTCCACATAGATCCTCTAAGGGATTCTCATATCTCGAATCCGCACTATGCTGCCTGCGCATTGGAGCTGATCGAGTGAGATCAGTGCTTCAATACTGAGGATGTTAGCTTGAGCGAGGACAGTGAAGTTGGTGTGCTTGTACTCCCAGGGGATTCGCAGGACCTTGCGGAGACATCGTTGATGATATATAGCCAGCAACTTGAGGTGTCTCCTGTACATTGTCCATGCCTCTAAATCTTACAGGTAGGCAGGTATTACTTCAGGCCTGTAGATCAGGAGCTTGGTGTTAGATTTGATGGCCTGCTATTCGAACACTCTCTTACTCAGACGACCGAGTCTGCACTAGCGGAATTAAGCGCAATGTTGACTTTCGCGTCAATTTCTGCCTTTGTTGATAAAAGGCTCCCGAGGTATGCGAAGTGGTCCACGTTGTCGAGGGACACGCTAAGAATCTTTATGACTGGGGGTCAGTGCTAGCGGCGAGGACAGGTTGGAGCAGGACCTTTGTCTTACGGACGTTAAGCATTAGGCCCTTGCTTTCATAGGCCTCGGTGAAAACATCGACTATATCCTGTAGTTCTGCTTCAGATTGTGCACAAACGTTCCAACGGGGAGATTGCTGAATGTGATGTGGAGCATGGCAGCGAGGACGATTGAGAAGAGGATTAAGGCAATGACGCAGCCCTTTTTGACCCCAGTCTGGACGTGGATTGACTCTGTAATGGTAACGCTGTTCAGGATCACGGCCTGCATATCGTTGTGCAGTATGCAAAGGATGTTGACAAACTTTTGGGGTCATCAAAACAGAGGACGATACTCCATTAGCCTTCACGGTCAACATTGTCAAAGGACATTGTCAGATCGAAGAAGGACATGTACCAGGGCTGGCGCTGCTCGCTGCATTTTACCTGCAGCTATCGTGCTGCAAATATAATTTCCGTTGTGCTCCGTAGGGGACGGCTTCTGAACTGTGATTCCGGAGGAGCTTCTCGGCCACAGGGAGAAGACGGCTGAGGAGTAGCTGATAGTAGAGAGATTCCCTTGTAACTGCCGTAGTCGGACTTTTCCCCCTTTTGAAAGATGGTCACGATCACTGTATCTCTGAGATCTTCCGGCATGCAGATGAGACACATGAAGTCATGTATCCGCACCAGCAGTGCCTGTCCACCATATTTCAGCGCGTCAGCAGGGATTCCATCCGCTCCTGTAGCCTTGTTGTTCTTGAGCTGTTTCATGGCTTTTCCAACCTCATGCAACTTTGGGGTTTCACTGAGGTGGTGGCGAGTTGCATGCTGCGGGATGGAGTCGAGAACACTCGAGTAAAAGGCAGAGTCTCTATTGAGGAGATTTTGAAATTGTTCCTTCCAGCCTGCCCTTGCAACCTCGGTTTTCTTGATGATTGTTTCCCCGTTCTTGGCAAAGAGTCGGGTGCGGCCTTGAGACTTTGGAACTTAGGTGTCCTTGACTGCCATGAAGAATCCAAGCATTTCGTGGCTGTTGGACAGTTGTTGTATCTCGTGAGCTTTCTCTACCTGCCACCTGTTCGTCAGATGCCGGGTTTTTTTTTGGACCTCAGCCTTGACGTTGCTTTGGAAATCCAGATTGAGCTTGTTGCTTGAACTTCAGAAATGCTCTGCACTAGGAGCTATTAGTTGTTGGATCTCCTGATCACTTTCATCAAAGCAGTCCTAGTGCTTTCTGTTTGTGTGACCAACTGTCTCTTCACAGGCACGGTTATGGAGACCTGGAGGTCAAACCAAGCGCTGTGGGCATTCAGCATCTCACGGTCATCAATGCATGCTCGATTCGCTGTGAGGCGCTGGCTGTATAGGACTATCTTAACTGGGTCTTTATGTGCCATGGAATTACATTTTTGCGGCACTGATTCTACTGTCCCCTCTGCTTTCGGGCTAAGTTAATATCAATTATATATCCGATTAGATGATGGTCCGTCCTCCATTCGTCAGCTCCTGACATGGCGCGGGTGATGTGCACATTCTTGCGATCTCTGGCTCGGACGATGACGTAGTCGAGCAGACGCCAGTGTTTACAGAAAGCGTGGTGCCGCGATGTCTTGTATTTGTCCCTCTGGCGGAACAAAGTGTTTGCGATAAGTTCATATTCTAGACATATTCTCATGAGTAGCGTGTCATTGGAGTTGGCGTTCCCTAAGCCATCTCTGCCAATTTGTTGCACGTGGGAACGTGGGTTAGGGGTTTCTCGAGGTTGGAAAAAACTTTCTTTTGCCTCATCTGTTGCATCGAGTGTTGGTGCTTACGCACTCATGATTGTGGCATATTGGTTCCGGGATTGGTTAAGGCGAAGAAACATGATGCGTTCGTGAACCCTGCCGAGTTTGACTTTCAGGCGGCCGAGCTGTTCATTTTTGAAGCAATGCCGAATCCATGAGGGCAGCGTTGTTCGTCTGGTTTTCCTTTCCAGATAAAGGTGTAACCTACACCATGCTCTTGAGCTGTCATTCCCATGACCGCCGGGTCTCGCTTAGGTTGGCGATGTCAAAATCAAAATATCCAAGTTACTGGGCAAATATGGCTGTGCCCCGTTCTGAGCCTGTTGCTGTTGGAATTATCAATGAGGGTGCAGACGTTCCAGGTCCTGAACTTCATATTAATAAATTGAAAGCTGCCTGTGCGTGATTTATTTTAACTTGGGTGGCAGCTGCACACGGGCAACCACACGAGTTTAGCTGAGCAAGGTCGTGGTCCAGTGGCAAAGGGGTCCAAGATGACTGGAGACCAGGCACTGCTGCAAAAGCCGAATTAACTGTGGCGCGTTGTTGGCCGCAAGCTCGGCGCCGAAGAGCGCCATTGATGGTGTGTGGCCTGAGGACTTGTTGGGGGCTGGCTTTGGGAAGGTCAGCTGTCCGCTAGATTAGTTGTTTAAACGTTTAATAGTATACAAGTATTTTTAAATTATATTTTTCAAAAGTTACACATGTTGATTGAAGATTTAAATAAAAATATTAATAGTTGATTCACAGTTATACAAAGAAAAGGTCTTTCAGTTGATTATAATTTAAAAGTTTTCCAGAATAGTTTAAGAAGTTTAAAAGTTGATTAAACGTTTAAAAATGGAATTCCCTTCGTCCTGTTCAACGCCAGCCCCTAAGACCCTTCGCCCAATTTAGCGTCACGCACATAGTCACAGTGAAGTACACGGATGGGCTGCGACAATATGAATGAGGTCACTTTATTGCATGGAGTGGTAGTGACAATATGAGTGAGGACAGCGATGTACCTGGATGGGTAGTGACAGTATCAGTGACGTCAGTGCTGTACCTTTATGCGTAGTGAGAGCTGGAGTGAGGTCAGTTAAGTATCTGATCGGTAATGAGTATATGAGTAAGGTCATTGATGTACGTGGATGGGTTGTGATATAATGAGTGAGGTCAGTGATGTTTCTGGATCAGTAATGACACTATGAGTGAGGTCAGCGATGTTCCTGGATCGGTACTGATAGTATGAGTGAGGTAAGTGACGTATGTGGATGTGTAGTGAAAGTAAGATCGGGGTCATTGATGTACCTGCATGGGGAGTGACAGTATAAGTGATGTCAGCGCTGTATGTGAATGATTGGTGACTGTATCAGTGAGATCAGTGATGTATTAAATGGGCAGTGACAGTAAGAGTGAGATCAATGACGTGCCTCGATGTGTCGTGACAGTATGAGTCAGTTCAGTGACGTACCTGGATGTGAAATGACGGTATGTGTGAAGTCAGTGATGTATCTGGATTTTTAGTGACAGTATGAGAGAATTCAATGATGAATCTAATGAATAGTGAGAGTTTGAGTGAGCTCAGTGTTGTATGTGGATGGGTAGTGACAGTATGAATGAGGTCAGTGATGTAGCTGGATGGGTAGTGACAGTATGAGTGAGGTCAGTGATCTATCTAGTTGGTCAGTGAAAGTATGAGTGAGGCCAGTGATATATCTAAATGCGTAGTGACAGTATGAGTGAGGTCAGTGATGTAGCTGGATGGGTAGTGACAGTATGAGTGAGGTCAGTGATGTACCAAAATGGTTAGTGACTGTAAGAGTGAGGTCAGTGATGCATCTAGATGGTCAGTGACAGTATGAGTGGGGTGAATGATTTATTAAATGCGTAGCGACAATATGAGTGAGGTCAGTTTGTTATCTGGAAGTGCAGTGACAGTATGTGTGAGGTCAGCAATGTGTCCGGATGGGTCGTGAACGTATGAGTGAGGAGAGTGATATTCCTGGAATAGGGAGCGAAGTATGAGGTTGTCATTGATGTTTTTGGATGATTAGTGAATGTATGAGTGTGGACAGTGATGTATCTGCATGGGTAGTGACAATATGAGTGATGTCAGTGATGTATCTGGATGGGTGGTGAAAGTAGGAGTGCAGTCAGCGATGTGTCTGAATGTGCAGTGAAAGCACGAGTGAGTTTAATGATGAACCTGGATGGGAAGAGACTTTATGAGTGAGGTCAGTGATGTATCTGGATGGGTAGTGACAATATGTGTGAGATCAGTGGTGATTCTGGGTGAATAGTGATAGTATGAGTGAAATCAGTGATGTAACTGGATAGGTAGTGAAAGTATGAGTGAGGACAGTGCTGTCTGTGAATGTGTAGTTATGTCTGAGTGATGTCATTGATGTAAGTGGATGGGTAGTGCCATAATGAGTGAGGTCAGTGATGCATCTGGCTTGGTAGTGACAATATGAGTGAGGTCGGTGATGTAACTGATGGTAGTGACAGTAAGGGTGAGGGCAGTGATGTATCTGGAGGTGGAGTATAGAAGCGACAGTGTGAATAACGTCAGTGATGTATCTGAATGGATATTGATAGTATGAGTGTGGTCAGTGATGCCCCTGTAAGGGTAATGACTGTATGAGTGAGGTCAGTGTTGTATCTGGACAGGTAGTGACATTCTATAGACTCTGGAATAGTTACTATTGAGTGGATGGTAGCACATGTAACCACACTTTTTTAAAAAAGAGTGTGAGACAAAATGGAATTATAGACCAGTTAGCCTGACATTGGTGATGAGGAAAATGTTGGAATTAATTTTTGAAGATATAATAGCCGCGCCATTGCAAATCAGTAACAGGATCCGTCCAATCAGCGTGGATTTATTAAAGGGATATAACACTTGACAAATCCTCTAGAATTTTTGATGATGCAACGAATAAAGTGGACAAGGGAGAATCAGTGGATGTGGTATATTTGGAATTTCAAAAGACTTTTAACAAGGTCCAACAAAAGAGATGATTGTTCAAAATTAAAGCACGTGGTATGGGGTAATTTATTACCGTGGTTACATAACTGGTTGGCAAACAAGAAGCAAAGAATAGGAATAAACTGTTCCTTTTCAGAATGGCAGTCAGGGACTAGAGGGATACCGCTAGGTTCAGCGCTGGGACCCTAGCTATTTACAAGATACATTAATGGCTTAGACGAAGGAATTTAACATACTATCTCCAAGTTTGCAGATGATACAATGTTGGATGGCAGTGTGAGCTGAGAGGAAGATGCTAGGAGGCTGCAGTGTGAATTGGACAGCTTATGTTAGTGGGCACATGCATGGCAGCTGCAGCAGTATGTAGATAAATGTGAGGGTATCCACTTTGGAGTCAAAAATAGAAAGTAAGAATATTATCGGAATGGTGACAGATTAGAAAAAGGGGAGGTGCAAAGAGATCTCGGTGTAATGGTGCATCAGTCATTGAAAGTTGGCATGCAGGTTCAGCAGGCGGTGAAGAAGGCAAATGGTATGTTGACCTTCATAGCTCGGGAAGTTGAGTATAGGAGCAGGGTGTTCTTACTGTAGTTGCCCAGGGCCTTGGTGAGGCCTCACCTGTTATATTGTGTTCAGTTTCTGTCTCCTAATCTGAGGAAGGACATACTTTCTATTGAGGGAGTGCAGCGAAGGTTAACCAGACTGAATCCCGGGATGACAGGACTGACATATGGAGAAGAGTGGATGCATTTGGCTTATATTTACTGGAATTTTGAAGAATGAGAGGTGATTCTTTGAAACATATAACATTCTGACGGATTGGACTGGTTAGATGCAGGAAGAATGTACCACATGTTGGAAAACGCTAGAACCAGGGGTCACAATCTAACGATAAGTGGTAAGCCATTTTGGACCGAGTTGAGGACAAACTTCTTCACTCAGAGCATTTGAACTGGTGGCATTCTCTGCCACAGAAATTTGTGGAGGCCAGTTTGTTAGATATATTCAAAAGGGAGTTGGATGTGGCCCTTAGGTCTAAATGGATTAAGGGGTTTGGAGAGGAAGCAGGAATGGGGTCCTGAACTTGCATGGTCAGCCATCATCTTATTGAATGGTGATTCAGGCTCGAAGGGTCGAATGGCCTACTTCTGTATCGAATTTCTATTGTTTTATGTTTCTATGAAACAGAATAGACAGTAACAGTATGTGTGAGGTCATCGATGTACCTGGATGGTTAGTGACAGTATGGTGAGGTCAATGACGTATCTGTGTGAGTCGTGACAGTATAAGTGATGTCAGTGATGTATCTCGATTGGAAGTGATAGTATGAGTGAGGTCAGTGATGTCTTTTAATGGGTAGTGACATTGTGAGTGAGGTCAGTGATGTATCTGGATGGGTATTACACACTGTTCTACCAAAGCTGTGCAGCTGTTGGTTGATCTCGATTCTTCCACACTCCAGGATTTGATGTCACGCAGTCTGACTGGCACAGACTTCAACACGCAGGCCCTCATTACAATCATATTCAACAGGCTCGTTCTTGAGACCTGCTGGAGCAAACTTTTTTGCGATTGTGCTGGCCCCGTTTCGGAGCGCGTTACCGGGAAACCGCTGCAGGCCGGAGCCCTGAGCCACTGCGTATTTGACAAGCAGCTGAATGCAGATATTGTGCTGCGAATCATGACTTCAATGTTGATGCTCTTATAAAGTGCGTTGGCACACTGAACGATTTACGCCCTAGCACATCAGTTGCAGTGGTGGAGATAGTGGGAGAGAGAACCTGTTGGACAGTGAGGCTGCGGCAATTCGACGAAGGCGAGAGAGATTGATTGGGAGAGAGTGAAATTCAGGAGAAAAAGTGGGAGAGAATAAAAGACAATGATTGGGGAGTGCGAGGGTACTGCTGTGAGTGAGAGAGAGATTGAGAGAAACATAGACAGAGATAAACACAGACATACAGTGACAGAGAGAGAGAGGGAGAGGGACAGTCAAAGGGAGGGAGACTGCGTGACAATGTCATTGTAAATTGAGTGAGAGAAATAGACAGCAAGTGAGGGGGAAAAACAGAGGGACGGGTGAACTGAGGATTCTTTAGTCCATTCCAGGGGACTTCAAAGCGGTCGCATTTCAGAATGCAACAACGCGTTGTATTTATATACTGCCTTTAACGTTGCAAAACGTCCTAACGTGCTCTATACTTGCATGATGATGTAAAACAAACTTGACAATGAACCGCACAAGTAGAAATATTGCAAGTGTTCAAAAAGTTGGTGAAAGAAGAAAGTTAGATGGAACAACTTTATGGGGAAAACGAGGTAGGGAGGTGGATAGGATTAGGGAAAAATTCCAGAGCTTGAGGCCAAGGCAACAGCAGGCACGACCACCAATGGTGAAGCAATTATCATCAGGGATGCTCAACAGGGCAGAATTAGCAGATTGCAAGCGTCCCTCGGGTTGTTGAATGGAGGAGGTTACAAAGATAGAGAGCGGGAAAAGGCAATGGAGGGATTTTAAAACAATAATGATGATTTTGAAATCGAGGCCTTGTTTAACCGGTAGCCAATGTAGGTCAGGGAGCACAGGGGGTGATGGGTGACCGGAATTTGGTGCGAGTTATGTCATGGGCATGCGAGTTTCTGATCACCTCTCGTATATGTAGTGTAGAATGTGGCAGGCCAACCAGGAATGTGTTGGAATAGTCATGTCTAGAGATAGCGGAGGAATGGATGAGAGATTTCACCAGAGGTAGAGCTGAGGCAAGAGGAGGAGACTAGCGATGTTATGGAGATGGAAATAGGCAGTCTTAATTCTGCTGCAGTATGTTGTCGAAAGCTAATTTCAGAGTCAAATGTAACACCAAGATTGCGAACAGCCTAGTTTAGTCTCAGATGGTAGATCGCAAAAAGGATGGAATCAACAGCTAGGGAACGGAGTTAGTGGTGGGAACAGAAAACAATGGCTTTGTTCTTCGCAATATTTAAGTGGAGAAATGTTCTACTCCTCCGGAACAACACAGGTGGAGGTGCAGAGCATGAACAATGGCCGCGGGGAGGAGTTTAAAAACAACAATTATTAGCCTCACGGAGTCCCGAGCTCAGTTCCAGTTAAATTTTGCCAGTTTTTGGTCCACTTTTTGAAAGTCTTCCTCAGGATTATTCAAATCATGTTACGAGAGATGGGATAATGTCTGTCGACCGGTTTTTACCTCAGAGTTTGAGAGACACGGTGGGAACAGCAGCAGAAAAAGAGAACCAACTTTTCCAATACTGATCGCAATTCATCGCCAGGTTGAGGGTAGATAAACGCATCACCTTCCTCGGATGTTTCTCCACTTTATTCACCTTATTTCAGCTCCGTTTGGAATCCGTTTATTTTATTATTCATGTTGAGTGTTTAACGACAGCATCAAGCGGGACAGAGAAACTTGTAGCAGATTATGCTCACAATGCTACATCGAGACCAGAAGAAGATTAAAGATTTTTAATGCATCTTTCACAAAAAACGAGCGTTGAAACCACGTTTTCCACGATGTTTCGAAGATGATTTTTGAAGAAACCGGCATAGATCAGTTTTCCCCTCCTCTAAACAATTCACAACCTGGTCTTGAAACCCAAACGGTTTTAAAGAGTCTCCGAATTGCTTAACACGTTTAAAATTGAAGGTCTTCAATTTTTGATGTTGAGCGATTGAATAAAGTGAGCAGCTTTACACAAACACGCTCCCCATGCTAATGAGGAGGGAAGGGCAGGGGAGAGGTGTAGGAGTTACACATTACTTTTTATTGATGTTGAAAAGTAACATTAAGCCGTTTAGGAAGAGAAGCAAAAAAAACGGAAAAACACAAACCGTTTTATTTTACATAAGATAAAAACAGAAATTGCAGGAAATACACAGCAGGTCGGGGAGGAACTGTGGAGAGAGAAACAGAGTTAATGTTTCAGGTCTGTCAACGTTAATCAGAACTGGAAAATGATAGAGATGTAAAAGATTTAAACCAGCTGCAGAGGCAGAGAAAGTTGGGAGGGGAGGAAAGAATAAAAATAAAATAACTGTGTTATGGTGGAAGACAGGCGACGATAAATCTTGCGTCTGCACCTGGTTATAATCTGTTACATCTCTAACTTCTTCCAGTTCTGACTGAAAGCTCACAGACCTAAATGTTTACCTTAGTTTCAATCTCTACGGAAACTGCCTGACCTGCTGAGTATTTCCAGCAATTTTTGTATTAGTTTCTGATTCCTGCATCCAATATTTTTTGCTATTGTGAACTATTTTAATTTGCCTGTCATCTACAGTCCAATCAAGTCTCAGGAAAAATGTAAAAATAGATTTCCTAGTAAACGATTTATGGAATGTGAATAGAAACAAGAGTTACGTAATGATGTATAAAATTGCAGGAATCGACATTGGAAGAAACCACTATTTGTTTTTTGAGAACGACACAGTAAATACTTTGATTAAACTGCCAATGTACAATTTAGATTTGGTACATATGTTTGAAATAGGAGAATTAAAATTGAAAGTACAATGAAGTTTGTTTCCACTATTTAATTGGGAAATATCTAAAATATGAGCAGGGATTAATATAATGCCGAATGTTTGAGAGAAAAGCATAAGAAGCAACATTTTTATTTTAACGTCATTATTCACCATATTAGTAAACATTTATAAATCAGACTGATTGATTGTATTTTCCAGGAAGAAAGATGAATGTTTATTTACGTTAAATCATAGCTTTTCTGCATTTTTTTTAATTCAGTGACGCACAGTGCGTATCTGCTTTCTGCACATTGAATAAGTGCCTCACTTCTGACATGTTTCATAGCGTGGTGCTGCTACAAGAAAGCTGCCTTTATTAATGGAAGTGATTGCTGTTGGAATTTCCGATCCATTTTTTTCAATTCTTTTTTATACCTTGAACGAGATACTTACGGTAATTTTATGTGCTGGTTGTCTGTTTGTATTATGATTAATATTATGATTAATATGATTAATAAATCGGGTAGCAGTGCAAAGTGATCTCTGGGTACAGTTACTCAAGTCACTAAATTTAGCAATGGATCATTAGAAGGACGTACACGTGCAAATGGAGCACGGATGATCATTTATTCAGGATTATAATTAAACAACAAAGAAGTAATGTAAAGCCTGTATCGAACCTTGTCTTATTGTCTAATGACCTGAGACGGTGGGCTGCCAATATGGCATAACTCTATATATGATTTCATGTTGTTATTGCTGCTGTCGTTGTTGTAAAAGTGGTTGCAATATTGTTGTTGTAAACATTTCCCCGGGGAGAACACGTCGCGCTGAAAGGAGTTTCTGGCCCGCTCAGTACAAACAATTGGAGGCAAAATTGGTGGGGAGGAGCGGTGGATATTGGGTGTGGTGGGGAGGAGCTGAGGATATTGCGAGCGGTAGGGAGGAGCTGAGGATATTGGATTAGGTGGGACGAGACTGAGGACATTGGTTGGGGTGGGGAGGAGGTGATGATATTGAGTGGGGAGGAGCTGAAGATATTGGGTGGTGTGGGGAGGGTTTGACGTTATTGGTTGGGGTGGGGAGTTCCTGAAGATATTGTGTAGGGTGGGGAGGGTCTTAGGATATCGGGTGGTGTGGGGAGGAGCGGAGGATAGTGGCTGCATAATTAGATATTTTATGACACAAAGTGAGGTTTATGTAATCAGGGCAGTGGCTCTCTTCGTTGAAATAAATAACTTCTTCACAGAATAGAAATAAGCCCTGTGCTTTCGTTACCAATTCCAAAATCTCACATAGCTGTAAATGGTTGCTTTATTGCATTATCAGTTTTTTTATTCAGTATTTTATTTGATGCTTTGCTTCAAATATTTAAGAGGCAATTATGTAAAACCATCAAACAATACACACTAGGAAACATGCAGACTATGCAGTTCAGTGGGAAATGAATTGAAAGATAAATGCGAGATGATACAATTTGGTAGGAATCTAGATATATCAAGAAATATTAAGTGTTTGATGATGTGTGTAAGGAATGGAAAAGGTGTTTGACAAACTGCCACTTAATAGACTTGCTGATACAATTCTAACGCATGGGATTAAAGGGACAGGGCAGTATGGTTATGTCATTTGCTAATTGTAAGCTAACAGAGAGCATTGGTGACTGGTTGTTGTTCAGACTGGCGCGAGCTTTGCAGCTTACTCCCCCAGAGTTCGGGACAAGAGTACTGCTCTGATTGATATATATTCATGAATGAGAGTTGGGTATAAACTGCATTTTTTTAACCTTTGTAGATGATACGAGACTAGGAAATGTAATAAGCATTGAGGACGATAGTACTAGACTTCAGGAGGGAATTGATTGATTGGTGAACATGAGAAATTGTAAAGTACGAGCAGGAGTAGACCGTTCAGCCCCTCGAGCCTGCTCCGCTATTCACTAAGATCGTGGCTGATAATCGGTAAAAATAGACAAACATTTTACTCCTTTGAACTGACATTCATTCCTGCATATAACGTTAAGCCCTTACTCTGTTTACTGATATATTTTTTGCATTAAACGAATGCAATATCAGTGCCATCTAAAACATGCCCTAAATCACCAGAAGACTTTGTTGTTTTTTGATTCTGATGAAATCTATTGATGCTGGCAAGCAAGAGAACTTCGCAAAAGTCTCTGACCTGGTCAGATACTTCGGGGACATTTTTTCAGGCCAAATACAATCCATTCGCTTACAACAAAACGCTAACTCTGATTGAAAAGAGCAGAGAGATGGCAGATTAAATTTAACACATACAATAGTGAAGGGTGGTATTTTGGCAGGAACATAAGAACATAACAAATTGGAGCAGGAGTAGGCCACCTTTCCACTCGAGCCTGCTCCACCATTCAATAAGATCATGGCTGATCTGATGATCGACTCAGCTTCACTTCCCCGCCCGCTCCGCATAACCCTTTATCCCCTTATCCTTCAAAAATAAGTCTATCTCCGCCTCAAATTGATTCAATGACCCAGCCTCCACAGCTTTCTGGGGCAGAGAATTCCACAGATCGAAAAGCCACTGAGAGAAGAAATTCCTCATTATCTCAAATTAAATGGGCAGCCCATTGAGATCATGGGCTAGATTTTCTGCTTTTGGGCAGATCACCCAAAAATGGGCGTTACTTCCGGTGTGGGTGGTAAAAGTGGTTTCTCAGATCGCCGGCTTTTCGCTCATTTTCAAAGCCCCTGGTCTCCATTTTAAAAATTGTGCGTTAGTGCGAGCGATGTGAAATGGGCATTAGCATTAAATCTCTCTGTCCTTCTGCCGTAAAGTGTCAGGATTCTTAGCAACGGCAGGCATAGCTCGAGTCCCGCAATTCAAGAGGTCAAGTGTCATCATTACATGTGCATCAGAGGAGACAGTGAGATAGGGAGCTGAGAGAGAGTAAAGAGGTGTCTGCGTGTGGTGTGGCTGCTTTAGAAGGACAGTGGGAGTGATTCGAGCTTTACTTCAAATTGGGAAAAAGAATTAACTGTTACCAGCCAGATATTTGCAAGAATTTCGTGACTAGAATTGAGGGACTGGAGGAGGCAAGCCAGCATGCTGTGTAAACTGATGCTGGCGAGATCAGTGATGTGGGAGAGGAGCACATTGGAGGACGCAAGAGAGTGAGGAGGTTCTCGGTCATGGCAAATGCCTCCCTCATGCAGGAAGTCTAGTCACGGTGCGGTGATTTGATCCAGGGATGGCGTGAGAAGCCCACCCCAATTGCCTTCCAGAAGATATGGACCGAGATAGCAGAGATGGTCTCGTCAGCGACCAACGAGTTGCGTGAGAGCATCAATGCCGCAATCAATGGAACGACCTTGTGGGATCCGCAAGAGTAGGTATGACATTTGTTTTCATGTACTTATATATTTGCATAATTTGATTTTTAAGAGTCATGAGTGACTATCATCAGATGTGAGGTATTTCACTTTTACCGGGAATGTTGTATTCAAAGCCTGCGGTCACGATGCACGTCTTTAGGTCAAGAATAATATTTATCTTAATGTCAAGATTACATCTGTCGGTTCTGTGTTGCATTGGTGTCTGTGATAGTAGCGAGCAAAGATATCACGCAATGATCTCATGCCATGTCGTCCTGTTACCTTTTACAGAAGAAGCTATCGACGATTATGTCAGAGCAGAGGCGAACGTGTGGGGGCCACCAATCACCAGCGATATCACTGAGATGGTGGAGCGGGTGCTCACACTCGTGGGGAGTAACCCCCGGACGACTATGGAAGCAGCTACAGACCCTGAAGTGATGCCGCGTGTGTAAATTATATACCATTGCATGATATAACGTCCATTGTTACCACACCCACTCATATCAGAACAATATTATATGATAGCTGGTATCTAGAATTGGCCTATAAATAATGCAGGCCTCGTGAGTATGATTGCAATGAAGAATGTGTTAAAGGACATGAAATGTGACGTCTTTGATGAAGTTGATAGCGGTGGTAATTTAGTCGTGCATATGCAGTGTTTAGCGCTGGAATGGCCTTGTGACCCAAGCTCCCACTTCCCATCTAATAACCTCATTTATGTTTTGCAGCTCAGCCAGTAGCGTGTCCCAGGGTAAGACCACAGATGCCAGAAGGAGGGGGCGCGGGGCTGGAATAGCCGGAATAGCCGGCGCGAGTCCGGGGTCGGCGAGAGGCCTATAAAGGCCAGCGGGAGTCGAGCAGTTCGAGCAGTCAGTCGAGGAGGCGGGAGCTCGGAGCAGCGCGAGTCCGGGGACTGCGAGAGGCCTATAAAGGCCAGCGGGAGTCGAGCAGTTCGAGCAGTCAGTCGAGGAGGCGGGAGCTCGGAGCAGCGCGAGTCCGGGATCGGCGAGAGGCGTGCCGGTGCAGCTACAGGGAGAAGGCAAAGATATAAAGGTGACGTCACAGCCTATGGGGTAAGTGATTGGCTGGTGATTGGTGAGTAGTTTTTCTTTTTCTTCTTATATTGGTCAGTAACTTTTAACATTGTTATTACCAGTTTAAGGGTATCTAAGGGTTAAGACATGGCAGGAGAGCTCGGTCGGGTGTTATGCTCCTCCTGTACCATGTGGGAACTCAGGGACACTTCCGGTATCCCTGACGACTACGTGTGCGGGAAGTGTGTCCACCTCCGGCTCCTGACGGTCCGCGTTGCGGAATTGGAGCTGAGGGTGGATTTACTCTGGAGCATCCACGATGCTGAGAATGACGTGAGTATCACGTGTAGTGAGTTGGTCTTACCGCAGGGAAAGGGTCCACAGCCAGCTAGGGAATGGAAGACCAGCAGGAAGAGTAGTGCAAGGAAGGTAGTGCAGGGGTCCCCTGTGGTCATCCCCCTGCAAAACAGATACACCGCTTTGGGTACTGTTGAGGGGAATGACTCATCAGGGGAGGGCAGAAGCAGCCAAGTTCATGGCACCGTGGCTGGCTCTGCTGCACAGGAGGGCAAGAAAAAGAGTGGGAGAGCGATAGTGATAGGGGATTCAATTGTGAGGGGAATAGATAGGCGTTTCTGCGGCCGCAACCGAGACTCCAGGATGGTATGTTGCCTCCCTGGTGCAAGGGTCAAGGATGTCTCGGAGCGGGTGCAGGACATTCTGAAATGGGAGGGAGAGCAGCCAGTTGTCGTGGTGCACATTGGTACCAACGACATAGGTAAAAAAAGGGATGAGGTCCTACGAAACGAATTTAAGGAGCTAGGAGCTAAATTAAAATGTAGGACCTCAAAAGTAGTAATCTCGGGATTGCTACCAGTGCCACGTGATAGTCAGAGTAGGAATCGCAGGATAGCACAGATGAATACGTGGCTTGAGCAGTGGTGCAGCAGGGAGGGATTCAAATTCCTTGGGCATTGGGACCGGTTCTGGGAGAGGTGGGACCAGTACAAACCGGACGGTCTGCACCTCGGCAGGACCGGAACCAATGTCCCAGGGGGAGTGTTTGCTAGTGCTGTTGGGGAGGATTTAAACTAATATGGCAGGGGGATGGGAACCAATGCAGGGAGACAGAGGGAAACAAAAAGGAGGCAAAAGCAAAAGACAGAAAGGAGATGAGTAAAAGTGGAGGGCAGAGAAACCCAAGGCAAAGAACAAAAAGGGCCACTGTACAGCAAAATTCTGAAAGGAAAAAGGGTGTTAATAAAACAAGCCTGAAGGCTTTGTGTCTTAATGCAAGGAGTATCCGCAATAAGGTGGATGAATTAATTGTGCAAATAGATGTTAACAAATATGATGTGATTGGGATTACGGAGACGTGGCTCCAGGATGATCAGGGCTGGGAACTCAACATTCAGAGGTATTCAACATTCAGGAAGGATAGAATAAAAGGAAAAGGAGGTGGGGTAGCATTGCTGGTTAAAGAGGAGATTAATGCAATAGTTAGGAAAGGCAGTAGCTTGGATGATGTGGAATCTATATGGGTAGAGCTGCAGAACACCAAAGGGCAAAAAACGTTAGTAGGAGTTGTGTACAGACCTCCAAACAGTAATAGGGATGTTGGGGAGGGCATCAAACAGGAAATTAGGGGTGCATGCAATAAAGGTGTAGCAGTTATAATGGGTGACTTTAATGTGCACATAGATTGGGCTAGCCAAACTGGAAGCAATACGGTGGAGGAGGATTTCCTGGAGTGCATAAGGGATGGTTTTCTAGACCAATATGTTGAGGAACCAACTAGGGGGGAGGCCATCTTAGACTGGGTGTTGTGTAATGAGAGAGGATTAATTAGCAATCTCATTGTGCGAGGCCCCTTGGGGAAGAGTGACCATAATATGGTGGAATTCTGCATTAGGATGGAGAATGAAACAGTAATTTCAGAGACCATGGTCCAGAACTTAAAGAAGGTTAACTTTGAAGGTATGAGGCGTGAATTGGCTAGGATAGATTGGCGAATGATACTTAAGGGGTTGACTGTGGATGGGCAATGGCAGACATTTAGAGACCGCATGGATGAATTACAACAATTGTACATTCCTGTCTGGCGTAAAAATAAAAAAGGGAAGGTGGCTCAACCGTGGCTAGCTAGGGAAATCAGGGATAGTATTAAAGCCAAGGAAGTGGCACACAAATGGGCCAGAAATAGCAGCGAACCTGGGGACTGGGAGAAATTTAGAACTCAGCAGAGGAGGAAAAAGGGTTTGATTAGGGCAGGGAAAATGGAGTACGAGAAGAAGCTTGCAGGGAACATTAAGGCGGATTGCAAAAGTTTCTATAGATATGTAAAGAGAAAAAGGTTGGTGAAGACAAACGTAGGTCCCCTGCAGTCAGAATCAGGGGAAGTCATAACGGGGAACAAAGAAATGGCAGACCAATTGAACAAGTACTTTGGTTCGGTATTCACTAAGGAGGATACAAACAACCTTCCGGATATAAAAGGGGTCAGAGGGTCTAGTAAGGAGGGGGAACTGAGGGACATCTTTATTAATCGGGAAATTGTGTTGGGGAAATTGATGGGATTGAAGGCCGATAAATCCCCAGGGCCTGATGGACTGCATCCTAGAGTACTTAAGGAGGTGGCCTTGGAAATAGCGGATGCATTGACAGTCATTTTCCAACATGCCATTGACTCTGGATCAGTTCCTATGAAGTGGAGGGTAGCAAATGTAACCCCACTTTTTAATAAAGGAGGGAGAGAGAAAACAGGGAATTATAGACCGGTCAGCCTGACCTCAGTAGTGGGTAAAATGATGGAATCAATTATTAAGGATGTCATAGCAGTGCATCTGGAAATGGTGACATGATAGGTCCAAGTCAGCATGGATTTGTGAAAGGGAAATCATGCTTGACAAATCTTCTGGAATTTTTTGAGGATGTTTCCAGTAAAGTGGACAAAGGAGAACCAGTTGATGTGGTATATTTGGACTTTCAGAAGGCTTTCGACAAGGTCCCACACAGGAGATTAATGTGCAAAGTTAAAGCACATGGGATTGGGGTTAGCGTGCTGACGTGGATTGAGAACTGGTTGTCAGACAGGAAGCCAAGAGTAGGAGTAAATGGGTACTTTTCAGAATGGCAGGCAGTGACTAGTGGGGTACCGCAAGGTTCTGTGCTGGGGCCCCAGCTGTTTACATTGTACATTAATGATTTAGACTAGGGGATTAAATGCAGTATCTCCAAATTTGCGGATGATACTAAGTTGGGTGGCAGTGTGAGCTGCGAGGAGGATGCTATTAGGCTGCAGAGTGACTTGGATAGGTTAGGTGAGAGGGCAAATGCATGGCCGATGAAGTATAATTATGATAAATGTGAGGTTATCCACTTTGGTGGTAAAAACAGAGAGACAGACTATTATCTGAATGGTGACAGATTAGGAAAAGGGAAGGTGCAACGAGACCTGGGTGTCATGGTACATCAGTCATTGAAGGTTGGCATGCAGGTACAGCAGGCGGTTGAGAAAGCAAATGGCATGTTGCCCTTCATAGCGAGGGGATTTGAGTACAGGGGCAGGGAGGTGTTGCTACAGTTGTACAGGGCCTTGGTGAGGCCACACCTGGAGTATTGTGTACAGTTTTGGTCTCCTAACTTGAGGAAGGACATTCTTGCTATTGAGGGAGTGCAGCGAAGGTTCACCAGACTGATTCCCGGGATGGCGGTACTGACCTATCAAGAAAGATTGGATCAACTGGGCTTGTATTCACTGGAGTTCAGAAGAATGAGAGGGGACCTCATAGAAACGTTTAAAATTCTGACGGGTTTAGACAGGTTAGATGCAGAAAGAATGTTCCCAATGTTGGGGAAGTCCAGAACCAGGGGTCACAGTCTGAGGATAAGGGGTAAGCCATTTAGGACCGAGATGAGGAGAAACTTCTTAACCCAGAGAGTGGTGAACCTGTGGAATTCTCTGCCACAGAAAGTAGTTGAGGCCAATTAACTAAATATATTCAAAAGGGAGTTAGATGAAGTCCTTACTACTCGGGGGATCAAGGGTTATGGCGAGAAAGCAGGAAGGGGGTACTGAAGTTTCATGTTCAGCCATGAACTCATTGAATGGCGGTGCAGGCTAGAAGGGCTGAATGGCCTGCTCCTGCACCTATTTTCTATGTTTCTATGTTTCTCTCCAACATCTGATGCTGAGGAGCACCGATTCTTGCCCGTCAATCAACTGGGTCTATTCTCCAAGGATGAGAGTGACGAGTTTGAGGAGTCTGCATCGCCACACTCCAGAAGGCATTCCACCCTAAGGCCATCGAGTGCTACTCCTGTCATTTCTACCTTCACTGTGGACGTGCCGGCTCAAGCACTTCGCTATAGATCACCCCAGGTGTCCCCAGGATGGCGCCGACCTCACGGGCGTTATTTGAACGTGGCAGGTCTGCTCCAAAAGCGCCAGATGAAAGTGGAGAGATGACACAGTTGTTCAAGAAGGCTGTCGACATAGGTGAGCAGATCCTATAGGCATTGGGGGGCATATCCCAATAGCATCTCCAGCACATTGAGAGAGTATGTTCCATGAATGGCGTAGGCCCTGGAGGTGATAGCCAGGAACACTTGTGACACATGCCTCCAATGGTCCCGGAGCGCAACACCTCACTCCTAGGCTCGGCACCCCCAGTGCCAATGACACATGAGATGCTGGAGCAATATCCTTCTTCTGGATCCGATAATGTTGCCACCGCAGTACTCCCCGCTCCCGCATGCTTGCGACCACCCGCCCTGCATTCATCTCCCCCTATGAGGCACCGTCTGTGGAGCGCCTCAGCCAGTTGGCGTGGACTGAGGAGGGCAAGTTGTGGAGCTGTGGAGAAGACTGGGAGGGCGGAAGGAAAATTAAGTGCATATCCGCAGGAGATCGCTTTGTTATATCTCCATCTCGGTGTATGCAATTTGTTGCAATGCATGGTGGGAAGGGCAAACATGTTGGTTTACATTTGTGTTCTGTGTTGCTGGACATGTTGACCATTTCACTGATGTCAATGTTCTAAAAATGGGGGTGTGGTTGTGTCGGGTGTTTTTGCCAGTGACACTTATGATTTCAGACCAATGTTCATATTAAATGTTTTTCAGCTAACATAACCTTGTTGCGCATTGTCTCAGGTAGCGGGACAGTTACACAATGGTGATTCCATATCATACAAGGGTATAATTACACTTACCTTGAATCCACTGAAACAGTAACTTGCACCAAGATGATGCCCACCATTACTGTGTGAGCTACATACACTGGCGTCTGTCAGCTTTCTCAATAAGAGCAACGTTCTTTCAGATAAATCGCTCATCAATGAATTCTTGACATAAGAGTCTTGTAGCTGTGTAGTCCCCGGCTTTCAGGATGGGTGCATGAGAACGGTTGAATAATCAGCCTGACTGTCTGGCCCGAAGTCAGCGTCCACATCCTCGTCCTCCTCTTCATTACTCTCCTGATGTGGGCCATCAGTCCGTTGTGGCAATTCTTGTTCCCTGGTAATAGCCAGGTTGTGCAGCATGGAGCACACGACCAGCAATTGAGCAACCGGATCAGGGTTGTATTATAACTCCCCTCCTGTGCTGCTTAAGAAGACTAATGACTTACTGGACCACATTGCGTGTGGCTCCGTGGCCCCAGCTCTATGGCTTCTCGGCCTTGGTGTGGGTGTCACTCAGCTGGGTCATCAGCCAGGTGGCTTGGCCATATCCATTGTCACCAAGCATCCAGCATTGCCCTTGTGGCTGACTGGCAAACATGTCAAATTCAGCTCTCTCCCAGAGGATATGAGCCTCATCGAACGTTCCCTTAAATTTGGCATTCACTTTCATAATTATCTGGTTTGGTACACAACTAGTTGCACCTTCAGGGACTGAAATCCTTTTCTGCTGGAAAAAAATCTCTTCGTCGTGTAAAGGTGCCCGTATGGCGACGGGCGTACATTGTATTGCTCCCTGCAGCTTGTGGAACTTAGCAATGCTGCAGAAAGCTCCAGCCCTGTCAGTCTGAGCTACGCTGGCCATAGGGAAGCAGATAAACTCCATCCTGCGCACGTACAGGACTTCCGTGACAGTTCTATCACAGCAATGTGTGGCATGGTGAGACAGAGGGAAAATATCAGGCGCGGAGGCCTGAAAGCCACTGGACACATCGCACGCCAGTATCCTGGTGCCCCTGACCTCGATGGACAGTGATGTGATGAATGTGCTGGCAGGCTGTGCATCTTTCCTGATGAGATGGCATATTTCGGTGATAACCACTGTGTGGAACAGCATTTTGCGAAGGCAGGAGGGCTTGGTATGTCAAAGTAAGACCTCTTCTCCCTGTAAGTGCGGGGTGTGTATGGTCGGGACCTTCTCTTCAGTCTGGCACGTCCTCCATTGCAACTCTGCCTCATTCAGTTTCACACTTTCTAATCTAGTGCTGAACATACACACCAGCACAGACGAGTTGAGCCCAACAGCTTGATTCTCTGCTCTCTGTTCTATATAATATAATCGTCTGAACTAGAGCCCTGCCCTTTTACTTACCTAATGCGGAGCCTCTCATTCTGGAAGATATAATGTATAGCTGCATTAATTAGCTGTAGTGACACTTTACTGAAGAACTCAGACTGAATGCAACAAGTTATTTGGTGCTGTCCCAAAAGACCATGTGGGAATTGACAATCAGAAATATTGCCATGTCCGAAACACAGTGCGTGCCCTGCCGCTGGGTGTATATATTAGATCACCAGCCATTATTGGTTTAATTCAATGGATGGAAGTCTGTGGCTAAATATTACATTACTGGAATGGAAACATTGATGTCCATCACTGGGCTGTGCTCAGTAGTTCTGCTTATTAATTAATTTGTATCAGTGAGGAAAATGGATATATCACCGCACGCTTTAACTGCTCTCTGAACTTGGACTGGGTCACTCCGTAAATAAATGTGTTTGTATAGCAACTTAAATTCTGCCGTATGTATCCGACTTGTTGTAAGGTATATAAAGAATCATTGTAATAATCGGGATTTATTCCTGCAATTCTATAATATAAGAATTCTACAACATATATCAGCCACGGCAGTCTGAAGCTGCCGGATATGGTGAAGAGTAAAATCACAGGCTTCCTCCTGCTCTCCATCCCTGGGTCACTGCCATTCTCTCCCCTGCTCTCGCCCGTCAATACTTTACGGACTCGACTGGCCACTAAAATGTGTCTGACTGTTAGAGCGTTGAACAACAAAATTAAAACAAATGGGAGCAGTGGTGTTAAAACCGTACGAAACCAGTTAAATCCTACCCATCCGGGCTAGTATAATAGGCTGGGATTGTGTAACAGTCCCACGGAACTTTGTCGATTATCTTCCCAGGTTCGAATGTAAAGTAGTGCTCAACGTTTTTTAATCGGAGCAGAATGCAGCTTGTTGCCAGAACCACAGCCGCAGTTCGCCCGGTGCAATATTTGGTTTTCAGCCTCTGGCAACAAATGGCCACAAATCGATTAAAGGTGAAAGTGACGGTGAACCAGACAGAACAGTCTGCGGCTGCACTGGACAGGGCGTCGATAAGACTAAATAGAGGGATGATATCCACGAAAAAACCCTGGAAATAATAGCAACTGATCCGCCACAGTCTGACCTCAGTCATGACAACCAGTAGATCTGCCGCTGCCATGGCCACCAGGTAGCTAGTGGTGCAGGTGGACAGCCAGCACTTTCCTTGGTACAGGACCACAATCGCCACTAAATTCACTGTAATAAACAGAAGGAAAAAGAGACGGTAAATTATTGGGTACAAATTCTCGGTGACTGAGCACAGATAGTAAGGCCTGTGATTTAGCACAAGAACTGCCGGGTGGACCTCGGGTCAGGGGTTAACATGTAAAGTATATCATCCTAACCCAACCTACCTCCAAGCCGCTGCTTCCGAGTTTAGCGCAGACGGGGTAGTGGGAGGGAAGCCGAGCGATCCCAGAAGGCGGGTTGGCAATGTAAATGTATTATTGCGGCTGACAGCTTCTGGTTTAACCTGTTTTACGGGCTTAACTGTGTTGGCTGTGTTTCCCACGCCTCGGGATACCCGGCAGCTAAAGTGAGCTTCGGGGACAATGTAAGTGCCTTCACGGCACTGGTTGTCTGCCAGGAGCTGCAGGTATAATCTCCAAGGACCCACACGCTCTGCCTCTCTCTCCCTCTGATTTAACTATCTCCTGAACAACCGGTGTTAAATTTGATAAAATAAAAGAAAGCTGACAACACTCTGTATATCAGGCAGCATCTGTTGAAAGAGAAACAAAGTTAACGTTTCAGGTGATAACTTTACATCAATACTGGAATACGTGAGGGATGAACAATTTTAAGGCAACGTTCGAGGCAGAGAATGTTGTGGTTGCTCGAGGAAAGAAAAACGTTGAAGGTCTTTGGTGGGATGGTGAATCATGGACAAAAGGGATGATGTTGGAAGACAATTGGGACATATAAAGAAACAGTATTTGGGTCCAGAGGATATGTTACTGTATAGAACAGGATTACAAGGTGCGGGGGGAGCAAGGCAAATCTGGCAACGATCAGAAAGCTCACATGACCCGGGAATGTGGCGGAGCAATCTCAGTAGACCCCAGGACTGTGGACCAGCCCGCCTGCCGTGTAGCGAGAGGCGGTCCCAAGCACAAGCATTCAACTCCTCCACTCCCAGTCGCCCGGGAATGTGCCGGAGAAAGGTCAGTAGACCAAGGATGCGGATCAGCCCGCCTGCCGTGTACCGATAGACGGTCCCAAGCAGCACCACACACCTCCTCCACTGCCAGTGGCTGTGCTGAAGACATCCTTCATTACCAGCACATGCTGTCTGAGGAAACGGGAGCGATATTAGTTATATGAAAAGTTTAAACACAGTTTTATGTCTGGGTTGCAAAAAATGCGTCATCGAAACAGGTGGTTCTGTTCCTCACTTAGTTTCAAAGGAGAATAATTTAGAAAGTCGAAGGTAGAGATGTCAGACTACGAGTGGGATGTAGAATTGGAGCAACTGACCGGGGAAGTGGGAGACTGAGGAAGGGAGAGAGAAACGTTTGCCGACAGAACGTTCAAGTTCAGGAATGTAATCACACAATCTCTGTTTAGTCCTCCCCAATCTACTGGCGACTGCATCGTGATCAGCGAATATAGTACAATATATTGGAAGAAATAAAAGTCAATTACTGTTTCAGGTTCAGGCCCTGCGCGTTGGAACGAATGGAGGTGAAAGGGCAGGTGTTGCATCGCCTACGTTTTGCATAGGAAGGTCCGGTGAAAGGGAAGAATTGCTCGGGTCGATTCAGAAGTCATGGAGTGACCGGTACATTCGGAATCCTGAAAGAGGATGTGTTTTTTTGTTGGGAATAAGGAAGAAGGAGCAGAAATAGCGGAGGATGAACTTTTGAATGTGGGGGTTGGTTGAGACGAAGGTGAGGACAAAGGGGATCCTATAATGATTCCAGCAGGGAGGATCAGGGGCGATGAAGGTAATGCAGCACATTGGATTTACACTGCGGTGGGCCTTTTCCACAAAGTGGTGGGGAATCCTCGGTTGTGGATAAATGCGGGAAATTGGATTGACACTGTCGACGACCCTGTCCAGCACAGAGGACGGGTATCCTCAGCTCAGAAAAATGAACTATGTTGTAAGCACTGTTGTGGGAGGTGGCATCATCGGAAAAGATGCAACGCAGGCAGCGACACTCGGAGAATACAACAGAGTCCTTCCAGGCAACTGGGTGAGAGGACATATAATCAAGATAGCTGTCCGAGTCCGCCGGATTATGGTAGATATTTGAAGAGAGACTTTCCTCTTAAATGGACTGAGAGATGTCGAGGAAGGGAAGGGAAGTGTCAGACTGACCATGTGAAGAATAGATTGGGGTTTAAATTGGAAGCAAGATTTATTGCATCATTATTTTTATTACAGTTAATCACAAGAGACTTTTTATTTATATCGCGCCTTTAACATAGTTAGACGTCCCACGACGCTTCAAAGCAGTCTTAATAGGATAATACGGCAACGGGACACAAAAGATAGCAGCGAACCTGGGGACTGGGAGAAAATTAGAACTCAGCAGAGGAGGACAAAGAGTTTGATTAGGGCAGGGAAAATGGAGTATGAGAGAAGTTTGCAGGGAACATTAAGACGGATTGCAAAAGTTTCTATAGATATGTAAAGAGAAAAAGGTTAGTAAAGACAAACGTAAGTCCCCTGCAGTCAGAATCAGAGGAAGTCATAACGGGGAACAAAGAAATGGCGGAACAATTGAACAAGTACTTTGGTTCGGTATTCACGAGGGAGGACACGAACAAACTTCCGGTTATAAAAGGGGTCGGGGGGTCTAGTAAGGAGGAGGAACTGAGGGAAATCCTTATTAGCCGGGAAATTGTGTTGGGGAAATTGATGGGATTGAAGGCCGATAAATCCCCAGGGCCTGCTGGACTGCATCCCAGAGTCCTTAAGGAGGTGGCCTTGGAAATAGTGGATGCGTTGACAGTCATTTTCAAACATTCCATTGACTCTGGATCAGTTCCTATGGAGTGGAGGGTAGCCAATGTAACCCCACTTTTTAAAAAAGGAGGGAGAGAGAAAACAGGTAATTATAGACCGGTCAGCCTGACAGCGGTAGTGGGTAAAATGATGGAATCAATTATTAAGGATGTCACAGCAGTGCATTTGGAAAGAGGTGATATGATAGGTCCAAGTCAGCATGGATTTGTGAAATGGAAATCATGCTTGACAAATCTTCTGGAATTTTTTGAGGATGTTTCCAGTAGAGTGGATAAGGGAGAACCAGTTGATGTGGTATATTTGGACATTCAGAAGGCGTTGGACAAGGTCCCACACAAGAGATTGATGTGCAACGTTAGAGCACATGGGATTGGGGGTAGTGTACTGACATGGATTGAGAACTGGTTGTCAGACAGGAAGCAAAGAGTAGGAGTAAATGGGTACTTTCAGAATGGCAGGCAGTGACTAGTGGGGTACCGCAAGGTTCTGTGCTGGGGCCCCAGCTGTTTACACTGTACATTAATGATTTAGATGAGGGGATTAAATGTAGTGTCTCCAAATTTGCGGATGACACTAAGTTGGGTGGCAGTGTGAGCTGCGAGGAGGATGCTGTGAGGCTGCAGAGCGACTTTGATAGGTTAGGTGAGTGGGCAAATGCATGGCAGATGAAGTATAATGTGGATAAATGTGAGGTTATCCACTTTGGTGGTAAAAACAGAGAGACAGACTATTATCTGAATGGTGACAAATTAGGAAAAGGGGAGGTGCAAAGAGACCTGGGTGTCATGGTACATCAGTCATTGAAGGTTGGCATGCAGGTGCAGCAGGCGGTTAAGAAAGAAAATGGCATGTTGGCCTTCATAGCAAGGGGATTTGAGTACAGGGGCAGGGAGGTGTTGCTACAGTGGTACAGGGCATTGGTGAGGCCACACCTGGAGTATTGTGTACAGTTTTGGTCTCCTAACCTGAGGAAGGACATTCTTGTTAATGAGGGAGTGCAGCGAAGGTTCACCAGACTGATTCCCGGGATGGCGGGACTGACCTATCAAGAAAGACTGGATCAACTGGGCTTGTATTCACTGGAGTTCAGAAGAATGAGAGGGGACCTCATAGAAACATTTAAAATTCTGACGGGGTTAGACAGGTTAGATGCAGGAAGAATGTTTCCAATGTTGGGGAAGTCCAGAACCAGAGGTCACAGTCTAAGGATAAGGGGTAAGCCATTTAGGACCGAGATGCGGAGGAACTTCTTCACCCAGAGAGTGGTGAACCTGTGGAATTCTCCACCACATAAAGTTGTTGAGGCCAATTCACCAAATATATTCAAAAATGAGTTAGATGAGGTCTTACTACTAGGGGGGTCAAAGGATATGGCGAGAAAGCAGGAATGGGGTACTGAAGTTGAATGTTCAGCCATGAACTCATTGAATGGCGGTGCAGGCTAGAAGGGCCGAATGGCTTAATCCTGCACCTATTTTCTATGTTTCTATGTTTCTATGTTTCTATAAAATTAAGGCATATGATGAAAAGATTGGTAAAAGTGTTGATTTTATGCAGCCTCTTTATAATGTAACGATGGTTGGAGAAGCGGAGAGGTGTCGGGAGAGACTTCCACGGTTTAGTGCTCAAACAGCTGAAGGTAATCCACCGATGGTTGAGCAGTATAATGAGGGATGTACGAGAGGGCAGAATTTGAAAAGCGGAGATATCTTGAGGTGTTGTGAGAGTGAAAAAGAATACAGAGGTAGGGAGTTGCAAGGCATGAAGAGATTTGTAAAGAAGGATGAGAATTTTCAATATCGAAGATTTGTTTAACCGGGAGCCAACATAGGTCAGAAATCATCGGGGTGACGTGATGGTTGATCATGACTTTGTGCGAGTTAGGACATTTTCCACTTCATGGCTAGAAAAGGAAATTGCGTGACCACAGTCATCAATGTGCTTGAAAAATATGTGAAGGAGGGGATCTGAGTATAATTTGAACATCGATGGTTCCCTGTATCCCAAGAAAAGGCAGCATAGCTAGGAACCATCCGAATTCCCATAAAGGCACCATTGGAGTGTGGGGGGTGGAACATTGTCAGACCAAATGTCCAGCACTTGTTTTTTCAGCAGGGTCAGTACACTGGGGTCAAGCTCAGGACTAGCAACCTGCAAGGGTTTTCATTCCCAGCCCAAAGCTGATGAGGGTGTGAGAATTTCCAATGTGAATGGCGAGTGAATTAAATTGGAAATCGGTCATCAGTGGGGATAGGTGGATAGGTGGAGGAAATCTCGTCATCCGCTGCGAGTTTCAGTGGAGCTCGGTTTTATTGGGCTTTTCACTGTACAATGTGGACCATTTTCCCTACCTCGGGAGCCTACTCTCAACAAGAGCAGACTTTGGTGGCAAAGTCCATTACTGTCTTCGGAGTGCCAGTGCAGCCTTCGGACGCCTGAGAAAGGAAGTATTTGAAAACCAGAACCTCAAACCCCGGACCAATTTCATGGTCGACAGGGCAGTGGTGAGACCCGACCTCCGATATGCTTCAGAGACATGGAATATTTACAGCAGGCAACTCAACACACTGGAGAAGTACCAACTATGCCTCCGTATTTTCCGACAAATTAATTGACCGGGGTGGCGAACAAACATCACTGTTCTCGGTCAGGCCAAAATCCCCAGCATCGAAGCATTGACCAGTCGATCAGTTCTGTTGTCCGCCCACATCGTCGACATGTCTGACATGAGATTGAAAAAGCAAACGCTCCACTCTGTGATTCGTTATTGCAGGCGTGACACAGATGTGCAGAGGAAACGTACCATGACATTTTCAAAACCTCCTTGAAGAATTACAACGTCCCCATCTACACCTGGAAACCCTGCCCAAGCCAGCTCAAATTGAATGAAAAGCGTCCGCTTGGCGCAGATCATCTCGTGCCTTATCGTCGATAGCAAGTTGATGCCAAGCGTAGATAGTGGAAGGAGCGCGCAGCAACCCAGGCACCCCGTACTCCCAATCGTTCAACCACCGTCTGCCCCACATGTGACATCGATATAGGTCATGCAACGGACTGTTCAGCACTCTGGGAACTAACTTTTAGTGTGGAAGCGAGTCATCCTGGTTTCCAAGGATATGCCTCTGAATCGGAAGCAGGAGAAATAGTGATCCACACTGAGTACATCCGAGAGTCACATATACACCCAGTAATACATGGTCACTGGGGTATGGTGTTCCGCACCGCTTAGTGACCCTCGCTCAGTACTTCCGTAGTGACAAACACGTCCAGTAATACATGATCACTGGGGTACTGTGTTCCACACCGGTTAGTGACCCACGCTCAGTACATCCTCAGTGACAGACACTCCCAGTAATACATGTTCACTGGTGTACGGTGTACACAGCAATTAGCGACCCACACTGAGCACATGTTACATTGCAAGTCACTCCCAGCAATATATGGTCACTGGTGTATGTTGTTCCACAACGGATCGTGACCAACATTCTGGACACTTCAACAGTGACAGAGACTCCCAGTAATACATGGTCACTGGGGTACGGTGTTACATACCGGATAGTGACCAACAGTCGGTAAAGTTCTACATTGAGAGAAACTCCAAGCAACACATGATCACAGTCATATTATGTTCCACGCCGGGTAGTGACTCACACACAGTAAATCATACCGTGACAGACACTCCAACTAATACCTTCTCTCACAGCGTCGCGCGGAGTAGGACTGATTCAAAAGTACCATGTATTCCACTGAAGACAGTAGCTTGATAATTCAATCAGCCTGTTAGTTACACACACAAGTTTAAGTTCAGATGGAGCAATTGAATCAAACCGCAGTGGTTATTCAGGCCATTTGACTGAACGCAATGATGTCACCGATCAGGTGTCTGTGCCGGTGACTATTAGTCCAGTATTTATCATTATCAGTCATAGAGTAAAACTAGAGACCAGCTCACACAGATTTGCACAACTTCAATGGTTATAATCACTTACCAGGAGCACCAATGGCGGCAATGATCATGTAGCATTTTTTCTTGGCATGTTGAAATGGAAGCATTTTCTGTGTGAAACGATGTGCCCCTTCGTGCTGTTGGTAATCTCCCTGAATTATACTCTGAGGCGGTACAATTCCGGCGCCATTCATTTATACCCTGCGGACTCTCCGCATGGACATTGAGGTTGCAAAATCGATCAAAATAGTTATTTTTAAAACTTGAACAAACAGGTTGCGACAGCCGATTTAAGTCGCTGTTGTGAACGAATATATTTACTGCAGAGATTCAAATTGTAAATCCCAAAGATTGGACAATTCTGCTTGCATTAATTAACTCATGAACGTCTCCAGCTGTATTCTCCCAGCAATTGGATTGTTGTTTCAAAAACCATCGGGACAAACTGGAGATCACATATTGTTTCGGGTGATGTTCTATACTCTGCTGTGGCCATTCAGGACTTACCCACTCTTGGAGTATGCATCTCAGGGCTGCTCTACTGCACTCTGTGATGTGGCTGCCTGCTTTATCTAAAGCTATTCAGTAATTACATTCCCAATGTTAGAGTTTCCCTCTCAGGGCTGCTGTACTACAAAGGGGTCGTGGCTGCAATTTTAAATGCAAGCATTCAGTAGTTAAATTGCAAATGTTCGAATGTCCTTCTCAAGGCTGTTCTACTGCTGGTTAAGAAATGACTGATCTCTTCAACTATGGAAAACCAAGTAAACAATTAAAGTGCGAAATTTCAATGATAATCCATGTCATAATACAGGTCCCATTATTCATTCAGCTTCTCATCCGCATAAAGCACCTTATACACAGGCGGTAACTCACACTTGTACATTACCTAAAAGTAATACAGCACCTCAAACTCATACAGCAAAAACAATGCGAACTCATATAGCACTTCTCTTCATACAGACACTTAAAATAATACAGCACATCAAAATAACAGAGAAACTCAAAATAGTACAGCCCTTCAAACCAAGAGAACCTAAAACTAAAACAACCCATTAATATTACAAACTACCTCAAACTTAAACGAAAAGTAATACAACCCCTCAAACTAAAATAGTACATCAAACTAAAAGAGAACCTCAAAGTAATATGGAACCTCAAACTAATAAAGCTCACCAAACCAAGTTTTAATAACTCTATAGAGAACCTCAAACTAATACAGAACCTCAACATAATAAAGAAACTGCAAATCATACAGACCCTCAAACTAATTGAGACAATTAAACTATTAACGAAACTCAAACTAATATTGAAATTCAAACCGAGAGAGTCTGAAACAAATAACCTTAAAATAATAATGACCCTCAAAACAAACCACTCAAACCAATAGAGAACCTCAAACTAATAGGAATGCTCAAAATAATCCAAATATTTAATGTAATAGAGAAAATCAAACGAATATAGCTCCACAATGTAATAAGGAACATGATAATAATACCAAACGTCAAAATAATTCTGCCCAATCAAAGATAGCACCTCAGACTAATAGAGAAACTTAACATAATACAGCCCGTCAAACTAATAAACTCCCTCAAACTATTAGCGAAAATCAACCTAATAGAGAACCTAAAACTAATACAGTCACTCAAACGAATAAAGACCCTCAAATAATACATCCCCTCAAACTAATACCGACCCTCAAACTAATACTGCCCCTCAAACTAATACAGACCCTCGAACTAATACACACCCTCAAACTAATACAGCCCCTCAAGCTAATACATTCCATCTACTAAAAAATAACCTCAAATTAATAGATGTCCAAACACCCGCAGAGGAACTCAGAGAAATACAGACGCTTAAAATAATACAACAATACAAACTTTTCGAGAACCTCAAATTAATATATATCCTCAAAGTAATAGAGACGCTCAAACTAATACAACCGCTCAAACTATTGGAGAACACAACATAATAGAGAACCTCAAAATAATACAGCCAATGTAACTAGTGCAGACCATCAAAGTAATAGAGGTCATTAAACTATTAGATAACCTCAAACTAATAGAGAAACTCAAACTAATTGGGAATATATAACTTACAGAGCAGGTAAAAATATTACAGCCATCAAACTGATAGAGAACCTCAAACGAATAGAGAATCTGAAACCACGACAGAACCTCAAATTAATACAAAACCTTAAAATAATGCAGCCCCTCAAACTATTAGAAAACCTCTCATTAATGCAGACGCTAAAACTAAAATCGAACCTCAAACCAATACAATAAATAGCGAACGTCAAAATAACAGAGAACCTCAAGCTAATAGAGGACGAAAACTAATACAGCAACTCCACCACATACCGCAAGTTATATTCATACAGCTATTGAAAGTAACACAGCATTTCCGATAAAATAGTCTGTCAAATTAATACAGCCCATATAACTAATAGAGAATGTGAAACAAATAATAGCATGAAACAATAAAGGTTCTCAAGCTATTAGATAAACGCAAACTACTAGAGAACCTCAAAATCACTACAGCCCCTCAAACTGAGATAAAAAAATCTCAAATTAATACAGAATCTAAAATAAAAACACCAGAGTAAAAGAATATAACACTTCCAAGCATTTAGAAAATTCAAGCTAATATCGCACCTTAAACTATGAGAGAAACTCAAACCAATATGAGAACCTCAAACAAGTAAAGCCAACTAAAATAATGCACCTTAAACTATTAGAGAAATTTAAATGAATACAGCATCTCAAATTATTATACAAGCTGAAGCTATTAGAGAATGTGAATTTAGTAAAGGAACTCCAACTAATAGATAATTAATAGAGCAGGAAATTTAGCATCCAGCCGACAATCACGACGTGGGTGGATTTTTCAGTGCGGTAGAACCTATGGCACAAGGTACTATTCCACTGAAATCCAACAACGGAGAGGTGTTCATCAAGGTCAGTGAGGCTGTCAGTGCCCGTTGGAAAGAACACTTCGAGGATCTTCGCAACCAACAATCTGTCTTCGATGTGAGTGTCTTTTCAATCTGTCTTCGATGTGAGTGTCTTTTATTACATCCCACAGCATGCATCACCTCCTTGGCACAATCACAGCTCGGCACGAGTTTGAAAAGGCCTTCTGACAACTGAAAAACAACAAGGCCTCAGGAGCAGATGGAATCCTCGCGGAAATACTGAAGCATGGTAGTCAAGCACGACAGGCACGGAATCATAACCTCATCTGTTGTAACTGGAAAGAAGAGATCTTGCCAGAGATCACAGAGTAGCTTTAATTGTGATGATCTTAAAGAAAGGTGACGAGTCCGACTGGGGTAACTACAGAGGAATCTCGCAGATCTCGACCAACGGCAATGTAATCGCAAGACTTCTCATCAACCATCTTCTTCCTGTGGCTGAAGAACTCCTCCCAGAATTCCAATGCGGATTCCGCCCACTAATTGCACAATCGATATTATCTTCACCACGTGGCAGTTACATTGAAATGCAGGGAATGGAACCAACATGAACTCTATTGATCTCATGAATGCCGCCAAAACTGTCAACCATGAGGGATTCTAGAGCGTCCACCTCAGTTTCGGCTGCACTTAAAGATTTTCACCATGCCCCGCCATCTGCACATGAAATGGAAGCCGTGCTCCCAAGTAACGCATCCACCACAGAACCATTCCATGCACGGATTGGGGTCAAGCAAGTCTGTTTTATTGCAACATGCTCTTCGACATCTTCCTTGTTGGTATGCTCCATGTCACGTTCAGCAAGCTCCGCGCTGGACAGGAGCTAAATTGCAGAACGAAGCGGAATCTGTACAATATCAGCCGTCTCCCGGCCAGAGGGAAATTCATCTCAATCTCCTCCATGGGACGACAGTAGCCGACGATGCCTGTGTCTCCGCACATTCGTTGGCCGAGCATGAATCCATCATCAACACCTTCACCGAGGCATAGAAGTGCATGGGCCTTACACTTAACATCCGTAAGAGAAAGATCCAATACCAACCTGCCCCCATCACACAGCATTGATCCCCGTTATAAAATCCATCACGAGGCGTTGGACAAAGTGGACCATTTTCCATACCTCGTGAGACTTCTGCCACTAAGGGCAGACTTCAACAACGCCAAGAGGCTGCAGCGTGACTTGGATGGTTAGGTGAGTTGTCACAAGCATGGCAGATGCATTATAATGTAGATAAATATGAGGTTATCCACTTTGATGGAAAAAACCGGAAGGCAGAATTTTATGTGAAAGGTCAAGATTAGGAAAATGGGAGGAGGAACGAGACCTGAGTGTCATGATACATCAGTCACTGAAAGTTGGCATGCAGGTACAACAGACAGTGAAGAAGGCAAATGGCATGTTGGCCTTCATAGTGAGACGATTGTTGTGTCGGAGCAGGGAGGTCTTAATGCATTTGTACAGGGCTTTGGTGAGGCTACAACTTAAATATTGTGTCGAGTTTCTTTATTCTAAACTGAGGAAGGACATTCTTGCTATTTACGGAGTGCAGCGAAGATTCACCAGACTGATTCTCAGGATGGCAGCACTGACATATGAAGAAAGATTGGACCAACTCGGCTTATAATCGCTAGAATTTTGAAGAATGATAGGGGATCTCATTGAAACCTATACAATTCTGACGGGTTTGGACAGGTTAGATGCAGGAAGAATATTGCCGCTATTGGGGAAGTCCAGAGCCAGGTTCACCGTCCAACGATAACTGGTAAGCCATTGAGGACCGAGATGAAGAGAAACTTCTTCACTCGGAGAATTGTGAACTTGTGGAATAATCTACCAAGAAAGTTGTTGAGGCCAGTTCGCTTCATATATTCAAAAGGGAGTTAGATATGGCCCTTACTGCTGAAGGAATGAAGGGGCATGGAGAGAAAGCAAGAATGGGCAACTGAAGTTGCATGATCAGACATTATGATAGTGAATGGTGGTGCAGGCATGAAGGGCCGAATGGCCGACTCCTGCACCTATTTTCTATGTTTCTATGTTTCTACGACATCCAACCTCATCTTCAGCTAGCCCTGGGTTTGCTGAGTCCCCACTTCCTCCCTCCGTGTCCTGGGGTTGATGAGGCCCCTATCCGTCCATCCATGTCCCAGGGATGATGAGATCCCACTCCCTCCCTTCATGTCCTGGCGTTCCTGAGGCCCCAGTCCCAACCTCCATGCCCTGGGGTTGATGAGGCCCAACTCCTCCCTCCCTGCCCTATGGTTGATGAGGCATCTCATTCCCCCTCCATGCCCCTGGGGTGCTGAGGCCCACATTCCATGCCTGCCTACCCTGGGTGCTGAGCCCTACGTTACGTCAATACCTCCTTGCTTTGAGGTTGCTGAGGCCAAAATTCCTTCACTCCGTGCCTGGGGGTGCAGAGGCCCCATTCCAAACCTCCCTCCCTCCCTGCCCTGGGGGTACTGAGCCTCACACTCCGCACCTCCCTGCCCTGGGTGTATTGAGGCCTATTCACCAAACTACCATCCCTGGGGTTGATGAGGCGCAAACTTCCACCTTCCCTGCATTTGCGGTACTGAGGTGCATACTCCCTGCATCCCTGACGAGGGTGTGCTGAGGTCCACACTCGCTCCCTCCCTCCCTGACCTTTGGGTACTGAGACCACACTCTCTTCCTTCCTCCCTGCACTGGGGGTGCTGAGGCCAACACTCCTTCCCTCACTGCCCTGAAAGTATTCAAGCACACATTCCCTTCCGTCCTACTCTGCGGATGCTGAGACCCACACTGCCTCACTCCCGTAACTGGGGGTACTGAGGCTCACACTCAGTCAGTCCCTGCTCTACAGATTCCAACACTCACTCCCTCCCTCCCTGCCCGCTGGTAATGATGCCCACTCTCCCTACCACCATGACCTCGTGTACTGAGGCCCACACTCATCTCGTCGCTCCGTGGGGGTGTGGAGACCCACGCTCCCTCCCTCCCTGACCTGGCAGTGCTGAGGATCAAATTCTCATCTTCACTGCCCTGGGGTACTGAGGCACACACATCCTCCCTCCCTGCCATGCGTATGCTTCGGCCCACACTTGTTCCCTCCGCTCTGCCCTGCGTGTGCTGAGATCCACACTCACGCCCTGCCTACCTTGGGGGTAATGAGGCCCACACTACCTCCCTCCCTGCACTCGTCGTAAACAGGCCCATACATCATCTCTCCCAGCCCTGCGGCTACTGAGACCCATACTCCCGTTCTCCCTCCCTGCCCTGGGTGTGATGAGGCCCACACTCACTCCCTGCCCTGGGGTTACTCAGGCAAATACTACCTCCCGCTCTGCCCTGGGGGTACTGTGGCACACACTCTCTCCCTCCTGGCATTGAGGATAGTGAGGTTTACAATTCCTCCCACCTTGGCCTGGGGGTACTGATCCCGACACTCCCTCCCTCCCCGCCCTGCGGCTACTGAGGCCCACTCTCCCTCCGGCGAGGCCATTGGGTACTGAGAGCCACACGCCCTCCCTTGCTGACCAGGGTGTGCTGAGGCCCACACACTCACCATCCCTTCCCTGGGGTACAGAGGCCCACACTCCCTCAATACCTTCTCTGTGCATATTGAAGCCCACACACCCTTCATCTTAGGCGGTACTGAGTCCCACATTCCCTCTCTCTCTGGCCTGCGAGAACTGTTGCCCATGCTCCCTCCCTCATTGTCCTGGGGATGCTGAGGCCCAAACTCCCTCTCTCACTCTCTGGGGGTATTGACGCCCACACTACGCGTCCCCCTGCTCTGGAGTTAATGAATCCCTTACTCCCTCCCTCCCTGCCCTTGGGGTATTCAGGCGCACACTCCCTTCCTCCCTGTCCTATGCGTACTGGGGCACAAATTAACTACCTCCCTGCCTTGTGGGTACTGAGGCACAACATTACTTCCTCCTTCCCTCGCTCCCCTGGGGATACTGCTGCCCACATTCCCTTCGGTCCTTCCCTCTCTTCACTGTGCTTATTCGGGCACACACTCCCTCCCTCCCTTCGCTGGAGGCACAGAGTTCCACATTCACGCCCACCCTCCCATTGGACCTTGGAGAGGAGTGGGGATTTGGAGATTGGGGCAAACGTTTTCAAAAAGGGAGATCAATTAGGATTTGTTAGGAGTTAATCTTGACGGCAGAATTCAAAGCAAGGAGGTTAGTAAGAAAACAAAGAGAACATTCTGAGTATCAACAAGCATGGGGGCCAGGATCGGAATTGGAAAGGTCAGTCATTTTGTGGGACAGATTGCGAATAGGGTCGAGAGAACACGAGGTGAATCAAGCGGTCAGAATGAGCTCAGCGATGAAATGACAGGCAATGGGGATCATCGGGGTATTCATGGTGATACAATGACTGTATAATTCCCAATATAACGCAGGTGAATGTCGGGGAATACAGGCATACTTTAATTAGAAACAGAGAACTGGTGCATTTAGGGCAATACAACAACTGTTCAGTCATAAATCATATACAGGTAATTGCAGAGAAATACAGTAATTGTCTAATTACAAATAGAGGGCTGGGGAATTTGGGGCAAACAGTGAGTTTTTCATTTGAAATAGAGTACTGCTGAATTTAGGGGCAAACAGTGAGAGTTTAATGAGAAATAGAGGACTGGGGAATTTAGGTGAACACAGTGGGTGCTTAATTAGAAATAGAGGACTGCGTAATTTAGGGGAACACAGTGAGAGTTTAATTAGAAATAGCGGATTGGGAAATTTAGCGAAACACAGTGAGAGTTTAATTAGAAATAGAGGACTGCGTAATTTAGGGGAACACAGTGAGAGTTTAATTAGAAATAGCGGATTGGGAAATTTAGCGAAACACAGTGAGAGTTTAATTAGAAATAGAGGACTGCGTAATTTAGGGGAACACAGTGAGAGTTTAATTAGAAATAGCGGATTGGGAAATTTAGCGAAACACAGTGAGAGTTTAATTAGTAAAAGAGAATTGGGGAATTTAGTGGAACACAGTTAGAGTTTAATTAGAAATAGAGGACTGGGGAATTTAGGGGACACAGAGAGAGTTTAATTAGAAATAGCGGATTGGGAAATTTAGAGAAACACAGTGAGAGTTTAATTCGTAATAGAGAATTGGGGAATTTAGTGGAACACAGTTAGAGTTTAATTAGAAATAGCGGATTGGGAAATTTAGAGAAACACAGTGAGAGTTTAATTAGTAATAGAGAATTGGGGAATTTAGTGGAACACAGTTAGAGTTTAATTAGAAATTGAGGACTGTGGAATTTAGGGGATCACAGTGAGAGTTAAATTAGCAATAAAGAAGTGGGGAATTGAGATGAACACAGTAAATGTTTAATTAGAAATAGAGGACTGGGGAATTAGGAGGAAGACAGTTAATGTTTAATTAAAAACAGAAGACTGGGGAGTTTAGGGGAACACAGTGAGAGTTTAATTAGAAATAGAGAATTGTGAATTTAGGGGAACACAGTGAGTGTTTAATTAGAAATAGATGACTAGGGAAATTAGGAGAATGCAGTGAGTGTTTAATTGGAAATAGAGGACAAGGGAATTTAGCGGAATACAGTGAGAGTTTAATTTGGGAAAGAGAACTGGGGTATTTAGGGTTACACAATATGCGCTTAATTGGAAATAGAGAACTGGGGAATTTAGGGGATCACAGTAAGTGTTTAATTAGCAATAGAGGACTGGGGAATTTAGCGGAACACATTAAATGCTTAATTTGAAATAGAGGACTGGGGAATTTAGGGGAACGCAGTAAGTGCTCTAATAGAAAGAGGACTGGGGAATTTAGAGGAACACAGTGAGTGTTTAATTTGAAATAGATGACTGGGGAATTTAGGGGAACACAGTGAGTCTTTAATTAGAAATAGAGGACAGGGGAATGTAGCGGAATACAGTGAGAGTTTAATTAGGAAAAGAGAACTGGGGAATGTTGGGGAATACAGTGAGTGTTTAATTAGCAATAGAGGACTAGGGAATTTTGGGGGAACACAGTGAGTGTTTAATTAGCAAAAGAGGACTGGAGAATTTCGGGGAACACCGTGAGTGTTTAAGTTGAAATGGATGACTGGGGAATTTAGGGGAACACAGTGAGTGTTTAATTAGAAATAGATGACTGTGGAATTTAGGGAAACACACTGAGTGTTTAATTATAAATGGAGGGCAGGGGAATGTAGCGGAACACTTTGAGAGTTTAAATAGAAATAGAGAACTGGGGAATTTAGCGGAATACAGTGAGAGTTTAATTAGCAATAGACGACTGGCGAATTTACAAAAACTCATGGAGTGGTTAATTCGCAATAGAGAACTGGGGGTTTAGCAGAACACAGAGTGTTTAATTAGAAATACAGGACTGAGGAATTTAGGGGAACACAGTGAGAGTTTAATTAAAAATAGAGAAGTGGGGAATTTATGGGAAGACAGTAAGTGCTTAATTTGAAATACATTACTAGGAAATTTAGGGGAACACAGTGAGTGTTTAATTAGAAATAGAGAACTGCTGAATTTAGGGGAACATAGTAATGATAATAATAAAGTAGCTGTCAGTATCCTATGTATTTGTATCTGTAACAATACCTGACATTGATCTTACGCCATGTCATGCCGTTGTTACCTTTTGCAGAAACAGCTTTCATACAACAGCGACGAGCAGCGGCGCACGGGTGGCGGCCGATAAGATCTATGCACACTTACCGATCTCGAGGAGCGGGTGCAGGCACTTTTGGTGTTCCACAATCGTTCGCCCACCCATGCTGCGTCGGAACCTGTCCTCATGCCACGTTCGTAAACTATAAACCATTGGTAATGTAAAGTCAATTAATGCCACTTAAATCCTTAAAATATATCATTGCTGATTTATTGATGCAATGATATGTAATTTTATGTTACATAATGTAATATTATGTGATTAATGATAGGATCATGGAAATCATTGTAACGCTGATTCTGTACTGTCATGATGTTCATTAAATGTGAAGTCTGTCTTCATTCTTACAACATTAGATTTGCTCTCCAGCATATGTCTGTGCAGCGTTTGGATTCCCATTTGACCTCAACACCCACTTCTCCCCTAATTAGCTCTTTTTTGTTTTCTAGATGAACCAAGATCATAGGCCATGGAAAGCGAACCACCACTTCAAATAATGGAGCTGCTCATGATTATTTTTGAGTTCATGGAGCCCCGAATCTCGCCCGTTCTGCTCCGAGTCCTCCTCTCCAATGAGGAGGGAGAGGAGGAGCTTGCAGGAGCCGTAGCTTTCATTTTTCCTGCGGCCATGTCCTCATCGAATGAGGAGGGAGCGCTGGTAAGCGCTTTGCCGCAGGTTACCACCAGTGATTCACTGCCGGCGATGACATTGTGCAGGTTGGATCGGGGCATTCGCACTCCTCCTCGAATGGGAAAGTGTAGCGTGTACATGGTTAACTTGTCCAGGCGAGGCGTTGAGATTTTTCAAGAGCTCGTCCGGCAATGGATGGAAAATCTCAGATGATGGCCACCCTTTCCACTAACATGAAGGAGAAAATGACGGGGATAACGGTGGGCTTGGAGATAATAGCCAGGGACACTGTTGCCAGAGGCCTATTTGTGGCCCCGGATTTCGGCACTGCACCGCAAGGTGCCACACCTCTTCATAACACTCTTGCGAGCTAGGAGGAAGATTTTGCATCAGGCTGGGAGATTATTTCTGCACAAATCAGCTCAACACCATCAACACCCCAAGTGGACGATCTACCGTCAGCCCTCCCCCCCCCCCCCCCTTTCCCACTCCTGCCCATCGAAGCAGAGGTTTGAGGAACACTGCGGCAAAGCGGCTTGCTGTTAGTAGGGGAAAGGGAAGTGGAGGTGCTCAGACCCGGGGGAAAAGGGAAACCGGGGCGTGGCCGCAGGCAGCGAGGGAGTGTTTTTTGTTATACGTTAATATTGTTGCCTGTGGGGTGTGTGTGTTTCGGTTTAGTGTTAGTTGGTTAAATTTTTGCTGTTTTGAAATGTGTCATCGTTGGGATGGTTTGAGGGAGAGTGGGGTACGCATGCTTTTTTAATAAAATCTGTTGTGAATATTTTGGTAAAATGTTGAAAGTTTTGTCTGAGGGTGGAGGAGGGGGTTATTGTTGTTTTGCTTTGTAACGTGTAATTTTTTTTCGATTAAAAAAAAATTATTATTATGTTAAATTTAAAAATATAAATTTAACATTGTTGTGCATTGTACTCAGACAGTTGTAACGTTAAACACGGCCGAGTCCACACCATGAAAGGCGAACATCAACCGTAACTGTAACTGTCACAAATATAACTCAAACCTTTCATTTATGAACTGCTGACAGAACACTTACAACTGCGTATATACCACCAACATTATTTCTGGCAGCGCATTCATTTATGTGCTGCTAATGCAACATCTTGAAGCTGTGTTTTGGATCGATAATAATAGGTTCGGGATCTGGATGAATGTTAAATAAGAGAGAAGATAAATGAAGTAAAGAATGAAAAACTATATGCTAAGATAAATGAAGTAAAGAATAAATGAATAAAAGAATAAAGAATAAAGAATAAATCTGTTTACACAGATAAAATAAATATAATAATACAATTGACGAAGAAAAGAGAAGAATGATAAGATGCAACAAAGCTCACGGCCGTCAGCCCGTCGGGAACTCCACAACGATGGCTTGTCTGGAGCATTGGGGGTCCCGGCACCGCTCGCGAATCATGTTTAGGTGAAGTTCAAAGAGCTGATGGACAGTGCTGTTCCTTTACACGATCAAACAAACATACTATTGAACAAAACACGGGTGCATGTGGCTTATGGCCAACTCCTAATCTGTAAGGCCCCAGCTATTTTTCCACAAAGCATGAGATCTCGAGGCGCAACCGTTCCATAAACAAGCTGGTGTGCTCCGCAATGTCGATCTTTCTCTTTCTCTGCATCAACAACAATCCGCGAAGCATGGAGCAGAAACACACTGTAAATGACTAAATATCATAATTAACCCGATGTGACTAACCCTATACAATAAATGCCACCGTTCAGATTTTCCTGCGGTCTAGAGCGGGATGGGGGCATGGTTTCAACGTCAGCCTGAGTGTCTTCCCAGTGGGTCATCATCCACCTCATTTTGTTCCTCTTCTCCTCTCTCCTAAGGTGCATCGTCAGTCCCATCTAGCAATTCAAGCATGCAGACATCACAATGAACGGAGTAACCTGCTCAGGGTGCTATTACAATTCGTCTCCTGAATGGTCCGGGCATCTGAAGTGCTCCTTAAGCAATCCAATTATCTTTTCGACGACATTATGTGTGGCTATGTGGCTTCCAGTGTATTGCATCTCGGCTTCTCTCTGGGGCTTGCGCACGGGGGTTATCAGTCAGTTGGTAAAATCATATCCTTTATCACTCAGCATGCAACCGTGACCTTGTGGCTGACTCCTAATCAGGTCAGACAAAGTGCTCTCACGCAAGATGTGCGTTTCATGGATGCTGCCTGGAAATGTTGAATTGACTGCCATGATTATGTGCTTTTGTTTCAACAACGGGCTGGCCATTCAGGGACGGAATCGCTTTCGTTTCAGAAACATATCTGCATCCTGAAGTGGTGCTCAGAGGTCGATGTGAGTGCACTCTATTCCTCCCTGCACCTTGGAGAAGTTTGCTATTCTGGAGAATCTAAAACCTTCTCAGTCTTTGCCTCGCTGTTCAAAGGGAAGCTTATAAAGTCCATCCTCTGAGTGTAAAGGTCTTCAGTTACCGATTGAAAGCAGCAATGTGTGGCATACTAAGAGATAGTACCAATACCACCTGCTGAGCCCTGAAAGGAACCAGACGCATGGAAGGAAAGTACAGCAGTGAACTTTACCTCAATGGGCAGTGCCGTAATGAGGGTGATGTTCGGCTGCAGATCTCCTTCAGGAGCTGGCATATCTCAGTGAAGACCTCCTTTTCCAATCGGACTCTCCGAAGGCACATGTCCAGGTAAGACTGTTTCTCCCTGCAAGTGTGTCGGGTGTCCGTTCTCATCCTCAGACTGCCACGTCCTTGATTGGGTACATAATGCTCTTCAACTTACCTTCTCCCATCTCTAGTCTGCAGCATGTGAGTAGTCATCAATGCAGGCTGAGAAATTGAAGTTGCCTTTGCAATTACTATTAGACCTATATTTCAGAAATAATACATTTTCATCCGAAATCTGTAAAATAATATAAATTCGTCCACAATATGACAAGATTTTTCTACAGATTTTATATTCAACTTAAAATAACTCACAGATTAAAAACATGCTCCAAGAACTTGACGCTGCCTTTTCTATGAAAAGTCCGTCGATTTACAAAATAGATTCCATGCCTCTGGATTAAGGTCAGATGAGCGCATCTTCTTTTCAGCGTTTTCTTGGGCGAGCGATATTCTGGGCGGCTTTTGGCATTAGTTTCTTTGAAAAACTATATTCTCAGCATTGACGTCTTAAAACCATGGGCGGGTGGTTAAATTAATTCTCGGCATTAACTTGATGCCTGAACTAATGCTTGCGCTAAATGGGTAATAAATGGGTGAAAATGGACGTTAGTTTCCATTTTTCGTGTAAATGGGAGTTAAACGGATGTTATAGCATCAGAGCGTTTGTATGGGTGGTAACTGGTCGGTAACGGGCAGAAACTAATGGAAAGTCTAGCCCTAAATCATTAATACAAAAACAAAAAGCAAGAGTCTCGTACTCAATCCAGCTGAACCCCACTGGAAGCAGCCTTCCAATCACATACACCCGTCAACCATTACCCTTTGCTTCCTGCCATTGGGACAGTTAAGGATCCAACTTGACACTTTCCCTTGGATCCCATAGTTTTTTATTTTTATTCCGTATGGGAGTTTGTTGCAAGCAATGGATAAAATCCATGCAGACTACACTACATCAAACGCACTGCCCTCCTTGTTGCCGCCTCAAAAAATTCAATCAACTGAGTTAGGCATGACTTTCCTTAATATATCCATACTGACTGTCCTTGATTAATCTTTGCCTTTACAAATAATGATAAGTACTGTACGTCAGATGTTTTTCCAAAAATTTTTCCACGGTCTAAGTTTGCGTCACACAGCTTTAATTACTCGGTGAATCCGTTTCTCCATTTTAAACAATGGTGCAACTTTAGCAATCCACCAGTCCTCCGGCACCACATATTTAACCAGTGCAGATTGGAAATTGATGGTCAGAGCATCCGCTATTTCCTCCATTGATTATCTTAACAGCCTGGGATATATTTCTTCTGAGCCTCGAGACGTATCTTCTTTCAAATATGCTAAACTCTTTAACATTTTCTCTCCCACTACGTTCATCCAATCTAATATTTCATACACCAACCTCTTAATTGATATGTCTGCATCGTGGCCCTTGTGAAGACAGGTACAAATTATTCATGGAGAAACATTCCAAGAATTTAGCATATTCAGTGGATATAAGCGGGTCCCTTGGTATTTTTATTCATTCCGGGATGTGGTCATCTCTGGCAAAGCCAGCATTTATTGGCCATCGGCTAAGTACCTTTGTGAAGGCGGTGGTGAACTGCTGCGGTCCTTGTGGTAAAAGTAATGTTAGGTCGGGATTTCCAGAATTTTGATTCCGTGATGATGGAGGAACGACAAAATAGTACAATGTCAGGATACTGTGTAGCTTGGAGGGGGACTTCCAAGTGATGATATTCCAACGCACCTGCTGCCCTTGTCGTTGTTGCTGGTAGAGTTTGCTGGTTTGGGCGGTGCTGCCGAACAATCCATGGCCAATTTCTGCAGGGCATCTTGTCGATGGTATATAGTGCATCCACGGTGCAATACTTTTGGAGGGATTGAATCTTTAAGGTGGTGGATGCTTTTCAAATCAAGCGGGCTGCTTTGTCTAGAATGGGGTTGAGCATTTTGAGTGTTGTTGGAGCTGCACTCATAGAGGCAAGTGGAGTGTATTCCATCACAATCTTGTCATGTGGCTTGTAGTGGTAGAAAATCTGAGTGAGGAGTTGAGACACTCGCCAAGAATATCGAGCCTCATACGTGTTCTTGTTGCCACATTATTTATGTAGCTGGCCAAGTTACGTTTCCCTCAATGGTGACCACCAGAATGTGTTCGGCGGGGATTAGGCGATGGTCATGCTGTTGAATATCAAGGGAATGGGGTTAGACTTTCGAATGTTGGAGGTTGACATTGCCTGCCACTATTGTGTTGCGAAAGGTCAGTCTGACCTTCAAGACTCGTCCAGCGCGGTCAATAGTGGTGCTATTGAGCCAATCTTGATCATGGTCATTGAAGTCACGTACACAGATTACTTTCTGTGCCCATGCTCTGCTCAGTGGTTCTTCCAAGTAGTGTTCAACATGAAGAAGAATCAATTCATCAGCTGAGGGATGTTGGTAATTAGTAATCAGCAGAAGGTTTTCTTGCCATTGTTTGAGTTTGTGTCTATGGACATTGCGAATGTATTCGACAAAGTGACACACCAGAGGTTAGTAAGAAATGGTCGTCCAGCAATAATTAGGAAAGTGGCGTTATGCATACAACATTAACTCAGTAACACCAGCGAAGTATGCTCGTGGGTGTATGTTTTTCAGATTGTGAGGAGGTTTGCCATGGTTTTCCTGGGTTGCAATTATGGCTCCATTGCTCTTTGCAATTTTTATAAACGACCACGAATCGGGTGCAAATAGTGGAATTCTAAACATTAGAGATAAAACAAAACTTGGCACAGTAGTAGCTAGTGATGTGGATTGTTATCGGCTTCAGGATGATTGAAACAGAATTTTGAAATGGGCAGCAGCATGTTAGGTGGTGTTAATGAGGTGAAGTATGAAGTGATACCGCTTGATACCACGAATATGTAAAGTCAGTAAGCGTAAATGGCACGACGTAGAATATTCTAGATGAGCAAAGAGACCTTGGCGTGCATATCCACAATCATTAAATATGGCAGAGAAAGTTGTGAAGTTGCTTAAAATGAATATCGGTTGCTTGGATTTGTAAATAGATGAATAGAATAGAAAGGCAAACAGATCATGTTTTCCAGTATATATCTAATAACCTTTTGAAAGTCACTATGATATCTGTTCCATCAGGTATTGTGTTCCAGATCAGAACAAGTCGATGTTTAAAATCAATCCTCCTCATGTCTTTCCTGGATTTTGGGGGTAGCTTTTATCTGCTGTACCATCTTGCTACAACCCTCATTCCAGTGGAAACAGTTTCTCCCGATCTAATCAATCAAAACCCTTCATGATAGTGACCGTTTTTGTCAAATCACCGCTTAAACATCTCTGCCGAAGGAGAATATTTCCAGTTCCTCTAATCTCGCCACATACCTATCATGCCTGGTAAAAATTCATGGATTAGGTCTGATGACGATCCCCGGTAATGTGTGTTTTTTTACTCTGTCCCAAGAAGTAGGAACATAACTGCAACATACTCCTGGCAGTGAGTTGTTTGCAGTGGTTCTGTGAAACAGTTTGTTTTTGCGGATGGGTTCTCAGGAATTGTGCCATAAATCCAGTAAGTCAATTGAAATTGTAAATCTTCACTCAGTTAACAATGATTGCTTCACCATTTACAGAGATGGTGCCCTTGAACACTTGTCGGACAGGCTCCTGGATGTGTATCAACATTGGTGGGAAGCCCCAGGGATGTTTCAATATTTACAGGAGTCACATGGCCATATCTGACATTTTATAGGGTCAATGGATGTAAATTGCTGGGAACAATGCATCGGCATGACTACACTTTCGTCGCCTCGGTGGGTGTCAACATTTTAAGGGCTGTCGAAACGATTTACATATATTAACGGGGATTCACCCACATAATTTGCTTCCACCGGCTGAATTTAAAGTGCACACTGAGAATTAGAGAGAAACTTTCTGAAATAACGGATCCAGAGAATTAATCATAATCCTGAATCAACCCTGTTCTCGATCACACAGTGCAGTCAGACTGAAGATTTCACATAGTCTATTCTTCGCTGGCTTTTGGGGAGATTCACTTTCCATCTGTGCACAACTGACTAAATGTAAATGTGATATTGCAACACGTTTCTTAAAACGTGATTAGCTGAATCTGTCTGTTTAGTCGCTATAACTAATATCATTCTCCTCACACCCTAATAATTCAGTGGAGATTCTCCCACATTACATAAGAATATTCGCTCAATGTGTGAACCAAAATTGCCTTTCGGAGTTTGGTATGCAGAACAAACCGACGCAGCGTTCTGCAGAAGGAGAACGAATGGATCGGAGTCAGTCAGTTGAATACATGCTTTGAAGGATAATTAAACGTGCACTGAAAATGTGTTTTTCCTTTTCTCGCATTTACTGGCGTTCCTGGTGAGTATCCATTTCAGATATTAATTCTGTAAGCATTTTAAGTATATTTCGGATTCTAACGTTCAAATCCCATTTTCTGTCGATGTTCCTGGTAAATGGCCATATCACCATTTAATTATGTAAAGGATATTTCATTGTAATCATTGTGCTCATGACACAAGTCTCCATATCCAACAATTCATTGCATTCAGTATATTCCTCCTGTTATGTGAATGAAAGCACCTTGTTGCGGCGAAATTGTCACTGGGAGATTTATTTGATGAATAGTTTATCGTCTGCTGTCTATTGTTAGTCCTGGACGCAGATTTGAATCCTTATCAACTTAGCGTTAAACAACAACTGCCGAGGCCAGTGGAATCAAATGTGCGTGGAGAATGATTAACATAACCAGCCATAGTCCTTGCATTGGATGTAAAGGAAGGTTAATGGGAAGGTTTCAATTATTGCTGATCAGTGTGTTCCCCACCCGATTATCAATGTGTGCTCCGGACAGAGGGTATTAATTGTTAGACAGTGAAAACCATATCACATCAAATGAGATAGATATTTATTGCTTCAAGGATATTGTTTTTACATCTACTTGGTAAGCTGAATGATACATATCTGCAATTGGCCAAAAATCATTACAATTGATTTTCCTTCCAATTGATTGTAAATTGAGTAATTTGCAGAGTAAATTCCACTGTGATTTAAGCGCATTATATTCCTTCGAACAAATTGTAACCTATTCAGTTCTCACTCACAGGTGGAAAACAACAGAATAGCATTGATCTGCTTCCATTCAGATACATACTCAACTTCAAGGTGGAAGATCACATTGGTAGCTAAACCATCAGCCCTTTCATAATGACTGGCGAGAAGAGTTTTGAGATGTAAGTGCAAATTCTCCCATTACAGGAATTATTAGAAAGAGATAGATAGAGATAAATGGATGGATAAAGAGAAAGATAGACAGACAGATAGAGAGACAGACAGTGACATACGGAGGGAAAGGCAGCTATATATAAATATTTGTAAGTAAATATATGCATATATATATATCTATATGTATATATAGATAGAGAGGTAGATAGATAGATAGATAGATAGATAGATAGATAGATAGATAGATAGATAGATAGATAGATAGATAGATAGATAGATAGATAGATAGATAGATAGATAGATAGATAGAGAGATAGATAGATAGATAGATAGATAGATAGATAGATATTTTAGTGAGATAGAGACATGGAGAGACAGAGAGATAGAGATAGATGGATAGATGGACAAAAATTTAGACATACAGACAGAATGTGCACAGGTCAGTAATTTGATTTTAATTGATTTAAATAGGTAGCAAAACCGAGAAGGATTTTAGAAACATCCGCCCATTCGACAGCATCCGGTTTACCTCTTCGCCGAAAGTTGAAAGGTTGCCCCAGTTATCAATGACTGAAATGGGACAGAGAAGAAGATCTGTCAATCCGCTACTGCCATTACATATCCGGGAGCAAAAAATATAACCCCGCTAATATTGCCAATACCCATTTTTTCAAATACGACTCCCTCTTCCTGTCCAAAAGGGCTTGTGTCCTTTTGGAGTTTTCTCATAGAGGTACCTCATTTGCCACAGGCGATTTCACACATTCTCCTTTGGTGCATTTTGCTGGTGCCGTTTCACAACCCAGATGTTTCTATCCCAGAGAGAGAAAATTCAGCCTTACACCTTCCGTGCTGTTTATTGTAGTTTGACCACTCAAGCAGACTACTCCCTCCTCATGGCTTGGTGTCCTCCTCTGCTCATTGTGCTGCTCTCTGTAGTTTGAAGTATATCCTCTGAGAGTGATTATCGCTCTCTCCTTTCCCGACCCATCTCCTGGCTGATGTTTATTTTCAAATTTTTTAATTGATGGTTGTGATTCATTCATTCTCTGTTCCTGCCTCTAATTTCAGGTAAAACATGATCCACATCCGCCAAGCGCGAACAAGGCGAATTCTGGACGGACACTTTTTACAGGCCGGTCAGATTGCTTCCCATTGAATTCAATGTTGCGTGCAATTGGGCGGGGAACCAAGACATTGTCAGACTTGAACCTACCCCATTCGCGCTGTCCGGTAAGTTTAAATCGGGATTTAAACAGGTTCTTACTTTGTTCCGGTTCCTCGGCCTAATCTGAAATTACCATTCTTAAAGTTTGAATCGTGGCACTCTCAATAACAGATCCTTCTGCCAGGGCACTTAACCTGGCTGAACAAACATTTATCTGCTCGAACATTCAAACCATTTCCAGCCGAATGCATTTCATAGTGATCAGCATCAGCCTCCAGGTGATTACTCCAATATTTCCCAGCACCACTGATCAGGACCAGGACAGAGGAGATTATCCGAATCATATCCCCGTGTCACTGATCAGGAGCAGGAACCAGGAGATTGCCCCAATATATCCCAGCATTACTGATCAGGAGCAGTCACTGGGGATTAACCCAATATATACCAGCATCACTGATCATGCTTGACAAATCTTCTGGAATTTTTTGAGGATGTTTCAAATAAAGTGGACAAAGGAGAACCAGTTGATGTGGTATATTTGGACTTTCAGAAGGCTTTCGACAAGGTCCCACACAAGTGATTAATGTGCAAAGTTAAAGCACATGGGAGTGGAGGTGGTGTGCTGACGTGGATTGAGAACTGGTTGTCATAATGGAAGCAAAGAGTAGGAGTAAATGGGTACTTTTCAGAATGGCAGGCAGTGACTCGTGGGGTACCGCAATGTTCTGTGCTGGGGCCCCAGCTGTTTACATTGTACATTAATGATTTTGACGAAGGGATTAAACGTGGTATCTCCAAATTTTCGGATGACACTAAGTTGGGTGGCAGTGTGAGCCGCGAGGAGGATGCTATGAGGCTGCAGAGTGACTTGGATAGGTTAGGTGATTGGGCAAATGCATGGCAGATGAATTATAATGTGTATAAATGTGAGGTTATCCATTTTGGTGGTAACAACAGAGAGACAAACTATTATCTGAATGATGACAGATTTGGAAAAGGGGAGGTGCAACGAGACCTGGGTGTCATGATACATCAGTCATTGAAGGTTGGCATGCAGGTACAGCAGGTGGTTAAGAAAAAATATGGCATGTTGGCCTTAATAGCGAGGGGATTTGAGTACAGGCGCAAGGAGGTGTTGCTACAGTTGTACATGGCCTTGATGAGGCCACACCTTGAGTATTGTGTGCAGTTTTGGTATCTTCACTTTAGGAAGAACATTCTTGCTATTGAGGGAGTGCAGCTAAGATCCACCAGACAGATTCCCGGGATGGTGGGACTGACCTATCAAGACAGACTGTATCAACTGGGCTTGTATTCACTGGAGTTCAGAAGAATGAGACGGGATCTCATAGAAACGTTTAAAATTCTGACGGGTTTCAACAGGTTAGATGCAGGAAGTATGTTCCCAATGTTGTGGAAGTCCAGAACCAGGGGTCACAGTCTACGGATAAGGGTTAAGCCATTTAGGACCGAGATGAGGAGAAACTTCTTCACCCAGAGAGTGGTGATCTATGGAAATCTCTACCACAGAAAGTAGTTGAGGCCAATTCACTAAATATATTCAAATGGGAGTTAGATGAAGCCTACTCGGGGGATCAAGGGGTATGGCGAGAAAACAGGAAGTGGGTACTGAAGTTTCATGTTCAGCCAGGAACTCATTGAATGGCGGTGCAGGCTAGAAAGGCTTGATGACCTACTCCTGCACCTATTTTCTATGTTTCTATGTTTCTATCAGGAGCAGGACCCAGGAGGTTGTCCCAATATATCCAGCATCACTGATCAGCAACAGGACCCAGAGGATCGCCCCAATATATACCAGCATCACTGATCAGGAGCAGCACCCACGGGATTGCCCCAATATATTGCAGCATCACTGATCAGGAGCAGGACCCAGCGGATTGCCCCAATATATACCAGCCTCACTGATCAGTAAAAGGACACAGAGGATTGCCCCAATATATACAAGCATCGCTGATCAGGAACAGGACCCAGAGGATTGCCCCAATATATCGCAGCATCACTGATCAGGAGCAGGACCCAGGGGATTGCCTCAATATTTACCAGCATCACTGATCCGGAATAGGACCCAGAGGATTGCCCCAATATATACCAGCATCACTGATCAGGAGCAGGATCCAGGGGATTACCCCAATATAAACCAGCATCACTGATCAGGAGCAGGACAGAGCAAACAGAGTTTTTCAATGTCACAAACAAATTAAAATTCTTGCACCCTCCGATGGCAGTTTGTTAATTTTAAATTTGAGATTCGCAACAGACAGCACATCCCTTTTAAACAAACACAGAATGATCCGGTTCTGAAAACATGCCATTTTAAACAGATAGAAATTGTTCCCAGACAGACAGAACAGCCCCTTAAAAGGGATACGGAAGCAAAATGAATAAAAACACAACATTCTGTCAAACTCAGCAGGTCGTGCAGATTCCATGGATGAAGATCTCGATTTTACATATAGTTGGATGATCATCCCGAACTTTTCGTTAAAAAATTAAAAATTACAGACTTTATCTTCAAGGATAGGACCTGGAAAAAATTGACGACGAGAAAGGACAAAGTTGTGGGTCTTTGATTCAGTGCAGTGCAGGATTGATTCAATAATAATGGGAAAATGAAGGTGATGCTAATAGGGTAATGAAAGATCAAAGTAGGGTCCAGAGGAGGTGTTACTGCAGAATCGAACACCCATGTTTGTGGAGATAATTCCAATGTTGTTGGAGCTAATTCACCTGTTTCTGGAATCCATTCCTGTAATTATGAGATCTCATTCCCCCTGTTTCTGGACCAATCCATTTGTTCTCGGGCAATATCGCTATTGGTGCGCTCTCCTAATTCCCCTGCCACAGGATCATCTAATTTGCCTATGTTTATGCCAAATGATATCTTTTTAACCTAACTCCTCTTTTTCTGTTGCAACTTCCGCTGCTTCTGCATCTAATACATTACTTTCCGGATCTAATTCCACTGTTCATTGCGCTACTAATTTCGCAGTCTGTTTTGCTCCGAATTCCTCTGTTTCAGGAGCAACTTCCCCTGTTCCTGGAGCTAATCACATTGTTTCTGGAGCATCTGATCCTCCCTCTTTCTGGACATAATCTCCATATTTTTGGACATAATCCCCCTCTTTCTGGCGCACCAAATTCCGGAGTTTCTGGAACACTTAATTCCCCAGTTTGTGGAGTTAACTCCAAAATTTATGGAGCTAATTCTCCAGTTTCTGGAATTAACTCCTGTCGTGAAGGAAATCCCATTCCCCCTGTTTATGGAGCTAATATATTTCTTTCTCAACTAATTCTAGTATTCCTGGAACTCCTAATTTCTCTCTCTGCAGCTCCTAGTTCCTCTGTTCCTGAAGATAATTCCCTTGTTTCTGGAACTCATTTTTTTCTGGAGCAGCTAACATCCTAACTTATGGATCTCTCAAGCATCTGTTTCTGGAGGTAGGTCCCCTGATTCTGTTGCTAATTCAACAGTTTCAGAGCTAATACTTTTATTCTGGGGGAAATTCCTGTGGAGCTCCTAATTTCCGTTTTTGTGAAGCTGCAAACTGTTCAGTATATGAAGCGCATCATTTTTATTTTTACGAATCTAGTTGTTTGCCGATATATATGGCTCCGAATTGTCCTGTTTATGGTGCGATCTCCTAATTTCCCTGCAACATGAACTGAAATTACATACTTATCTGGAAGTAAAACTCCTTTTTGCAAACGCAATTTCCCTGTTTCTGGAGGTAATTGGGCTGTACAGTGATTGTTCCTGTGTTACTTGAGCTCGCTTCCCCTGTTTCTGTAGTTCCGCATTTCCCTGTTTCTGGCGCGAATTCCACTGTTTCTGCAGCTGCTAATGTACTAATTTCTGCAGTCGTTTTGTTAATCTTTCAAGGCTTAATTCCACAGTTTCTAAGTATAATTGCCATGTTTCTCGTGCTAATTCCCTTGTTTCAGCACTAATACCCGTCTTCATGGAGCTCGGACTTTCGCGCTTTCTGTGACTCCTAATCTCCCTGTTCCTGGAGGGAATTCCCCTGTTTCTATAGCTAATTCAACTGTTTCTGGAGCTTAGCAATAGGGAGAGAGAAAACATGAAATTATAGACCGGTTATCCTGACATCATTAGTGGGGAAAATGTTGGAATGAATTATTAATGATGAAATAGCTGCACAATTGGAAAGCAGTGACAGGATCGCTCCAAATAAGCATGGATTTATGAAAGCGAAATTCACTGTTGCCAAATCATCTAGATATATTTGAGGATGTAACTCGTAGAGTGGACAAGGGAGAACCAATGGATGAGGTGTATTTGGACGTTCAAAAGGCTTTTGACAAGGTTGCTTTTCAGAATGGCAAACCGAGACTAGTGGGTTGCCGCAGGTCTCAGTGCTGGTACCCCAGCTATAAACAATATACATTAACGATTCCTCTGTTTCTGGAACAACCTCCCCTCTTCCTGGAGCTAATCTTCTTGTATCTGTCGCTGGAAAGTCCCCTGTTTTTTGGAGCAACTTTTAGTTCCTCTTTCTGGAGCTAATCACAATATTTCTGGACATAATTCCCATTCTTTCTGGAACTCTTAATTCCGGTATTTCTGAAGCAATTAATTTCCCAGTTTGTGGAGTTTATCCCAATATTTCTGGAGCTAATTGCCCGGTTTCTGGAATGTATTCCTGTAACTAAGGATATCCCATTCCCCCTGTCCCTCGAGCTATTTCCCTTGTTCCGGGTTTAGTTTCAATGTTCTTGAAGCTGCTAAATCCCATCTTATGGGAGCTCCCAATGTTGCTGATGCTGGAGATCCTACTATCCAAGGTTATGCAGATCCTAGTTCCCCTGTTTCTGTAGCTAATTCACTTAATTGTGGAGACCCTAATTCCCCTGTTTCTGGAGCTTCAAATTGATGTGTTCATGAAACACGTAATTGGGCTTTTTATGTGGCTATCATTTCCCTGATATATTTAGCTCCGAATTATTCTGCATATGGTGCGCTCTCCCCTGCTACATGAATAGATAGTTTACCAGTTTCGTGCGCCAACTATTCTCTCTTTATAAATGTAAATCCCTTGTTTCTTGAGCTACTTCTGCTGTACTGAACAAATTCCAGTGCATCTGGAACTCCTAATTCCCCAGTTTCTGCAGCGCCCAATTCTGCAGTTTCTGTAACTCACAATTTCCCTGTTCCGAGAACTAATTCCTCTGTTTCTGCAGCTCATCTTTTTTCTGGATTTCCTAATTCCAGTTTGTGGATCTGCTAAATCATCTGTTTCTGAAGGTAACTCCCGTTTCACTTGCAAATTCAACGGTTTCTGGAGCGGTAAATTTTTATCTGGGAAAATACCCTGTGGAGCTCCTAATCTCCGTTTTTATGAAGTTACAAATGGTGTTGTTTATGGAGCAAATAATTGTCTTTTTTACATGTCTAGTAGATGATGATATATATTGCTCCGAATTGTCCTGTTTATGGTGCGCTCTCCTAATTACCCGGGAACATGAACAGAAAATTCACCTTTTCTGTGGGTAACTCTCCTCTTTCTAAAAGTAATTCCGCTGTTTCTGGAGCTACCTACGCTCCACAGTGATTATTCCTGTGTTGCTGGAGCTCGCTTCCCCAGTTTCTGCAGCTCTCCATTGCCCTGTTTCTGAAGCGAATTCCACTCTTTCTGGAGCTGCTAATTTAGCAGTTTGTGTAACTCCTACTTTCCATCTTTCAAAACCAAATTCCCCTGTTCCTGGTGCTTGATCCCTTGTTTCTACGATAATTCCCGTATTCCTGGAGCTCCTACTTCCCCACTTTCTGCGACTCCTAATTTCCCTGTTGTTGGAGGGAATTCCCAAGTTTCTGTAGCTAATTCAGCTGTTTGTGGAGCTAAAACCTTTGATTCCGGAGAAAGTTCCTCCGTTTCTGGAAATCCTAATTCTCCTCTTTCTGGAGATTCTGAACTGTTTGTAGAGCTCCTAAGTGTCCTTTTTCTGGAGCTCTAAATCACGCCGTTTATGAAACACATAACTGTCCTATTGAAGTGTCTACTAGTTATATATATATATCTCCGAAATGTCCAGTTTATGGTGCGCTCTTCCAAATCCTATTCTGCAGTGACTGCTAAGTCACCTCTTTCTAGAGCTTTATCTGCTCTTTCTAACCCCAATTCCCCTGTTTCTGGAAATAATTGCGCTCTTTCTTGAGCTAATTCCATTGTTCGTGTGGCTGCTATTTTCCCAGATGTGGAGCTCCTAATTGCTTTGTTACTGGAGCAAATTCCCCTGTTCATGCAGCAAATCACCTTTTACCTGTAGCTGAAATATCCTCTGTTTCTGGAGCAGCAAATTCTCTCTGTTTCTGTAAAAAATCGCGATATTTCTGGATATTATTCCCCTTCCTCTGGAGCTCCTAAATCTGGTGTTTCTGAAGCTAATTCCCTAGTTTGTGGAGTTAACTTGAATATTTCTGGATCAAATTCCCCGGTTTCTGGAATAAATTCCGGTAATTAAGGATATCCCATTTCCCCTGTTTCTGGAGCTATTTCCCTTGTTCCGGGGTTAGGATCAATGTTCTTGGAGCTGCTAAATCCCATCTTATGTGAGCTCCCAATGCGGCTGTTGCTGGAGCTCCTACTGCCCACAGTTTCTCTATTTCTGGAGCTATTTCAGTTGTTTTTGGAGATCATAATTCCCCTGTATCTGGAGCTTCAAATTACGCTGTATATAAATCACCTAATTGGGCTTTTTATATGGCTACCATTTCCCTGATAAATTTAGGTCCGACTTATTCTTCTAATGCTGCGCACTCCTAATTCCACTGCTCCAGGAATAGCTAGTTTACCTGTTTCATGAGCCAACTCTTCACTTCATAAATGTAATTTATTTGATCTGGAGCTACTTCTGCCGTACTGAACCATTCCCCACGTTTCTGGAGCTCCGAATTCATTAGTTTCTCCAGTGCGCAATTCGGCAGTTTCTGTAACTCCTAACTCTCATCTTCCTCGACCTAAAACCCTGGTTCTGGAGCTAATACTAATACCCTTGTTTCTCAGCTAATTCCAGTACTCCTGGAACTCCTAATACCCGTCTCCGCAGCTCCAAATTCCCCTGTTCCTGCAGATAATTCCCCTGTTTCTGGAGTTCATCTTTTTTCTGGAGTTCCTAATATCCCTGAATGCATTTATTTCTGTAGGTAACTCCCCTGTCTCTGTTGTAAATTCAACTCTTTCTGGAGCTAATACCTTTTTTTTCTGGGAAAATTCCTGTGGAGCTCCTAATTTCCCTTTATCTGGAGCTGCAAATAGTGCTGTTTATGAAGCACGTAATTGTACTTTTTACTTCTCTAGCAGACGACGATATATATACCTCCGAATTGTCCTGTTTATGATGCGCTCTCCAAATTACCATGCAACATGAACAGAAAATATACCCTTTCTGGAGGTAACACTCCACATTCTAAAGGTAATCCCCCTGTTTCCGGCGCTAATTGCCCTGTTTCTGGCGCTAATTCCCTTGTTTCTGCGCTGATTCCCGTGTTTCAGGAGCTCCAAATTCCCCTCTTTCTGGGACTCCTAATGTCCCTGATTCCTGAGGGAATACCTCTGTTTCTTTAGCTAATCCAGCTGTTTCTCGACTTAATTGTTTCGGGAAAAAAATCCATCGGTTCTCGAAGTCCTAGATCCCCTCCATCTGGAGATTCTGAGTTGTTTATGGAGCTCCTAATTATCCTTTTCTGGAGCTCCAAATTGCGCTGTGGATGAAGCACCTTATTATCCTATTTAAATGTCTACTAGTTATATATATATCTCCGAAATGTCCTGTTTATGGTGGGCTCTCCTACATCCTCTGCTGCATCGACAGCTAAGTCACCTTTTTCTAGAGCTTACTCTGCTCTTTCTAACCCCAATTCCCCTGTTTCTGGAGCTAATTGCGGTGTTTCTTTAGCTAATTCCATTGTTCGTGGGTCTGCTAATTTCCCAGTCTGTGGAGCTCCTAATTCCTCTGTTACTGGAGCAAATTCCCCTCATCAAGCAGCAAATCACCTTGCAGCTGTTGCTGAAATGTCCTCTATTTCTGGAGCACCTAATTCTCTCTCTTTCTGTATATAGTCGCGATATTTCTGGATATAATTCCCCTCCCTCTGGAGCTCCTAATTCTGGTGTTTCTGGAGCTCTTAATTCCCCGGTTTGTGGAGTGAACTCCAATATTTCTTGCAACTAATTCCACGGTTTCTCGAAGAAATTCGTGTAATTAAGGATAACCCTTTCCCCCTGTTTCTGGAGCTATTTCCCTTGTGCTGAGGATAGATTCAACGTTCTTGGAGCTGCAACATCCCATCCTATGGGAGCTCGCAATGCTGCTGTTGTTGGACCTCCTACTACCCCAAGTTATGCAGGCCCAGTTCCCCTGTTTCTGGAGCTATTTCAGTTGTTGTCGAGATCCAAATTCCACTGTTTCTGGTGATTCAAATTGCATTGTATATGAAAGAGCTTATTGGGCTTTTTATGTGTCTACAATTTTCTTGATATATTTAGCTCCGAATTATTCTCCTTGTGGTGCGCTCTTCTAATTCCACTGCTACAGAAATAGCGAGTTTACCTGTTTCATGAGCCAACTCTTCACTTCATCAAAGTAATATTTTTGTTTCTAGAGCTATTCCGCTGTACTGAACAGGTTCCTGTGTTTCTGGAGCTTAGAATTCACCATTTCTCCAATGCCGAATTCGACAGTTTCTGTAACTCCTAATTCTCATCTTTCACGACCTAAATTCCCTGTTTTTGGAGCGAATATCCCTGTTTCTCAGCTAATTCCAGTATTCCTGGAACTCCTAATACCCTTCTCTGCAGCTCCCAATTCCCCTGTTCTTGGAGCTAATTCCCCTGTTTCTGGTGCTCATGTTCTGCTGCAGTTATGAAGCTCCCAGATTGTGGATCTCCTTATGCATTTGTTTCTGGAGGTAATTCCCTGTTTCTGTTATTAATTCAACGGTGTCTAGAGCAAGTACCTTTTTTTCTAGGCAAAATTCCTGTTGATGTGCAAATGTCCACATCTCTGGAGCTCGAAATTGTGCGGTTTATGAAGCACATTTTTGTACTTTTTACGTGTCTACTAGTTTGCCGATATATATGGCTCCGAATTGTCCTATATATCGTGCGCGCTCCTAATTACCCTGCAACATGAACAGAAAATCCACCTTTTCTGAAGTTAACTCTCATCTTTTTAAACATAATTCCACTGTTTCTGGAGCTAATTGCGGTGTGCTATGATTATTCCTGTTTTCCAGGAGCTCGCTTCCACAGTTTCTTCAGCTCTACATTGCCCTGTTTCTGGAGCCATTTCCAATGTTTCTGGAGTTGCAAATATACCAGTTCCTGTAAATCCTAATTTTCATCTTTCAAGAACTAATTCCACAGTTTCTGGGGAGTATTCCCCTTTTTCGTGCGCTAATTCCCGTGTTGCTGTGTCTCCTCTTCCCATCTTTCTGCGACTCTTAATTTCCCTGTTTCTGGAGGGAATTATCCCGTTTCTGTAGCTAATACAGCTGTTTCTGGAGCTAATACATTTGATTCCGGAGAGAATTCCATAGTTTCTGGAGGTACTCCCCTTCTTTCTGGAGATTCTGTGAAGTTTGTTGAGCTCCTAATTGTCCTTTTCCTGGAGCTCTGTTTATGAAGCACCTAATTGCTCTATTGACGAGTTTACTAGTTATATATATATCTCCGAAATGTCTTTTGTATGGTGCGCACTCCTAAATCCCCTGCTGCAGGGACAACTATATTACCTCTTTCTAGAACTAACTCTGCTCTTTCTAACCTCAATTCCCCTGTTTCTGGATCTAATTGCGCTGTTTGTGCAAACTTGTTGATGGTGGCGCCGCCCGCAGACTTGCTGATGTTCATGGAAACGTTTGAAAGGAACAAATCACCTATCGCGGCCCGCCAGGTTAGATCTTGTACCAGCCAAGATCCTCTGCTGTCCCGAGTAAAATAACTGTGTCCTGGGTCAGCATCACCGTTGAAATGCAAGAGCTAATAAAGCTGTTCTAGCGGCAAATGGACGAGCCGTCCACTCAGGCAGACTGCTTTTTATGGGGTAACCGCGTAGTGCTACCCAAAACCGGCAGGAGGACGTTCATCTCGGAACACCACAGCACACACCTGGTTATAGTAATGATAAAAGCAACAGCCAGATCCCATGTAAGGTGAATCGGTATCGATTCTGATTTAGAGCCCTGTGCACGACAATGCAGTGTCTGTGCTCAGTTGAGTAATGTGCTCAGGGAGGCACCACTAAGTTTGTGGTCCTGCCCTACAGACCATGGGCGAGTCTCCATGTAGACTATTGCCGCCCGGTTTCTCGGTAAAATGTTCCTGGTCGTGGTGGATGAAATTTTATAACGGATTGAATGTGAAATAATGTCGTTAAACACCGCTACCGCCACCATTGAAAGCCTGAGGGCCACGATTGCCACCCACGACTTGCCTGACATACTGGTCTGTGACAACGCGCCATGTTTCACTCGTGCCAAAGTTAAAGAATTTATGACCCGCAAAGAGATCCAACATTTCACCTCGGCCCCGTTTAAACCAGCGTCCAATGGACAGGCAGAGCGGACAGTACAAACAATCAAACAAAGCGTTAAACGAGTCACAGAAGACTCACTCCAAACCCGCCTGTCCCGAGTTCTGCTCAACTACCGCACGATACCCCACTCGTTCACAGAGGTGCCCCCGGCAGAGCTACTCATGAAAAGGACACTTAAACCAGACTCTCGCTGGTTCACCCTAACCTGCATGATCAGGTAGAGATCAGATGGCAGCAACACAATGTAAACGATGGTCGCGCCACTGTGTCACGGGAAATTGATCTGAATGAACCTGTTTATGTGCTAAATTATAGACATGGTCCTAAGCCGATCGCGAGCACGGTGATAGCTAATGAACGGAGTAGATTGTTTGTAGTCAAATTTATAATGGATACATTGCAGAAAGCAACTGAACCAAACGAGGCTCAAGTTCACAGACCACTCTGAACAATGCACAGCAGGCGTGACCTTTTTTGAGCCCACAACCCACGCCCATAGAATCAACGACACCACGCCGGACCAGAAAATCGAACCCATTGCGCCCAACAGCCCAGCAAGGCCAGGCTGACCCAGCAGCCCTGCAGGACCAACAACACGCCAGCCCAGCGAGGGCACAGCCAACACACCAGAAAAGATATTTTTTCCGAGACGTTCCACCATGGAAAGAAAGGCTCCCGATCGTCTCACCTTGTAAATAGTTTTACCTTTGCTTTTGTGGGGGAGTGATGTTGTGTATCTGTAAAGCATGCACTCCCATGTTCCGCCACCAGGGAGTGCGTCCCCTGAAGTCCCAATGGATCCCAGCATCCCTTGGGAGCACTGTATATAAGCCGGCCCCGAAGGCCTGTTCCTCACTCTGGAGTATCTTAATAAAGGCCGAAGTCACTGTTACTTTAACGTCCCTGTGTGCAGTCTCATCTGTGTTAGGAACACAATAACTTCGAAAGGAAATGTGACCCAGATAGCCATAAAGAAGATGAAATGCTGACTTCCTTTCTGCGAAAAATTTATTTCACAAACATTTCTCTGACCGAAACTTCACAAATGAAAAATGTTCCTTTCAAAGTCATTAAACCCGAATATTCACGGAAACTAATCTTCTGAATCAGATGCCTCTAGTTGTGCCGAGTCAATCCATATTCCTTTGCAATATTATGCGTCCATGCAGACTATTAAATCTGCTGCTAACTTATATAATCACAGAATAATGGAATGGTTACAGCACGGAAGTAGGCTATTAGGCACGTCGAGCCCATGCCAACTCTCAACTAGTCCCACTCCTCCATCATTTACCCGCAGCTGTGCATTTTTTTCGTTCAGATATTTATTAAACTGACTTTTGAAAGATAAGATTGAGTTACCTGCACCGCCGTTTAAAGAGGTGTATTCCAAATTTTAACCACTTGCTGCGGAATGACCACCTCCTGTTCCCATGTATAAAGTCTGAGAAACAAGGGATCAATTGCTGCCACACTCACAACCTTGCAAAATATAGCACCGTCATTCTATTCTCACAAGACAAGCTCCTGAAGTGTCGTCCAGCTTCTGTGATTAAAGCTCTGTTTATGTTCCCAACACGAGCTTTTCTGTAGTGTAGTGATTTTCACGTTCATCTCACACCTGAAAGGTCACTGGTTCGAAACCGAACAGAAATATTTTGCAAACGTGTTCCATTAATGATTAGAATTAATTGAATAATTCCTATTAGTGGTTCAATATTAACAGAGTGCAGTGTCTCACGACGCTGTTGCATTTGCTGATTTCTCTGTACAGTTCTGTATATAAAATCACAATCGACACAATGTCTCTCACTCCCTCCCGTTTCCAGCCCGGACGGTGGCGAAACTCCATCTCAAAGCTGCATTTTCCGTCCATTCAGTTCAGCTGTGAGAGATTATTAAAGGATCCTGCATCGAAAATTAAAGCCACAAACATACCCATCGAATAATCGCTCTTCTCCAGCTCCAGTTTTCGGTGTGTAACTCTGCCCCTTACGGCGTTTCAAATGCACATCCGTGTACTTTTTAAATGTGAGGAGGATTTCTCCCTCCACCACACTTTCAAGTAGTGGGTTCCAGACCCGCACAAACATCTGGATGAAGAATGTTCCCTTCAAATCCCCTTTACACCTATTATAATATAATAATGGAGGGAGAAATCCTCATCACATTTAAAAAGTACACGGATGTGCATTTGAAACGCCGTAAGGGGCAGAGTTACACACCGAAAACTGGAGCTGGAGAAGAGCGATTATTCGATGGGTATATTTGTGGCTTTAATTTTCGATGCAGGATCCTTTAATAATCTCTCACAGCTGAACTGAATGGACGGAAAATGCAGCTTTGAGATGGAGTTTCGCCACCGTCCGGGCTGGAAACGGGAGGGAGTGAGAGACATTGTGTCGATTGTTGTTGACCCCTTTACAATGGCACATTGACCATTTTCATTAACAATATCTGGGCCCCTCCTAATTTTATACACCTTAATGCTGTTGCCCATCAGCCTCCTCTGTTCCAAGGAATACAAAACCAGTTATACAATCTGTCCTCATAGCAAAGTTTTTCCACTCCGGGCAACATCTACGTAATTCTCCTCTGTACCTTCAGCAGCGCAAACACGTCCTTCCTTCAATGTGGTTACCAGAACTGCAAGCAGTACTCCAGCTTTGTCCGAACCAGAATTTCCTACATTTGAAACATAACCCACTCGCTCTTCTGTTCCATGCCTCTGCCAATAAATGCAACGATTCCATATGCCTTACAGTTAATTGATATCTTCCTGCAGCCTCCAGCTTTCATCTTCATTATCAACCACACTGCCTATTTTAATATCACCTGAAAACTTCTTAATCATAATCCCTATATTCAAGTTTAGATCATTGATAAATACCGTAAAAAGCAATTGGCCTTGCAGTAAAAACTGCGGAATGCAACTGGAAACATCCTTCTATTCTCAAAACACCCATCAAATAGTACCCTTTGCTTCCTGCCTCTGAGCCAAATTTGGATTCAATTTGCCACTTCACCCTGGATCCCATGAGATTTTACTTTCATGACCATTCTGCCACATGGGGCCTTAGCTAAAGCATTAATAAAATCCATATACACTACATCATTCGTACTACTTTATCGACCCTCCTGGTGACCTCCTCCAAAATGCAATCAAGCTAGTCAAACGTGACCATTCCATAAACATTTGTGCTAACTGTCGTGATTAACATGTTTCTTTCGAATTGTCGAACATGTATAATCGTTAAATGTTATCCTGCTTTCATGGGAAAACATCATTAATTAACTGCTAATCTTCATTTGCAATACTAAAGAAATGGTAACTGAAGGAGAGTCCTGAATTGAACAGTTTGTCTGTGCTCTGGAATTTAACTCTTAAATTATGAACCATTTTAGAAACTGTGCTTTAGTGATCTGCTTCAAAATGTTCCTTGCTGTTAAAATGTATATGAGACTGGGGAAGCAGTGAGATCTACTGTCTAGCAAGGGACAGATTATTGTGAAACATCAAATAAAATATACATTCTGGAAGAATAACATCGAAAATAAATGTGACCCCAACATCCAGAAAGAAGATTCAATGCTGAGTCCCTTTCAGCAAAAAAAATCCTTTCCCAATCATTTCCCTGACCGAAACTTCCCAAAACCAAAATTATGCTTTTAAAGTAATTAAACCCGAATTCTTCACGCACCCGAATCTTCCCAATCAGAGGCCTCTAATTGTGTCGAATCAACCCCTGTCCCTTTGCAATATTCTGCTTCCATGCACACTATTAAATGTGCCACTAACTTATAGAATCACATAATAAGAGAATAATTATAGCAAGGAAGAAGACCATTCGGACCCTCGAGCCGATGCCAGCTCTCAACGAGTCCCACTCCCCCGTCATTTACCCGCAGCTGTGCAATTTCTTTCCTTCGGATACTTAACCAACTCTGTTTTGAAAGATAAGATCAGTCTGCCTCCACTGCCCTTTAGAGCAGTGTATTCCGGTTTCTAACCTCTTGCATGAGGATTGGCCACTCCTGTTCTTTGCATAAAGACAGAGAAATACGGGATTAATTTGGCCACACTCAAAACCTTGATAAATATAGCACTGTCATTCTATTCTCACAACGCAAGCTCCTGAAGTGTAGTCCAGATGTTGAGGTTAATGCTCTGGTTATGTGCCCAACACTGCTGCTGCCGCAGCGTTTCAGTAGTGTAATTGTTATCACGTTCCCCGAACACGTAAAATGTCCCAGATTCGAAACTGCGCGGAAACGTTTTGCAAACGTGTTCAATTAATGATGAGAACAAATTGAAAAATTCATTTTCGTGGTTCAATATTAACAGAGTGCGATGTCTCACGACGCTGTTGGATTTCTCGATTTCTCTGTACAATTCTGTACACACTGAATCTCAACACAGTGTCTCTCACTCCCTCACGTTTCCAGCCCTGACGGTGGCGAAAGCCCATCTCAAAACTGCATATTCCGTGAATTCAGATAAGCTGTGAGAGATTATTAAAGGATTCTGCCGCTCCGCATCTAAAATCAAAGCCACAAACAAACACATCGACTAATCGCTCTTCACCAGATCCAGAGTGAGTGAGGGCGGGACAAGTCCGAAGATTCACGCACTCTGCAATCAGCCGCTGCCGGCGGAAAGCTGCGAATACAGCCTCAAACAGCGGTTTACTGCCCTTCATTGAGCGACAGAATGCCGCGGTTCGAGCCAAACACCCCGTACACCAAATAGCAGCCTCATAACACTCTTAATTTCAGGTTCCTGAGTTCGAACCACAGCTTGCACGAACATTTTTTTACTGCAAACACCATTAATTAGCCGATCGCCTCGTTTTGCGTCATGAAAGTAATGTTAACCAATAATTATATATTCATAGAATTTTACAGCATTGAAGGAGTCCTTTTCGGTCCATTGTATCCGCACCGTCCAACAAATGTCCAGTTTTATGTGTATAACTCTGCACTTTATGGCATTTCAAATGCGCATAAAAGTACTTTTTAAATGTATTTACATCCACCACATTTCAGGCAGTGAGTTCCAGACCCCCACAAACATCTGGCTGACGAATGTTCCCTTCAAATCCCCATTAATCTTTATAATACATACTTTTAATTTATGCCCCCTGGTTGTTGACCACTTCACGATGGGAAATAGGTCATTTTAATCAATAATATCTCGGCCACTCCAAATTCTATACACCTTAATGCTCTCGCCCATCAGCCTGCTCTGTTCCAAGGAAAACAAATCCAGCCTATCCAAACTGTCCTCATAGCAAAGTTGCTCAACTCCGGGCAACATCTACGTAATTCTCCTCTGTCCCCTCACCAGCGCAACACGTCCTTCCTTCAATGCGGTGACCAGAACTGCACGCAGTACTCCAGCTGTGGCCTAACCAGAATTTTATGCATTTCAAGAATAATCCACTTCCTCTTCTGTTCCATGCATCTGCCAATAAATGCAACGGTTCCATATGCCTTATGTCCCAACATATCCAACGAGGCAGCTCTCTTCAGGGATCAGTGGACAAGCAATCCCAGTTCCCTGTGTTCCTCTACAATGCTCAATGTCCTAACAATTGATGTGTATTCCCTTTCCTTGTTAGCCCTCCACAAATGCACGATCTCACATGTCTCTGGATTCAATTGCATTTGCCACTGTTCTGCCCATCCTATCAGTTGATTGATATCTTCCTGCAGTTTCCAATTTTCTTCCTCATTATCAACTGCACTGCCTATTTTAATATCACCTGAAAACTTCTTCAACTGAATCCCTATATTCAAGTTTAGATCATTGATAAATACCATAAAAAGCAATGAACCGGGCACTGAAAACTGCAGAACCGCACAAAAAACATTCTTCCAGTCACAAAAACAGCATTCAAACATTACCCTTTGCTTCCTGCCTCTGAGCCAAATTTGGATCCAATTTTGGGTCTTCGACCTGGATCGCATGGGCTTTTCCTTTCATGACCAGTCAGCCATGTGGGACCTGAGCGAAAGCATTAATAAAATCCATATACACTAGAGCATATGCACTACTTGATTGACCCTCCTGGTGACTTCCACCATAATTGCGATCCTCCCTTAACAAATCGTGCTGATTGTACCGATTAACCAGTGTCTTTCGTAATGTTGAAAATGTATAATCGTTAAACGTTTTCCTGCTTTCACGGGTAAACGTCATTAATTAACTGAGGATCTACATTTGCACAACGAACGAAATGTTAACTGAAGGAGAGTCCTTAATTGAATAATTTGTCTATTCTCTGCAATTTACCTCTTAAACCACAAACCCGTTTAGACACTGTGCTTTATTTGTCTGCTTCAAAATGTTCATTGCTGGTAACAGGTACATGATACTGGGGAGACAGTGTGATAGACTGTAGAGCAAGCGTCTGGTTATTGTGAAACAGCAAAGAAAATATACATTCTGGAAGAATCACATGGAAAGGAAATGTGACCCTAACAGCCAGAAAGAAGATTAAATGCTGAGTCACATTCAGCAAAAAAATCCTTTCCCAAAAAGTTCTCTGACCGAAACTTAACAAAAAGAATGATGCTTTAAAGTCATTAAACCCGAATATTTCACGCACCCGAATCTTCTGAATCAGATGCCACAAATTGTGCCATCTCAACCCATGTGCCTTTGCAATATTCTGCTTCAATGCAGGCTATTAAATGTGCCTCTAACTTATAGAATTACATAATTCAGGAATAATTGCAGCACATAAGTAGGCAATTCGGCCAGTCGACCCCATGCCAACTCGCAACGAGTAACACACCCCATCATTTACCCGCAGCTGTGGAATATCTTTACTTCGGATACATATCCAACTTCTTTTGAAAGGGAAGATTGAGTCTGCCTCCGCCGCAATTTCAAGCAGTGTATTCCAGATTCTAACCACTGGCTGAGGAATGCCAACCTCCTATTCCTCTGTAGAAAGACAGAGACACAGGGGATCAATTGCTGCACCACACACAACCTTTCTTAACATAGCACCGTCATTCTATTCTCGTAACGCAAGCTCCTGAAGTGTAATCCAGCTGTTGAATTTGAAGCTCTGGTTCTGTTCCGAACAGTGCTACTGCCACAGTGTTTCCCAAGTGTAGTGGTTATCACGTTCTCCTAACATGCGAAAGGAATCTAGTTTGAAACCGGGTGGAAACTTTTTGCAAACATGTTCAATTAATGATTAGAACAAATTGAATAATTCATATTAGTGGTTCACTATTAACAGAGTGCAGTGTCTCACGACACTGTTGTATTTGCTGATTTCTCTGTACAGTTCTGTACACACTCAAACGCTCCACAGTGTTTCTCACTCACTTCCGTTTATAGCCCTGACGGTGGAGAAACCCCATCTCAAAGCTGCTCATTCGCTGCATTAAGTTCAGCTGTGAGGGATTATTAAAGGATCCTGCCGCGCCGCATCGAAAATCAAAGCCAGAAACGAATCCATCCATTAATCGCTCTTCCCCAGCTCCAGAGTGAGTGAGGGCGGGACAAGCCCCAACATCCCACACTCGCCAAGCAGCCGCGGCCGGGAGAAAGCGGCGAATGCAGCATCAACAGCGGTTTACTGGGCAACAAAATGCGATGGTTCGAGCCAAAGCTCACCGTACACCGAACAGCATTCTAATAAAACTCTTAATCCCAGGTATCTGAGTTCGAGCCCCAGCTTACACGAACGTTTTTTCACTGGAAACACCATTAATTAGCCGTTCGCCTTGTTTTGCATCATGAATGTAATTCTGACCGATATTATGTAATTATAGAAGTTTACAGCATGGAACGAGTCCTTTTCATCCCATCGTATCCGCACCAGCCAACAAATGTCCAGTTTTCGGTGTTTAACCCTGCAACTTACGGCCTTTCAAATGCACATCCAAGTACTTTTAAATGTGGTGAGAGATTCTCCCTCCACCACACTTTCAGGCAGTGAGTTCCAGACCCCACAAACATTTGGACGAAGAATGTTCCAATCAAATCATCTTTTAACTCTTATACTAATTACTTTTAATTTATGCCCCTGGTTGTTGACCACTCTACTATGGTAAATTGGCCCTTTTAATCAACAATATTTACGCCCCTCCTACTTTTATGCACCTTAATACTGTCGCCCATCAGCCTCCTCTGTTCCAAGGAAAGCATCACGCAGACTATCCAATCTGTCGTCATAGCAAAGTTGTTCCACTTCCGGCAACATCTACGTAATTCTCCTCTGCAGCCTCTCCAGTGCAATCACGTGCTTTCTTCAATGAGGTGACCAGAACTGCACGCAGTACTCCAGCTGTGCCCAAATCAGAATTTTATACATTTCAGGTATAACCCACTTGCTCTTCTATTCCATGCCTCGTCCAATAAAGGCAACTATTCAGTATGCCTTCTTAACCACCTTATCCAACTGGCCAACCACATTCAGGGATCTGTAATCGTGTAATCCCATTCCCTCTGTTCCTCTACACTTCTCAATGTCCGACCAGTTGATGTGTATTACCTTTCCTTGTTAGCCCTCCACAAATGCAACGAACTCACACGTCTCTGGATTACATTCCATTTGCCACTGTTCTGCCCACATTCCCGTTGATAGATATCTTCCTGCAGTCTCCAACTTTCTTCTTCATTATCAACCACACTGCCTTTTTTACTTTCACCAGATAACTTCTGAATCATAACCCCTATATTCAAGTTTAGATCATTGACAAATACGATAAAAAGCAATGGACCTAGCACTGAAAACTGTGGAACCACATTTGAAACCTTCCAGTCATAAAAACATTCGTTAAACATTATTCTTTGCTTCCTGCATCAGAGCCAAAGTTGGATCGAATTTGCCACTTCGCCATGGATCCCATCGGCTTTTACATTCATGACCAGTCTGCCATATGGGACCTTTGCGAAAGCATTAATACAATCCATATACATTACATCATACGCACTACTTTAACGAATCACCTGATGACAACCTCCAAAAATGCAATCAAGTTAGTCAAACACGACACTGCCTTAACAAGTCCTGCTGATTGTCCGTATTAACCAGTGTCTTTTGAAATGTGTAGATGTATACTCGTTAAGTGTTACCCTGTTTTCACGGGAAAACATAATTAATCAACTGATGATCTTCATTTGCACAACTAAAGAAATGTTAACTGAAGGAAGTCCTAACTTGAATGATTTTCTTTGCTCTGCAATTTACCTCTTAAACACAAAACCATTTTAGACACTGTGCTTTAGTGGTCTCATTCAAAATGTTCGTTGATGTTAACATGTATATGAGATTGGGGAAACAATGAGATAGAGTGTAAAGCAATGGACTGGTTATTTGAAACAACAAAGAAAATATACATTCTGGAAGAATAACTTCGAAAAGAAATGTGGCCACAATAGCCATAAAGAAGATTAAATGCTGAGTCCCTTTCAGCAAATAATTCCTTTCCCAAAGATTTCTATGACCGAAACTTAACAAAACAAAAATAATGCATTTAAAGACATTAAACTCGAATTCTTTGCGAACCGGCACCCGAAGCTTCTGAATCAGATGCCTCTAGCTCTGCCGACTCAATCCATGTCCCTTTGCAATATTCTGCTTCCATGCACACTATTAATTGTATCACTAAATTATATAATCACAGAATAAGGGAATGGTTACAGCAAGGAAGAAGGCCATTCGGCTCGTGGAACCCATTCCGACTCTCAACTAGTCCCACGTGCGGTGACTTACTCGCAGCTCTGCAATTTTATTCCTTCGGATACTTATCCAACTCCGTTTGAAAAGATAAGATTGAGTCTGCCACCACCGACCTTTAAAGCAGTGTATTCCAGATTCTAACCACTTGCTGAGGAATGGCAACTCCTGTTCCTATGTATAAAGACAGAGAAACACGGGATCATCTACTGCCACACTCACCACCTTACTAAATATAGCACCGTCATTCTATTCCCGTAACACAAGCTCCTGAATAGTAGTCCAGCTGTTGGGTTTAAACCTCTCGTTATGTTCCCAACGCTACTTCTGCCACAGTGTTTCCGGAGTGTAGTGGTTATCACATTAGCCGAACACGTGACAGGTCCCCGGTTGGATACCGGGTGGAAACATGTTGCAGACGTGTTCCATTAATAATTACAAAAAAATGAATAATTCATATTAGTAGTTCAAAATTAACAGAGTGCAGTGTCTCATGACGCTGTTGTATTTGATGATTTCTCTGCACAGTTCTGCACACACTCAAACTGTACACAGTGTCTCGCACTCCCTCCTGTTTCCTGCCCTGAAGGTGGAGTAACCCCATCTGAATGCTATTAATTCGAGGCATTCAGTTCAGCTGTGAGATATTATTAAAGGATCCTGCCGCGCCGCCTCGCTTCACAACAGAAAATCAAAGCCACTATCAATCACATCGACTAATCGCTCTTCCCCAGCTCCAGAGTAAGTGAGGGCGGGACAAGCCCCAACATTCCAGTCCCGCATCTCCAATCAGCCGCTGCCTGCGGAAAGCGGCGATTGCAGCATCAAACATTGGTTTACTGCCCTTCACTTGGTCAATAAATGACATGGTTCGAGCCAAAGCTCCCCATACACGGAACGGCAGCCTCATAAGACTTTTAATCTCATATTCCTGAGTCCGAGCCCCAGCATGCACGAACATTTTTTTTACTGGAAAAACCATTAATAAGCCGATCGCCTCGTTTTGCATCGTGAAAGTAATGCTAAGCGATAATTATATAATAATTGAAGTTTACAGCATGGAATGAGTCATTTTAGGCCCATCGTATCCGCACCGGCCAACAAATGTCCAGTTTTAGGTTTTTAACCCTGCACTTTACTGCATTTCAAGTGCACATCCAAGTACTTTTGAAATATGTGAGCGTTTCTGCCTGAACCACACTTTCAGGCAGGGAGTTCCAAGAGAAGGGAAGTGTCAGACTGACCATGTGAAGAATAGATTGGGGCTTAAATTGGAAGCAAGATTTATTGCATCATTATTTTTATTACAATTATTAACAATATACTTTTTATTTATATCGCGCCTTTAACATAGTTAGACGCCCCACGACGCTTCAAAGCAGTTTTAAAAGGATAACATGGCAGCGGGACACAAAAGATAAAATTAAGGCATATGATGAAAAGATTGGGAAAAGTGTTGATTTTATGCAGCCTCTTTATAATGTAACGATGGTTAGAGAAGCGGAGAGGTGTAGGGAGAGACACCCACGGTTTAGTGCTCAAAGAACTGAAGGTAAGACCACCGATGGTTGAGCAGTATAATGAGGGATGTACGAGAGGGCAGAATTTGAAAAGCGGAGACATCTTGAGGTTTTGTGAGGCTGAAAAAGAATACAGAGGTAGGGAGTTGCACGGCATGGAGAGATTTGTATACAAGGATGAGAATTTTCAAAATCGAAAATTTCTTTAACCGGGAGCCAACATAGGTCAGAAATCATCGGGGCGACGTGATGGTTGATCATGACTTTGTGCGAGTTAGGACAGTTTCCACTTCATGGCTAGAAAAGGAAATTGCGTGACCACAGTCATCAATGTGCTTGAAAAATATGTGAAGGAGGGGACCTGAGTATAATTTGAACATCGATGGTTCCCTGTATCCCAAGAAAAGGCAGCATAGCTAGGAACCATCCGAGCTCCCATAAAGGCACCATTGGAGTTTGGGGGGTGGAACATTGTTCAGACCAAATGTCCAGCACTTGTTTTTTAACCAGGGCAGTACACTGGGGTCAACCTCAGGACTAGCAACCTGCAAGGGTTTTCATTCCCAGCCCAAAGCTGATGAGGGTGTGAGAATTTCCAGTGTGAATGGCGAGTGAATTAAATTGGAAATCGGTCATCAGTGGGGATAGGTGGATAGGTGGAGGAAATCTCGTCATCCGCTGCGAGTTTCAGTGGAGCTCGGTTTTATTGGGCTTTTCACTGTACAATGTGGACCATTTTCCCTACCTCCGGAGCCTACTGTCAACAAGAGCAGACTTTGGTGGCAAAGTCCAACACTGTCTTCGGAGTGCCAGTGCAGCCTTCGGACGCCTGAGAAAGGAAGTATTTGAAGACCAGAACCTCAAACCCCGGACCAATTTCATGGTCTACAGGGCAGTGGTGAGACCCGCCCTCCGATATGCTTCAGAGACATGGAATATTTACAGCAGGCACCTCAACGCACTGGAGAAGTACCAACTCTGCCTCCCTATTTTCGGACAAATTAATTGGCCGGAGTGGCGAACAAACATCAGTGTTCTCGGTCAGGCCAAAATCCCCAGCATCGAAGCATTGACCAGTCGATCAGTTCTGTTGTCCGGCCACATCGTCGACATGTCTGACATGAGATTGAAAAAGCAAACGCTCCACTCTGTGATTCGTTATTGCAGGCGTGGCACAGGTGTGCAGAGGAAACGTACCATGACATATTCAAAACCTCCTTGAAGAATTACAACGTCCCCATCTACACCTGGAAACCCTGCCCAAGCCAGCTCAAATTGAATGAAAAGCGTCCGCATGGCGCAGATCACCTCGTGCGTTATCTGCCCCACCTGTGACAGAGATGTAGATCATGCAACGGACTCTTCAGCACTCTGGGAACTAACTTTTAGTGTGGAAGCGAGTCATCCTCGTTTCCAAGGATATGCCTCAGAATCGGAAGCAGAAGAAATAGCGATCCACACTGAGTACTTCCTACAGTCACATATACACTCAATAATACATGGTCACTGGGCTATGGTGTTCCACACCGCTTAGTGACCCTCGCTCAGTAGTTCCGAAGTGACAGACACATCCAGTAATACATGATCACTGGGGTACTGTGTTCCACACAGGTTAGTGACCCACGCTGAGTACATCCTAAAGTGACAGACACTCCCAGTAATACATGTTCACTGCTTTACGGTGTCCAAATCTGTTAGTGACCCACACTGAGCACATAGAAACATAGAAACATAGAAAATAGGTACAGGAGTAGGCCATTGGGCCCTTCTAGCCTGCACCGCCATTCAATGAGTTCATGGCTGAACATTCAACTTCAGTACCCCACTCCTGCCTTCTCGCCATACCCATTGATCCCCCTAGTAGTAAGGACCTCGTCTAACTCCTTTTTGAATATATTTAGTGAATTGGCCTCAACAACTTTCTGTGGTAGAGAATTCCACAGGTTCACCACTCTCTGGGTGAAGAAGTTCCTCCGCATCTCGGTCCTAAATGGCTTACCCCTTATCCTTAGACTGTGACCTCTCGTTCTGGACTTCCCCAATATTGGGAACATTCTTCCTGCATCTAACCTGTCTAACCCTGTCAGAATTTTAAATGTTTCTATGAGGTCCCCTCTCATTCTTCTGAACTCCAGTGAATACAAGCCCAGTTGATCCAGTCTTTCTTGAGAGGTCAGTGCCGCCATCCCGGGAATCAGTCTGGTGAACCTTCGCTGCACTCCCTCAATAGCAAGAATGTCCTTCCTCAGGTTAGGAGACCAAAACTGTACACAATACTCCAGGTGTGGCCTCACCAATGCCTTGTACAATTGTAGCAGCACCTCCCTCCCCCTGCACTCAAATCCCCTTGCTATGAAGGCCAACATGCCATTTGCTTTCTTAACCGCCTGCTGCACCTGCATGCCAACCTTCAATGACTGATGTACCATGACACCCAGGTCTCTTTGCACCTCCCCTTTTCCTAATCTGTCACCATTCAGATAATAGTCTGTCTCTCTGTTTTTACCACCAAAGTGGATAACCTCACATTTATCCACATTATACTTCATCTGCCATGCATTTGCCCACTCACCTAACCTATCCAAGTCGCTCTGCAGCCTCACAGCATCCTCCTCGCAGCTCACACTGCCACCCAACTTAGTGTCATCCGCAAATTTGGAGATACTACATTTAATCCCCTCATCTAAATCATTAATGCACAGTGTAAACAGCTGGGGCCCCAGCACAGAACCTTGCGGTACCCCACTAGTCACTGCCTGCCATTCTAAAAAGTACCCATTTACTCCTACTCTTTGCTTCCTGTCTGACAACCAGTTCTCAATCCATGTCAGTGCACTACCCCCAATCCCATGTGCTCTAACTTTGCACATCAATCTCTTGTGTGGGACCTTGTCGAACGCCTTCTGAAAGTCCAAATATACCATATCAACTGGTTCTCCTTTATCCACTCTATTGGAAACATCCTCAAAAAATTCCAGAAGATTGGTCAAGCATCATTTCCCTTTCACAAATCCATGCTGACTTGAACCTATCATGTCACCTCTTTCCAAATGCACTGCTATGACATCCTTAATAATTGATTCCATCATTTTACCCACTACCGATGTCAGGCAGACCGGTCTATAATTCACTGTTTTCTCTCTCCCTCCTTTTTTAAAAAGTGGGGTTACATTGGCTACCCTCCACTCCATAGGAACTGATCCAGAGTCAATGGAATGTTGGAAAATGACTGTGAACGCATCCACTATTTCCAAGGCCACCTCCTTAAGTACTCTGGGATGCAGTCCATCAGGCCCTGGGGATTTATCGGCCTTCAATCCCATCAATTTCCCCAACACAATTTCCCGGCTAATAAGGATTACATGTTACAGTGCAAGTCACTCCCAGCAATATATGTTCACTGGGGTATGATGTTCCACAACGGTTCGTGACCAACATTCGGGACACTTCTACAGTGACAGAGACTCCCAGTTATACATAGTCACTGGTGTACGGTGTTACATACCGGATAGTGACCAACAGTCGGTAAAGTTCTACAGTGAGAGAAACTCCCAGCAACACATGATCACAGGCATATTATGATCCACGCCGGGTAGTGACTCACACACAGTAAATCATACAGTGACAGACACTACAAACTAATACCTTCTCTCACAGCGTAGCGCGGAGTAGGACTGATTGAAAAGTACCATGTATTCCACTGAAGACAGTAGCTTGATAATTCAATCATTAGTTACACACACAAGTTTAAGTTCAGATGGAGCAATTGAATCAAACCGCAGTGGTTGTTCAGGCCATTTGACTGAAAGCAATGATATCACCGATCTGGTGTGTATACCGGTGACTACTAGTCCAGTATTTATCATTATCAGTCATCGAGTAAAACTAGAGACCAGATCACACACTGATTTGCACAACTTCAATGATTATAATCACTTACCAGGAGCACCAAAGGCGGCAATGATCACATAGCATATTTTCTTGGCATGTTGAAATGGAAACATTTTCTGTGTGAAACGATGTGCCCCTTCGTGCTGTTGCGAATCTCCCTGAATTATACTCTGAGGCGGTACAATTCCGGCGCCTTTAATTTATACCCTGCGGTCTCTCCGCGTGGACATTGAGGTTGCAACATCGATCAAAATAGTTATTTTTAAAACTTGAACAAACAGGTTACGACAGCCGATTTAAGTCGCTGTTGTGAACGAATATATTTACTGCAGAGATTCAAATTGGAAATCCCAAAGATTGAACAATTCTGCTCGCATTAATTAACTCATGAACGTCTCCAGCTGTATTCTTCCAGCAATTGGATTGTTGTTTCAAAAACCATCAGGACAAACTGGAGATCACATATTGTTTCGGGTGATGTTCTATACTCTGCTGTGGCCATTCAGTATTACATTCCCAATGTTAGAGTATGCATCTCAGGGCTGCTCTACTGCACTCTGTGATGTGGCTGCCTGCTTTATCTGAAGCTATTCAGTAATTACATTCCCAATGTTAGAGTTTCCCTCTCAGGGCTGTTGTACTACAAAAGGGGTCGTGGCTGCAATTTTAAATGCAGGCTTTCAGAAGTTAAATTACAAATGTTCGAATGTCCTTCTCAAGGCTGTTCTACTGCTGGCTAGGAAGTGACTGATCTCTTCAACTATGGAAACCCAGTTAACCAATTAAAATGGGAAATTTCTATGATAATCCATATCATAATACAGGTCCCATTATTCATTCAGCCTCTCATCCGCATACAGCACCTTATACACAGGCGGTGACTCACACTTGTACATTACCTAAAAGTATTACAGCACCTCAATCTCATACAGCAAAAACAATGCAAACTCATACAGCACTTCTCTTCATACAGACACTTAAAATAATACAGCACATCAAACTAATAGAGAACCTCAAACGAGTACAGCCCTTCAAACCAAGAGAACCTAAAACTAAAACAACCCATTAATATTACAAACTACATCAAACTTAAACGAAAAATAATACAACCTCTCAAACTAAAATATTATCTCAAACTAAAAGAGAACCTCAAAGTAATATGGAACCTCAAACTAATAAAGCTCACCAAACCAAGTTTTAATAAATCTATAGAGAACCTCAAACTAATACTGACCCTCAACATAATAAAGAAACTGCAACTCATACAGACCCTCAAACTAATTGAGACAATTAAACTATTCATGAAACTCGCACTAATATTGAAATTCAAACCGAGAGAATCTGAAACAAATAACCTTAAAATAATAATGACCCTCAAAACAAACCACTCAAACCAATAGAGAACCTCAAACTAATAGGAATGCTCAAAATAATCCAAATATTCAATGTAATAGAGAAGATCAAACGAATATAGCTCCACAATGTAATAAGGAACATTATAATAATAGCAAACGTCAAAATAATTCTGCCCAATCAAAGATAGCATCTCAGACTAATAGAGAAACTTAACATAATATAGCCCGTCAAACTAATAAACTCCCTCAAACTATTAGCGAAGCTCAAACTAACAGAGAACCTAAAACAAATACAGTCCCTCAAACGAATAAAGACCCTCATATAATACATCCCCTCAAACTAATACCGACCCTCAAACTAATACAGCACCTCAAACTAATACAAACCCTCGAACGAATACACACCTCAAACTAATACAGCCCCTCAAGCTAATACATTCCATCAAACTAAAAAAGAACCTCAAATTAATAGATGTCCAAACACCCGCAGAGGAACTCAGAGAAATACAGCCGCTTAAAATAATAAAACAATGCAAACTTTTCGAGAATCTCAAATTAATATATATCCTCAAAGTAATAGAGACGCTCAAACTAATACAACCGCTCAAACTATTAGAGAACTCAGCATAACAGAGAACTTCAAAATAATACAGCCAATCTAACTAGTGCAGCCCATCAAAGTAGTAGAGGTCATTAAACTATTAGATAACCTCAAACTAATAGAGAAAATCAAACTAATTGGGAACATATAACTTACAGAGCAGCTCAAAATATTACAGCCATCAAACTGATAGAGAACCTCAAACGAATAGAGAATCTGAAACCACGACAGAACCTCAAATTAATACAAAACCTTAAAATAATACAGCCCCTCAAACTAGTAGAAAACCTCTCATTAATGCAGACGCTAAAACTAAAATCGAACCTCAAACCAATACAATAAATAGCGAACGTCAAAATAACAGAGAACCTCAAGCTAATAGAGGACGAAAACTAATACAGCAACTCCACCACATACCGCAAGTTATATTCATACAGCTATTGAAAGTAACACAGCATTTCCGATAAAATAGTCTGTCAAACTAATACAGCCCATTGAACTAACAGAAAATTAAAAAAAATACAGGCCTGAAACAATAAAGGTCCTCAAGCTATTAGATAAACGCAAACTACTCGAGAACCTCAAAATCACTACAGCCCCTCAAACTGATATAAAAAAATCTCAAATTAATACAGAATCTAATATAAAAACACCAGAGTAAAAGAATATAACACTTCCAAGCATTTAGAAAATTCAAGCTAATATCGCACCTTAAACTATGAGAGAAACTCAAACCAATATGAGAACCTCAAACAAGTAAAGCCAACTAATATAATACACCTTAAACTATTAGAGAAATTGAAACTAATACAGCATCTCAAATTATTATACAAGCTCAAGCTAATAGAGAACGTGAATTTAGTAAAGACACTCCAACTAATAGATAATTAATAGAGCAGGAAATTTAGCATCCAGCCGACAATCACGACGTAAGTGGATTTTTCAGTGCGGTAGAACCTAAGGCCCAAGGTATTATTCCGCTGAAAGCCAACAACGGAGAGTTGTTCATCAAGGACAGTGAGGCTGTTAGTGCCCGCTGGAAAGAACACTTCGAGGATCTTCGCAACCAACAATTTGTCTTCGATGTGAGTGTCTTTTACTACATCCCACAGCATGCATCACCTCCTTGGCACAATCGCAGCTCGGCACGAGTTTGAAAAGGCCTTCTGACAACTGAAAAACAACAAGGCCTTAGGAGCAGATGGAATACGCGTGGAAATACTGAAGCATGGCGGTGAAGCACGACAGGCACGGAATCATGACCTCATCTGTTGTAACTTGAAAGAAGAAATCTTGCCAGAGATCACAGAGTAGCTTTAATTGTGATGATATTAAAGAAAGGTCACAAGTCCGACTGTGGTAACTACAGAGGAATCTCGCAGATCTCGACCAACGGCAAAGTCATCGCAAGACTTCTCATCAACCATCTTCTCCCTGTGGCTGAAGAACTCCTCCCAGAATTTCAATGCGGATTCCGCCCACTAATTGCACAATCGATATGATCTTCAACACGCGGCAGTTACATTGAAATGCAGGGAATGGAACCAACACTTGTACATGAACTCTATTGATCTCATGAAAGCCGCCAACACTGTGAACCATGAGGGATTCTCGAGTGTCCACCTCAGTTTCGGCTGCACTTAAAGATTTTCAACATGCCCCGCCATCTGCAGCATGAAATGGAAGCCGTGCTCCCAAGTAACGCATCCACCACAGAACCATTCCATGCACGGATTGGGGTCAAGCAAGTCTGTTTTATTGCAACATGCTCTTCGACATCTTCCTTGCTGCTATGCTCCATGTCACGTTCAGCAAGCACCGCGCAAGACAGGAGCTAAATTACAGAACCAAGCGGAATCTGTACAATATCAGCCGTCTCCCGGCCAGAGGGAAATTCATCTCAACCTCCTCCATGGGACGAAAGTACGCCGACGATGCCTGTGTCTCCGCACATTCGTTGGCCGAGCATGAATACATCATCAACACCTTCACCGAGGCATAGAAGAGCTTGGGCCTTACACTAAACATCCGTAAGAGAAAGATCCAATACCAACCTGCCCCCAACACACAGCATTGACCCTGCGTTATAAGATCCATTACGAGGCTTTGGACAACGTGGACCATTTTCCATACCTCGTGGGACGACTGCCACTAAGGGCAGACTTCAACAACGCAAAGAGGCTGCAGCGTGACCTGGTTGGTTATGTGAGTTGTCACAAGCATGGCAGATGCACTATAATGTAGATAAATATGAGGTTATCCACTTTGATGGAAAAAAACGGAAGGCAGAATATTATGTGAATGGTGACAGATTAGGAAAAGGGGAGGAGGAACGAGACCTGAGTGTCATGATACATCAGTCACTGAAAGTTGGCATGCAGGTACAACAGACAGTGAAGATGGCAAATGTCATGTTGGCCTTCATAGTGAGACGATTGTTGTGTCAGAGCAGGGAAGTCTTAATGCATTTGTACAGGGCCTTGGTGAGGCCACAACTTATATATTGTGTCGAGTTTCTTTATTCTAAACTGAGGAAGGACATTCTTGCTATTTACGGAGTGCAGCAAAGATTTACCAGACTGATTCCCAGGATGGCAGCACTGACATATGAAGAAAGATTGGACCAACTCGGCTTATAATCGCTTGAATTTTGAAAAATGATAGGGGCTCTCATTGAAACCTATACAATTCTGACGGGTTTGGACAGGTTAGACGCAGGAACAATATTCCTGCTATTGGGGAAGTCCAGAACCAGGGTTCACCGTCCAAGGATATGTGGTAAGCCAATGAGGACCGAGATGAGGAGAAACTTCTTCACTCGGAGAATTGTGAACTTGTGGAATAATCTACCAAGAAATTTGTTGAGGCCAGTTCGCTTCATATATTCAAAAGGGAGTTAGATATGGCCCTTACTGCTAATGGAATGAAGGGGCATGGAGAGAAAACAAGAATGGGCAACTGAAGTTGCATGATCAGACATTATGATAGTGAATGATGTTGCAGGCTTGGAGGGCCGAATGGCCGATTCCTGCACCTATTTTCTATGTTTCTATTTTTCTACGACGTCCAACCACATTTTCAGCTAGCCCTGGGTTTGCTGAGTCCCCAATCCCTCCCTCCGTGTCTTGGGGTTGATGAGGCCCCACTCCGTCCATCCATGCCCGAGGGATGATGAGATCCCACTCCCTCCCTCCATGCCCTGGCGTTGCTGAGGCCCCAGTCCCAAACTCCCTGCACTGTGGTTGATGAGGCCCAACTCCTCCCTCCCTGCCCTGTGGTTGATGAGGCCCCTCATTCCCCCTCCATGCCCCTGGGGTGCTGAGGCCCACATTCCATGCCTGCCTGCCCTGGGTGCTGAGGCCTACGCTACGTCAATACCTCCTTGCTTTGAGGTTGCTGAGGCCAAATGTCCTTCACTCCTTGCCTGGGGGTGCAGAGGACCCATTCCAAAACCTCCCTCCCTCCCTGCCCTGGGGGTACTGAGCATGACACTCCGCACCTCCCTGCCCTGGGTGTACTGAGGCCTATTCACCAAAACTAACATCCCTGGGGATCATGAGGCGCAAACTTCCACCTTCCCTGCATTTGCGGTACTGAGGTGCATACTCCCTGCATCCCTAACGAGGGTGTGCTGAGGTCCACACTCTCTCCCTCCCTCCCTGACCATTGGGTACTGAGACCCACACTCCCTTCCTTCCTCCCTGCCCTGGGGGGGCTGAGACCCACACTCCCTCCCTCCCTGCCCTGAAAGTATCCAGGCACACACTACCTTCCGTCCTACTCTGCGGATGCTGAGACCCACACTGCCTCACTCCCGAAACTGGGGGTACTGAGGCTCAAACTCCCTGCGTCCCTGCCCTGGGGATACAGATTCCAACACTCACTCCCTCCCTCCCTGCCCGCTGGTAATGATGCCCACTCTCCCGACCGCCATGACCTCGTGTACTGAGGCCCACACTCATCCCGTCGCTCCGTGGGGGTGTGGAGACCCACGTTCCCTCCCTCCCTGACCTGGCAGTGCTGAGCATCCAATTCTCATCTTCCCTGCCCTGGGGTACTGATGCGTACACTTCCTCCCTCCCTGCCATGCCGATACTTAGGCCCACACTTGTTCCCTCCGCCCTGCCCTTTGTGTGCTGAGATTCACACTCACGCCCTGCCTGCCTTGGGGGTAATGAGGCCCACCTACCTCCCTCCCTGCACTCGGCGTACACAGGCCATACATCATCTCTCCCAGCCCTCCGGCTACTGAGACCCACTCTCCCTCCGTCGAGGCCATGGGGTACAGAGAGCCACACGCCCTCCCTTGCTGACCAGGGTGTGCTGAGGCTCACACACTCAACATCCCTTCCCTGCGGTACAGTGGCCCACACACACTCCCTCGCTCCCTACCCTGCGGCACTGAGGCCCACAGCAACTCCCTTTCCCCCTGCCTTGGGGACACTGAGGCCCACACTCCCTCAATACCTTCTCTGTGCATATTGAAGCCCACACACCCTTCATCTTTGGCAGTACTGATTCCCACATTCCCTCTCTCTCTGCCCTGCGAGAACTGTCATGCTCCCTCCCTCATTGTCCTGCGGATGCTGAGGCCCACACTCCTTCCCTCACTCTCTGGGAGTATTGAGGCCCACACTACCCGTCCCCCTGCTCTGGTGTTAATGAATCCCACACTCCCTCCCTCCCTGCCCTGGGGTTATTGAGGCGCACACTCCCTTCCTCCATGTCCTATGCGTACTGGGGCACAAATTACCTACCTCCATGCCTTCTGGGTACTGAGGAACAAAATTACCCCCTCCTTCTTTCGCTCCCCTGGGGATACTGCTGCCCACACTCCCTCGGTCCTTCCCTCCCTTCACTGGGCTTACTAGGGCGCACACTCCCTCCCTCCCTTCGCTGCAGGCACAGAGGTCCACATTCCCTACCACCCTACCACTCCTGGGGGTACTGAGGACCAGAGTCCCTCCCTCCCTCCCTGTCCTCGCCGTACTGAGGTCTACTCTCCCAGACACCATATTAAATCTAAGGTAGAATGAGTTCCTCACCGAGGTCCACAATACTACAACCTGAGGTATCTAACCTTCTATCGGACCAGTGGACTGCCATAAGCTTCCTGAGAACTGGTCATGGTAAATGCTGCCACCTTTTCCAGAGGAGGAAGATTCATGCAACTGTGCAGCTGCGGATCCGATGTGGAGCACATCATTGTGCACTGCCCACAGAGATAATTCCGAGGCAGCCTACCAGATATCTGCGCTGGTAAACCGCAAGCTTTCTCCCGGATGCCTGACTTATTTATTGATATGTGATGTGGTTTGATACTTGATTAAGAAGTGTTGTGACAAGGTCAGGAATCTGATTGGCAATTTCAAGCATGGAATTTCGGGCAACATGGACACTATAATTTCAAGGACCTTGGAGAGGAGTGGGAATTTGGAGATTGGGGCAAAGGTTTTCAAAAAGGGAGATCAATTTGGATTTGTTCGGAGTTAATCTTGACGGCAGAATTCAAAGCAAGGAGGTTAGTAAGAAAACAAAGAGAAACATTCTGAGTATCTACAAGCATGGGGGCCAGGATCGGAATTGGAAACGTCAGTCATTTTGTGGGACAGATTGCGAATAGGATCGAGAGAACACGAGATGAATGAAGCGGTCAGAATGAGCTCAGCGACGAAATGACAGGAAATGGGGATCATCAGGGTATTCATGGTGATACAATGACGGTTTAATTCCTAATATAACGCAGCTGAATATCGGGGAATACAGGCATACTTTAATTAGAAACAGAGAACTGGTGCATTTAGGGCAATACAACAACTGTTCAGTCATAAATCATATACAGGTAATTGCAGAGAAATACAGTAATTGTCGAATTACAAATAGAGGGCTGGGGAATTTGGGGCAAACAGCGAGTTTTTCATTTGAAATAGAGTACTGTGGAATTTAGGGGCAAAGAGTGAGAGTTTAATAAGGAACAGAGGACTGGGGAATTTAGGTGAACACAGTGAGAGTTTAATTAGAAATAGAAGACTGGGGAGTTTAGGGGAACACAGTGAGAGTTTAATTAGAAATAGAGAATTGTGAATTTAGGGGAACACAGTGAATGTTTAATTAGACACAGAGGACTGGGGAATTTAGGGGAATGCAGTGAGTGTTTAATTGGAAATAGAGGCAGAGGAATTTAGCGGAATACAGTGAGAGTTTAATTAGGAAAAAATAACTGGGGTATTTAGGGTTGCACAATATGTGCTTAATTGGAATTAGTGAACTGGGGAATTTAGGGGATCACAGTGAGTGTTTAATTAGCAATAGAGGACTGGGGAATTTAGCGGAACACAGTGAGTGTTTAATTTGAAATAGATGATTGGGGAATTTAGGGGAACACAGTGAGTCTTTAATTAGAAATAGAGAACACGGGAATGTAGCGGAATACATTGAGAGTTTAATTAGGAAAAGAGAACTGGTGAATTTTGCGGAACATAGTGAGTGTTTAATTAGCAATAGAGGACTGTGGAATTTAGGGGAACACAGTGAGTGTTTAATTAGCAATAGAGGACTGGGGAATTTAGGGGAACGCAGTAAGTGCTTTATTAGAAATAGATGACTGTGGAATTTAGGGAAACACAGTGAGTGTTTAATTAGAAATAGATGGCAAGGGCATGTAGCGGAAAACTGTGAGAGTTTAATTAGAAATAGAGAACTGGGAAATTTAGGGGAACACAATGAGTGTTTAATTCGCGATAGAGGACTGGGGAATTTAGGGGAACACAATGAGTGTTTAATTTGAAAGAGATGACTGGGGAATTTAGGGGAACACATTGAGTGTGTAATTATAAATAGAGGACTGGGGAATTTAGGGGAACGCAGTAAGTGTTTAATTAGAAATAGATGGCTGTGGAATTTAGGGAAACACACTGAGTGTGTAATTATAAATGGAGGGCAGGGCAATGTAGCGGAATACAGTGAGAGTTTAATTAGAAATAGAGAACTGGGGAATTTAGGGGAACACAATGAGTGTTTAATTAGCAATAGAAGACTGGGGAATTTAGGGGAACACAGTGAGTGTTTAATTTGAAATAGATGACTGCGGAATTTAGGGGAACACAGTGAGTGTTTAATTAGAAATAGAGGACTGGGGAATTTAAGGGAACGCAGTAAGTGTTTAATTAGAAATAGATGACTGTGGAATTTAGGGAAACACAGTGAGTGTTTAATTAGAAATAGAGGGCAGGGGAATGTAGCGGAATACCGTGAGAGTTTAATTAGAAATAGAGAACTGGGGAATTTAGGGGAACACAGTGAGCGCTTAATTAGAAATAGATGACTGGGGAATTTTGCGGAATACAGTGAGAGTTTAATTAGCAATAGACGACTGGTGAATTTACAAAAACTCAGTGAGTGGTTAATTCTCAATAGAGAACTGGGGGATTTAGCAGAACACTGAGTGTTTAATTAGAAATACAGGACTGAGGAATGTAGGGGAACACAGTGAGAGTTTAATTAACAATAGAGAAGTGTGGAATTTAGGGGAAGACAGTAAGTGTTTAATTTGAAATAGAGTACTAGGAAATTTAGGGGAACACAGTGAGTGTTTAATTAGAAATGGAGAACTGCTGAATTTAGGGGAACTCAGTAATGATAATAATAAAGTAGCTGTCAGTATCTTATGTATCTGTATCTGTAACAATACCTGACAATGATCTTACGCCATGTCATGCCGTTGTTACCTTTTGCAGAAACAGCTTTCATACAACAGCGACGAGCAGCGGCGCACGGGTGGCGGCCGATCAGATCTAAGCACACTTACCGATCTCGAGGAGCGGTTGCAGGCACTTTTGGTGTTCCACAATCGTTCGCCCATCCAAGCTGCGTCGGAACCTGTCCTCATGCCACGTTCGTAAACTATAAACCATTGGGTGATGTAAAGTCAATTAATGCCACTTATATCCAAAAAATATATCATTGATGATTTATTGATGCAATGATATGTAATGTTATGTAATATTATGTGATTAATGATAGGATCATTGAAATCATTGTAACACTGATTCCGTACTGTCATGATGTTCATCAAATGTGAAGTCTGTCATCTTTCTTACAACATTAGATTTGCTCTCCAGCATATGTCTGTGCAGCGTTTGGATTCCCATTTGACCCTAACACCCACTTCTCCCCTAATTAGCTCTTTTTTGTTTTCGAGATGAACCAAGATCATAGGCCATGGAAAGCGAACCACCACTTCAAACAATGGAGCTGGTCATGATTATTTTTGAGTTCGTGGAGCCCCGAATCTCGCCCGTTCTGCTCCGAGTCCTCCTCTCCAATGAGGAGGGAGAGGAGGAGCTTGTAGCAGCCGTAGCTTTCAGTTTTCCTGCGGCCATGTCCTCATCGAATGAGGAGGGAGCGCTGGTAAGCGCTTTGCCGCAGGGTACCACCAGTGATTCACTGCCGGCGATGACACTGTGCAGGTTGGATCGGGGCATTTGCACTGCTCCACGAATGGGAAAGCGAAGCGTGTACATGGTTAACTTGTCCAGGCGAGGCGTTGAGATTATTCAAGAGCTCGTCCGGCAATGGATGGAAAATCTCAGCAGATGGCCACCCTTTCCACTAACATGAAGGAGAAAATGACGGGGATAACGGTGGGCTTGGAGATAATAGCCAGGAACACTGTTGCCAGAGGCCTATTTGTGGCCCCAGATTTCGGCACTGCACCGCAAGGTGCCACATCTCTTCATAACACTCATGCGAGCAAGGAGGAAGATTTTGCATCAGGCTGGGAGGTTATTTCTGCACAAATGTGCTCACCACCATCATCACCCCAATTGGACGATCCACCGTCAGCCCCTCCCCCCCCACTCCTGCCCATCGAAGCAGAGGTTTGAGGAACACTGCGGCAAAGCGGCTTGCTGTTAGTCGGGGAAAGGGAAGTGGTGGTGCTCAGACCCGGGGGGAAAGGGAAACCGGGGCGTGGCCGCATGCAGCGAGGGTGTGTTTTTTGTTATACGTTAATATTGTTGCCTGTGGGGTGTGTGTGTGTTTCGGTTTAGTGTTAGTTGGTTAAATTGTAGCTATTTTGAAATGTGTCATCGTTGGGATGGTTTGGGGGAGAGTGGGGTACGCATGCTTTTTTTATTAAAATCTGTTGTTATTGTTTTGTTAAAATTTTGAAAGTTTCGTCTGGGGATGGGGGAGGGGGTTATTGTTGTATTGTTTTGTAACGTGTAATTTTTTTTCGATTAAAAAAAAAATATCACGATGTTAAATTTAAAAATATAAATTTAACATTGTTGTGCATTGAACTCAGACAGTTGTAACGTTAAACACGGCCGAGTCCATACCATGAAAGGCAAACATCAACCGTAACGGTAACTGTCACAAATATAACCCAAACCTTACATTTATGAACTGCTGACAGAACACTTACAACTGCGTATATACCACCAACATTATTTCTGGCAGCGCATTCATTTATGTGCTGCTTATGCAACATCTTGAAGCTGTGTTTTTGATCGATAATAATAGACCCAGGTTCGGGATCTGGATGAATGTTAGATAAGAGAGAAGACAAATGAAGTAAAGAATAAAACACCGTTTGCTGAGATAAAATAAATATAATAATACAATTGACGAAGAAAAGAGAAGAATGATAAGATGCAACAAAGCTCACGGCCGTCAGCCCGTCGGGAACTCCACAACGATGGCTTGTCTGGAGCACTGGGGGTCGCAGCACCGTTTGCGAATCATGGTTCAAGGTCATGTTCAAAGAGCTGATGGACAGTGCTGTTCCTTTACACTATCAAACAAACATACTATTGAACAAAACATGGGTGCATGTGGCTTATGGCCAACTCCTAATCTGTAAGGCCCCAGCTATTCTTCCACAAAGCATGAGATCTCGACGCGCAACCGTTCCATAAAAAAGCTGGTGTGCTCCGCAATGTCGATCTTTCTCTTTCTCTGCATCAACAACAATCCGCGAAGCATGGAGCAGAAACACACTGTAAATGACTAAATATCATAATTAACCCAATGTGACTAACCCTATACAATAAATGCCACCGTTCAGATTTTCCTGCGGTCTAGAGCGGGATGGGGGCATGGTTTCAACGTCAGCCTGAGTGTCTTCCCAGTGGGTCATCATCCACCACATTTTCTTCCTCTTCTCCTCTCTCCTGAGGTGCATCGTCAGTCCCATCTAGCAAATCAAGCATGCAGACATCACAATGAACTGAGTAACCTGCTCAGGGTGCTATTACAATTCGTCTCCTGAATGGCCCAGGCATCTGAAGTGCTCCTTAAGCAATCCAATTATCTTTTCGACGACATTATGTGTGGCTATGTGGCTTTCAGTTCATTGCATCTCGGCTTCTCTCTGGGGCTTGCGCACGGGGGTTATCAGTCAGTTGGTAAAATCATATCCTTTATCACTCAGCATCCAACCGTGACCTTGTGGCTGACTCCTAATCAGGTCAGACAAAGTGCTCTCACGCAAGATCTGCGTACCATGAATGCTGCCTGAAAATGTTGAATTGACTGCCATGATTATGTGCTTGAGTTACAACAACGGGCTGGCCATTCAGGGACGGAATCGCTTTCGTTTCAGAAACATCTCTGCATCCTGAAATGATGCTCGGAGGGCGATGTGAGTGCACTCTATTCCTCCCTGCACCTTGGGGAAGTTTGCTATTCTGGAGAATCCCAAAGCCATCTCAGTCTGTGCCTCGCTGTTCAAAGGGAAGCTTATAAAGTCCATCCTCTGAGTGTAAAGGGCTTCAGTTACCGATTGAAAGCAGCAATGTGTGGCATACTAAGAAATAGCACCAATACCACCTGCTGAGCCCTAAAAGGAACCAGACGCATGGAAGGAAAGCACAGCAGTGAACTTTACCTCAATGGGCAGTGCCGTAATGAATGTGATGTTAGGCTGCAGATCTCCTTGAGGAGCTGGCATATATCAGCGAAGACCTCCTTTTCCAATCGGACTCTCCGAAGGCACATGTCCAGGTAAGACCGTTTCTCCCTGCAAGTGTGTCGGGTGTCCGTTCTCCTCAGACTGCCACGTCCTTGATTGCGTACATAATGCTCTTCAACTTACCTTCTCCCATCTCTAGTCTGCAGCATGTGAGTAGTCATCAATGCAGACTGAGAAATTGAAGTTCCCTTTGCAATTACTTTTAGACCTATATTTCAGAAATAATACATTTTCATCCGAAATCTGTAAAATAATATAAATTCGTCCACAGTATGACAAGATTTTTCTACAGATTTTATATTGAACTTAAAATAAATCACAGATTAAAAACATGCTCCAAGAACTTGACTCTGCCTTTTCTATGAAAAGTCCGTCGATTTACAAAATAGATTCCATGCCGCTGGATTAAGGTCAGGTGAGCGCATCATTTTTTCAGCGTTTTCTTGGGCGAGCTATATTCTGGGCGGCTTCTGGGCATTAGTTTCTTTGAAAAACTAAATTCTCAGCATTGACGTCATAAAACCATGGGCGGGTGGTTAAATTAATTCTCGGCATTAACTTGATGCCTGAACTAATGCTTGAGCTAAATGGATAATAAATGGGTAAAAATGGACGTTAGTTTCCATTTTTCGTGTAAATGGGAGTTAAACGGATTTTATAGCATCAGAGCGTTTGTATGGGTGGTAATTAGTCGGTAACGGGCAGAAACTAATGCAAAGTCTAGCCCTAAATCTTTGATACAAAAACAAAAAGCAAGGGTCTAGTACTGAATCCAGCTGAACCCCACTGGAAGCAGCCTTCCAGTCACATACACCCGTCAACCATTACCCTTTGTTTCCTGCCATTGGGACAGTTAAGGATCCAACTTGACACTTTCCCTTGGATCCCATAGTTTTTATTTTTATTCCGTATGGGTGTTTGTTGCAAGCAATGGATAAAATCCCTGCAGACTACACTGCATCAAACGCACTGCCCTCCTTGTTCCCGCCTCAAAAGATTCAATCAACTGAGTTAGGCATGACTTTCCTTAATATATTCATGCTGACTCTCCTGGATTAATCTTTGCCTTTACAAATGATGATAAGTACTGTGCCTCAGATGTTTTTCCAATAATTATCCCACGGTCTAAGTTTGCGTCACACAGCTTTAATTACTCGGTGAATCCGTTTCTCCATTTTAAACAATGGTGCAACTTTAGCAATCCACGAGTCCTCCGGCACCACATATTTAACCAGTGCAGATTGGAAATTGATGGTCAGAGCCTCCGCTATTTCCTCCATTGATTATCTTAACAGCTTGGGATATATTTTTTCTGAGCCTCGTGACGTATCTTCTTTCAAATATGCTAAACTCTTTAACATTTTCTCTCTCACTACGTTCATCTAATCTAATATTTCACACACCAACCTCTTAATTGATGTGTCTGCATCGTGGCCCTTGTGAAGACAGGTACAAGCTATTCATTGAGAAACATTCCAAGAGTTTAGCATATTTGAAAGAAGATACGACACGAGGCTGAGAAGAAATATATCCCAGGCTGTTAAGATAATCAATGGAGGAAATAGCGGAGGCTCTGACCATCAATTTCCAAACTGCACTGGTTAAATATGTGATGCCGGAGGACTGGTGGATTGCTAAAGTTGCACCATTGTTTAAAATCTTCCAAATCCATGCACATGTTACTTTTTTGTCTCTAATTTATCATACAATTTCTTTAGCTAGGCTTTTGCCCTTTATGTATATACAAAACATGTTTGTGTTATCTTTGATTCCACTTGCCAATGGTTGCTCAGGCTTTCTTAATTTCCATTTTAATTCCACTTTCTACACTCCACTTGGCTTTCTGCAGTATTTAGATTTCTGTATCTACCTTCAGCTTCCTTTTTTGCATTAGCTTATTAATTGACATACAGGAGGTTCTCGATGTTGAGTCCCACGCTTTTTCATTATAGGAAGATATTTGCTCTGAACCCTCACTATTTCTTCATTGAATGCCTCACACTACTCCGACACTGATTTACCGTCAGTAGTTTCCAGTAAGCGTTCCATAAATCACATCCCACCTCAGTACAATTGGCCTTTCTGCAATTGAAAAACATATCTCCTCGTATATCATTCTCTTTCTATGTATAACTACAATTAATCTTACTGAATTATGATCAATACCGCCAAAATACTCTCACTCACCCACCCAACTTCATTCACTAAAACTAAGATCAGAACATCTCCCTTTCTTGTTTGTCTTGCGAAGAACTGGCTACAAATACTCACCTCAATATATTTTCTAAATAGTGCGACCTCTGTACTTTTTACACGAATTCTAATGCCAATTATTACCCCGGAATTTGAGGTTGGTGGCAAAGCAAAGCATTCACCACTGGCTATAATTATGCTCCGCACAAGTATCTAGCGACTTCAGTGTCGAGAATTTCGAGTCCTCCGACGTGTAATACAAATCAGTGGCTATAAGCGCGTCCCTAGGTATTTTTATTCATTCAGGTATGTGGTCATCGCTGGCAAAGCCAGCATTTATTGGCCATCGCCTAATTACCTTTGTGAAGGCGGTGGTGAACAGCCTTCTTGAACTGCTGCGGTCCTTGTGGTAAAAGTATTGTTAGGTCGGGATTTCCGGAATTTTAATTCCGTGATGATGGATGAACGGCAAAATAGTACAATGTCAGGATACTGTGTCGCTTGGAGGGGGACTTCCAAGTGATGATATTCCAATGCACCTGCTGCCCTTGTCCTTCTTGCTGGTAGAGTTGCTGGTTTGGTCGGTGCTGCCGAAGAACCCATGGCCAATTTCTGCAGGGCATCTTGTCGATGGTACATAGTGCATCCACGTTGCACTACTTTTGGAGGGATTGAATCTTTAAGGTGGTGGATGCTTTTCCAATAAGCGGGGTGCTTTGTCTTGAATGGGGTTGAGCTTTTTGAATTTTGTTGGAGCTGCACTCATGCAGGCAAGTGGAGTGTATTCCGTCATACTCCTGTCATGTGGCTTGGAGATGGTAGAAAATCTGAGTGAGGAGTTGAGACACTCGCCAAGAATATCGAGCCTCCTACGTGCTCTTGTTGCCACATTATTTATGGAGCTGGCCAAGTTACGTTACCCTCAATTGTGACCCCCAGAATGTGTTCGGCGGGTATTCGGCGATGATAATGCTGTTGAATGTCAAGGGAATGGGGTTAGACTTTCAATGTTGGAAGTTGACATTGCCTGCCACTTTTGTGTTGCGAAAGATTAGTCTGACCTTCAAGACTCGTCGAGCGCGGTCAATAGTGGTGCTATTGAGCCAATCTTGATCATGGTCATTGAAGTCACGTACACAGATTACTTTCTGTGCCCATGCTATGCTCAGTGCTTCTTACAAGTGCTGTTCAACATGAAGAAGAATCAATTCATCAGCTGAGGGAGGTTGGTAATTAGTAAACAGCAGAAGGTTTTCATGCCATTATTTGATTTTGTGTCTATGGACATTGCGAATATATTCGACAAAGTGACACACAAGAGGTCAGTAAGAAATGGTCGTCCAGGCAATTAATAGGAAAGTGGCGTTATGCATACAACATTAACTCAGTAACACCAGCGAAGTATGCTCGTGGGTGTATGTTTTTCAGATTGTGAGGAGGTTTGCCGTGGTTTTCCTGGGTTGCAATTATGGCTCCATTGTTCTTTGCAATTTTTATAAACGACCACGAATCGGGTGCAAAGAGTGGAATTCTAAACATTAGAGATAAAACAAAACTTGGCATAGTAGTAGGTCGTGATGTGGATTGTTATCGGCTTCAGGATGATTGAAACAGGATTTTGAAATGGGCAGCAGCATGTTAGGTGGTGATAATGTGGTTAAGTATGAAATGATACCGCTTGATACCACGAATATGTAAAGTCAGTAAGCGTAAATGGCACGACGTAGAATATTTTAGATGAGCAAAGAGACCTTGGCGTGCATATCCACAAATCATTAAATGTGGCAGATAAAGCTGTGAAGTTTCTAAAAATGAATATCGGTTACTTGGATTTATATATAGATGAATAGATTAGAAAGGCAAACAGATCATGTTTTCCAGTATATATCTAATAACCTTTTGAAAAGCACTATGATATCTGTTCGCTCAGGTATTGTGTTCCAGATCAGAACAAGTCGATGTATAAAATCAATCCTCCTCATGTCTTTCCTGGATTTTGGGGGTAACTTTTATCTGCTGTACCGTCTTGCTACAACCCTCCTTCCAGTGGAAACAGTTTCTCCCGATCTACTCAATCAAAACCTTTCATGTTAGTGACCGACTTTGTCAAATGACCGCTTAAACATCTCTGCCGAAGGAGAACATTTCCAGTTCCTCTAATCTCTCCACATACCTATCATGCCTGGTAAAGATTCATGGATTAGGTCTGATGACGATCCCCGGTAATGTGTGTTTTTTTTACTCTGTCCCAGGAAGTAGGAACATAACTGCAACATACTCCTGGCAGTGAGTTGTTTGCAGTGGTTGTGTGGAACAGTTTGCATTTCCGGATGGGTTCTCAGGAATTGTGCCATAAATCCAGTAAGTCAATTGAAATTGTAAATCTTCACTCAGTTAACAATGATTGCTTCACCATTAACAGAGATGGGGCCCTTGAACAATTGTCGGACAGGCTCCTGGATGTGTATCAACATTGGTGGGAAGCCCCAGGGATGTTTCAATATTTACAGCAGGCACATGGCCATATCTGACATTTTATAGGGTCAATGGATGTAAATTCCTGGGAACAATTCATCGGCATGACTACACTTTCGTCGCCTCGGACGGTGTCAACATTTTAAGGGCTTTTGAAACGATATACATATATTAACGGGGATTCACCCACATAATTTGTTTTCATTGGCTGAATTTAAAGTGCACACTGAGAATTAGAGAGGAACTTTCTGAAATAACGGAAACAGAGAATTAATCATAAACCTGAATCAACCCTGTTCTCGATCACACAGTGCAGTCAGACTGAAGATTGCAGATAGTCTATTCTTCCCTGGCTTCTGGGCAGATTCACTTTCCATCTGTGCAATATCTGACTAAATGTAAATGTGATATTGCTACACGTTTCTTAAAACGTGATTAGCTGAATCTGTCTGTTTAGTCGCTGTAACTAATATCATTCTCCTTACACCCTAATAATACAGTGGAGATTTCTCCCACATTACTTAAGAATATTCGCTCAATGTGTGAACCAAAATTGCCTTTCGGAGTTTGGTATGCAGAACAAACCGACGCAGCGTTCTGCAGAAGGAGAACGAATGGATCAGAGTCAGTCAGTTGAATATATGGTATGAAGGATAATTATACGTACACAGAAAATGTGTTTTCCTTTTCTCGCTTTTACTGGCGTTCCTGGTGAGTATCCATTTCCAGATATTAATTCTGTAAGCATTTTAATTATGTTTCGGATTCTAACTTTCAAATCGCATTTTCTGTCGATGTTCCTTGTAAATGGCCATATCACCATTTAATTATGCAAAGGATATTACATTGTAATCATTGTGCTCATTACACAAGTCTCCATATCCAACAATTCATTGCATTCAATATATTCCTCCTGTTATGTAAATGAAAGCATATTGTTGCGGCGAAATTTTCAATGGGAGATTTATTTAATGAATAGTTTATCGTCTGCTGTCTATTGTTAGTCCTGGACGCAGATTTGAATCCTTATCATCTTAGCATTAAACAACAACTGCCGAGGCCAGTGGAATCAAATGTGAGTGGAGAATGATTAACATAACCAGCCATAGTCCTTGCATTGGATTTAAAGGAAGGTGAATGGGAAGGGTTCTATTATTGCTGAGCAGTGTGTTCCCCACCCGATTATCAATGTGTGCTCCGGACAGAGGGTATTAATTGTTAAAACCATATCACATCAAATGAGACAGATATTTATTGCTTTAAGGATATTGTTTTTACATCTACTTGGTAAGCTGAATGATACATATCTGCAATTGGCAAAAAAATCATTCCAATTGATTTTCCTTCCAATTGATTGTAAATGGAGTAATGTATTGAGTAAATTCCACTATAATTTAATCGCTTTATATTCCCTCGATCAAATTGTAACCTATTCAGTTCTCACTCACAGGTGGAAAACAACAGAATATCATTGATCTGCTTCCATTCAGATACATACTCAACTTCAAGGTGGAAGATCACATTGTTAGTTAAACCATCAGCTCATTCATAATGACAGTCGAGAAGAGTTTTGAGATGTAAGTGCAAATTCTCCCATTACAGGAATTATTAGAAAGAGAAAGATAGAGATAAATGGATGGATAAAGAGAAAGATAGGCAGACAGATAGAGAGACAGACAGTGAGATACGGAGGGAGAGGCAGCTATATCTAAATATATTTAAGTAAATATATGCAAATATATGTATCTATATATATATAGATTGATAGATAGATAGATAGATAGATAGATAGATAGATAGATAGATAGATAGATAGATAGGTATTTTAGGGAGGTAGAGACATGGAGAGATAGAGAGATAGAAATAGATGGATAGATGGACAAACATTTAGACATACAGACAGACAGAATGTGCACAGGTCAGTAATTTTATTTTAATTGATTTAAATAGGTAGCAAAACCGAGAAGGATTTTAGAAACATCCGCCCATTCGACAGCATCCGGTTTACCTCTTCGCCGAAAGTTGAAAGGTTGCCCCAGTGATCAATGACTGAAATGGGCCAGAGAAGAAGACCTCTGTCAATCCGCTACTGCCATTCCATATCCGGGAGCAAAAAGGAAAACTCCGCTAATATTGCCAATACACATTTTTTCAAATACGACTCCCTCTTCCTGTCCCAAAGGGCTTGTGTCCTTTTGGATTTTTAACATAGAGGTACCTCATGTGCCACAGGCGATTTCACAACATTCTCCTTTGGTGCATTTTGCTGGTGCCGTTTCACAACCCAAATATTTCTATCCCAGAGAGAGAACATTCAGCCTTACTCCGTCTGTGCTGTTTGTTGTAGTTTGACCACTCAAACAGACTTCTCCCTCCTCATGGCTCGCTGTCCTCCTCTGCTCATTGTGCTGATCTTTGTAGTTTGAAGTATATCCTCTGAGAGTGATTATCATTCTCTCCTTTCCCGACCCATCTCATGGCTGATGTTTATTTTCAAATTTTTTAATTGATGGTTTTGATTCATTCATTCTCTGCTCCTGCCTCGAATTGCAGGGAAAACATGAACCACATCCGCCAAGCGCGAACAAGGCGAATTCTGGACGGACACTTTTTATAGGCCGGCCAGTTTGCTTCCCATTGAATTCAATGTTGCGTGCAATTGGGCGGGGAATAGGGACAGTGTCAGACTTGAACCCACCCCATTCGCGCTGTCCGGGTAAGTTTAAATCGGGATTTAAACAGGTTCTTGCTTAGTTCCCGTTCCTCGGCCTAATCTGAAATTACCATTCTTAAAGTTTGAATCGTGGCACTCTCAATAACAGGTCCTTCTGCCAGGGCACTTAACCTGGCTGAACAAACATGTATCTGCTCGAACATTCAAACCCTTTCCAGCCGAATGCATGGCATACTCATCAGCATCAGCCTCCAGGTGATTACTCCAATATTTTCCAGCACCACTGATCAGGACCAGGACAGAGGAGATTATCCGAAACATATCCCCGTGTCACTGGCCAGGAGCAGCAACCAGTAGATTGCCCCAATATATCCCAGCATTACTGAGCAGGAGCAGTCACTGGGGATTAACTCAATATATACCAGCATCACTGATCATGCTTGACAAATCTTCTGGAATTTTTTGAGGATGTTTCAAGTAAAGTGGACAAAGGAGAACCAGTTGATGTGGTATATTTGGACTTTCAGAAGGCTTTCGACAAGGTCCCACACAAGGGATTAATGTGCAAAGTTAAAGCACATGGGAGTGGGGGTAGTGTGTTGACGTGGATTGAGTACTGGTTGTCAGAAAAAAGCAAAGAGTAGGATTAAATGGTTAATTTTCAGAATGGCAGGCAGTGAGTAGTGGGGTACCACAAGGTTCTGTGCTGGGGCCCCAGCTGTTTACATTGTACATTAATGATTTAGACGAGGGGATTAAATGTAGTATCTCCAAATTTTCGAATGACACTATGTTGGGTGGCAGTGTGAGCTGCGAGGAGGATGCTATGAGGCTGCAAAGTGACTTGGATAGGTTAGGTGAGTGGGCAAATGCATGGCAGATGAAGTATAATGTGTACAAATGTGGGGTTATCCATTTTGGTGGTAAAAACAGAGAGACAGACTATTATCTGAATGGTGAAAGATTCGGAAAAGGGGAGGTGCAACGAGACCTGGGTGTCATGTTACATCAGTCATTGAAGGTTGGCATGCAGGTACAGCAGGCGGTTAAGAAAGCAAATGGCATGTTGGCCTTTACAGCGAGGGGATTTGAGTACAGAGGCAGGTTGGTGTTGCTACAGTTGTACAGGGCCTTGCTGAGGCCACACCTGGAGTATTGTGTACAGTTTTGGTCTCCTCACTTGAGGAAGAACATTCTTGCTATTGAGGGAGTGCAGTGAAGATTCACCAGACTGATTCCCGGGATGGTGGGACTGACCTATCAAGACAGACTGGATCAACTGGGCTTGTATTCACTGGAGTTCAGAAGAATCAGAGGGGATCTCATAGAAACGTTTAAAATGCTGACGGGTTTCAACAGGTTAGATGCAGGAAGAATGTTCCCAATGTTGTGGAATTCCAGAACCAGGGGTCACAGTCTAAGGATAAGGGTTAAGCCATTTAGGACCGAGATGAGGAGAAACTTCTTCACCCAGAGAGTGGTGATCTGTGGAATTCTCGACCACAGAAATTAGTTGAGGCCAATTCACTAAATATATTCAAAAGGGAGTTAGATGAAGTCCTTACTACTCGGGGGATCAAGGGATATGGCGAGAAAACAGGAAGGGGGTACTGAAGTTTCATGTTCAGCCTTGAACTCATTGAATGGCGGTGCAGGCTAGAAGGGCTGAATGACCTACTCCTGCACCTATTTTCGATGTTTCTATGTTTCTATCAGGAGCAGGACCCAGGAGGTTGTCCCAATATACCCAGCATCAGTGATCAGGAACAGGACCCAGAGGATCGCCCCAATATATACCAGAATCACTGATCAAGAGCAGGACCCACGGGATTGCTCCAATATCTACCAGCATCGCTATTCAGGAACAGGACGCAGAGGATTGCCCCAATATATTGCAGCATCACTGATCAGGAGCAGGACCCAGGGGATTGCCTCAATATATACCAGCGTCACTGATCCGTAAAAGGACACAGAGGATTGCCCCAATATATACCAGCATCGCTGATCAGGAACAGGACCCAGAGGATTGCCCCAATATATCGCAGCATCACTGTTCAGGAGCAGGACCCAGGGGATTGCCCCAATATATACCAGCATCGCTGATCAGGAACAGGACCCAGAGGATTGCCCCAATATATCGCAGCATCACTGATCAGGAGCAGGACCCAGGGGATTACCCCAATATATACCAGCATCACTGATCAGTAGCAGAACAGAGCCAACAGAGTTTTTCAATGTCACAAACAAATTAAAATTCTTGCACTCTCCGACGGCAGTTTGTTAATTTGAAATTTGAGATTCGCAACAGACAGCACATCCCTTTTAAACAGACACAGAATGATCCGGTTCTGAAAACACGCCATTTTAAACAGATCGAAATTGTTCCCAGACAGACAGAACAGCCCCTTAAAAGGGATACGGAAGCAAAATGAATAAAAACGGAAAATTCTGTCAAACTCTGCAGGTCGTGCAGATTCCATGGATGAAGATCTCGATTTTACATATAGTCGGATGATCATCCCGATCTTTTCGTTAAAAAAATAAAAAATACAGACTTTATCGTCAAGGATAGGACCTGAAAAAAATAGACGACGAAAAAGGACAAAGTTGTGGGTCTGTGATTCATTGCAGTGCAGGATTGATTCAATAATAAATGGGAAAAGGAAGGTGGGTGCTAATAGGGTAATGAATGATCAAAGTAGGGTCCATAGGTGGTGCTACTGCAGAACCGAACACCCATGTTTGTGGAGCATATTCCAATGCTTTTGGAGCAAATTCACCTGTTTCTGGAATTCATTCCTGTATTTATGAGATCTCATTCCACCTGTTTCTGGACCAATCTATTTGTTATCGGGCAATATCGCTATTGGTGCGCTCTCCTAATTCCCCTGCCACAGGAACATCAAATTTGCCTATGTATATGCAAAATGATATCTTTTTAACCTAACTCTTCTGTTTCTGTTGCTATTTCCGCTGCTTCTGGAGCTAATACATTAGTTTCCGGAGCTAATTCCACTGTTCATTGCGCTACTGATTTCGCAGTCTGTTTTGCTGCGAATTCCTCTGTTTCAGGAGCAACTTCCCCTGTTCCTGGAGCGAATCTCATTGTTTCTGGAGCATCTGATTCTCCCTCTTTCTGGACATAATCACCATATTTTTGGACATAATCCCCCTCTTTCTGGAGCTCCGAATTCCGGAGTTTCTGGAACACTTAATTCCCCAGTTTTTGGAGTTAACTCCAATATTTCTGGAGCTAATTCTCCAGTTTCTGGAATTAACTCCTGTAGTTAAGGAAATCCCATTCCCCCTGTTTCTGGAGCTAATATATTTCTTTCTCAACTAATTCTAGTATTCCTGGAACTCCTAATGTCTCTCTCTGCAGCTCCTTGTTCCTCTGTTCCTGGAGATAATTCCCTTGTTTCTGGAAGTCATTTTTTCTGGAGTGCCTAACATCCTAGTGTATGGATCTCTCAAGCATCTGTTTCTGGAGGTAGGTCTCCTGATTCTGTTGCTAATTCAACAGTTTCAGAGCTAGTACTTTTTTTCTGGGGATAATCCCTGTGGAGCTCCTAATTTCCGTTTTTGTGAAGCTCCAAATTGTTGAGAATATGAAGCGCATCATTTTTATTTTTACGAATCTAGTAGTTTGCCGATATATATGGTTCCGAATTGTCCTGTTTATGGTGCGATCTCATAATTTCCCTGCAACATGAACTGAAATGTCATATTTATCTGGAGGTAAATCTCCTTTTTGCAAACGCAATTTCCCTGTTTCTGGAGGTAATTGGGCTGTACAGTGATTGTTCCTGAGTTACTGGAGCTCGCTTCCCCTGTTTCTGCAGTTCCGCATTTCCCTGTTTCTGGAGCCAATTCCACTGTTTCTGCAGCTGCTAATGTACTAATTTCTGCAATCGTTTTGTTAATCTTTCAAGGCTTAATTCCACAGTTTCTAAGTATAATTGCCATGTTTCTCGTCCTAATTCGCTTGTTTCAGCACTAATTCCCGTCTTCTTGGAGCTCGGACTTTCGCGCTTTCTGCGACTCCTAATCTCCCTGTTCCTTGAGGGAATTCCCCTGTTTCTATAGCTAATTCAACTGTTCCTGGAGCTTAACAATAGGGAGGGAGAAAACATGAAATTATAGACCGGTTATCCTGACATCGTTAGTGGGAAAAATGTTGGAATGAATTATTAAAGATGAAATAGCTGCATATTTGGAAAGCAGTGACAGGATCGCTCCAAATCAGCATGGATTTATGAAGGCGAAATTCACTGTTGCCAAATCATCTAGATTTATATTAGGATGTAACTCGTAAAGTGAACAAGGGAGAACCAATGGCTGAGGTGTATTTGGACTTTCAAAAGGCTTTTGACAAGGTTGCTTTTCAGAATGGCAAACCGTGACTAGTGGGTTGCCGCAGGTCTCAGTGCTGGTACCCCAGCTATAAACAAGATACATTAACGATTCCTCTGTTTCTGGAACAACCTCCCCTGTTCCTGGAGCTAATCTTCTTGTGTCTGTCGCTGAAAAGTCTCCTGTTTTTTGGAGCAAATGTTACTCCCTCTTTCTGGAACTAATCACTATATTTCTGGACATCATTCCCCTCTTTCTGGAACTCTTAATTCCGGTATTTCTGAAGCACTTAATTCCCCAGTTTGTGGAGTTTATCCCAATATTTCTGGAGCTAATTGCCCGATTTCTGGAAAGTATTCCTGTAACTAAGGATATCCCATTCCCCTTGTCCCTGGAGCTATTTCCCTTGTTCCGGTTTAGTTTCAATGTTCTTGAAGCTGCTAAATCCCATCTTATGCGAGCTCCCAATGTCGCTAATGCTGGAGATCCTACTATCCAAGGTTATGCAGATCCTAGTTCCCCTGTTTCTGGAGCTAATTCACTTAATTGTGGAGACCCTATTTCCCCTGTTTCTGGAGCTTCAAATTGATGTGTTTATGAAACACGTAATTGGGCTTTTTATGTGGCTATCATTTCCCTGATATATTCAGCTCCGAATTATTCTGCTTATGGTGCGCTCTCCCCTGCTACATGAATAGCTAGTTTGCCAGTTTCGTGTGCCAACTATTCTCTCTTTATAAATGTAAATCCCTTGTTTCTTGAGCTACTTCTGCTGTACTGAACAAATTCCAGTGCTTCTGGAACTCCTAATTCCCCAGTTTCTGCAGCGCCCAATTCTGCAGTTTCTGTAACTCACAATTTCCCTGTTCCTAGAACTAATTCTTCTGTTTCTGCAGCTCATCTTTTTTCTGGATTTCCTAATTCCAGTTTGTGGATCTGCTAAATCATCTGTTTCGGAAGGTAACTCCCGTTTCTCTTGCAAATTCAACGGTTTCTGGAGCGTTACATTTTTTTCTGGGAAAAAACCCTGTGGAGCTCCTAATCTCCGTTTTTATGAAGTTACAAATTGTGTTGTTCAGGGAGCAAATAATTGTCCATTTTAAATGTCTAGTAGATGATGATATATATGGCTCCGAATTGTCCTGTTTATGGTGCGCTCTCCTAATTACCCCGCAACATGAACAGAAAATTCACCTTTTCTCGGGGTAACTCTCCTCTTTCTAAACGTAATTCCGCTGTTTCTGGAGCTAACTACGCTCTACACTGATTATTCCTGTGTTCCTGGAGCTCGCTTCCCCAGTTTCTGCAGCTCTCCATTGCCCTGTTTCTGAAGCGAATTCCACTGTTTCTGGAGCTGCTAATTTAGCAGTTTGTGTAACTCCTACTTTCCATCTTTCAAGACCAAATTCCCCTGTTCCTGGCGCTTGCTTCCTTGTTTCTGCGATAATTCCCGTGTTCCTGGAGCTCCTACTTCCGCTATATCTGCGACTCCTAATTTCCCTGTTGTTGGAGGGAATTCCCCAGTTTCTGTCGCTAATTCAGCTGTTTGTGGAGCTAAAACTTTTGTTTCTGGAGAAAGTTCCAACGTTTCTGGAAATCCTAGTTCTCCTCTTTCTGGAGATTCTGAATTGTTTGTAGAGTGTCCTTTTTCTGGAGCTCTAAATCACGCTGTTTATGAAACGCATAACTGTCCTATTTAAGTGTCTACTAGTTATATATATATATATATCTCCGAAATGTCCAGTTTATGGTGCGCTCTTCTAAATCATATTCTGCAGTGACTGCTAAGTCACATCTATCTAGAGCTTTATCTGCTCTTTCTAACCCCAATTCCCCTGTTTCTGGAAATAATTGCGCTGTTTCTAGAGATAATTCCATTGTTCGTGTGGCTGCTATTTTCCCAGATGTGGAGCTCCGAATTGCTTTGTTACTGGAGCAAATTCCCCTGTTCATGCAGCAAATCACCTTTTACCTGTAGCTGAAATGTCCTTTGTTTCTGGAGCAGCTAATTCTCTCTGTTTCTGTAAATAATCGCGATATTTCTGGATATTATTCCCCTTCCTCTGGAGCTCCTAATTCTGGTGTTTCTGGAGCACTTAATTCCCTCGGTTATGGAGTTAACTTGAATATTTCTGGATCTAATTCCCCGGTTTCTGTGATAAATTCCTGTAATTAAGGATATCGCATTTCCCCTGTTTCTGGAGCTATTTCCCTTGTTCCGGGGTTAGGATAAATGTTCTTGGAGGTGCTAAATCCCATCTTATGTGAGCTCCCAATGCGGCTGTTGCTGGAGCTCCTACTGCCCACAGTTTCCCTATTTCTGGATCAATTTCAGTTGTTTTTGGAGATCATAATTCCCCTGTTTCTGGAGCTTCAAATTACGCTGTATATAAATCACCTAATTGGGCTTTTTATATGGCTACTTTCCCTGATAAATTTAGGTCCGACTTATTCTTCTAATGCTGCGCACTCCGAATTCCACTTCTCCAGGAATAGCGAGTTTACCTGTTTCATGAGCCAACTCTTCACTTCATAAATGCAATTTATTTGATTCTGGAGCTACTTCTGCTGTACTGAACCATTCCCCACGTTTCTGGAGCTCCGAATTCATTAGTTTCTACAGTGCGTAATTCGGCAGTTTCTGTAACTCCTAACTCTCATCTTCCTCGACCTAAAACCCTGGTTCCGGAGCTAATACTAATACCCTTGTTTCTCAGCTAATTCCAGTACTCCTGCAACTCCTAATACCCGTCTCCGCAGCTCCAAATTCCCCTGTTCCTGCAGATAATTCCCCTGTTTCTGGAGTTCATCTTTTTTCTGGAGTTCCTAATATGCCTGAATGCATCTATTTCTGTAGGTAACTCCCCTGTCTCTGTTTTTAATTCAACTCTTTCTGGAGCTATTACCTTTTTTTTCTGGGGAAAATTCCTGTGGAGCTCCTAATTTCCCTTTATCTCGAGCTGCAAATAGTGCTGTTTATGAAGCACGTAATTGTACTTTTTACGTCTCTAGTTGACGACGATATATATGGCTCCGAATTGTCCTGTTTATGATGCGCTCGCCTAATTACCATGCAACATGAACAGAAAATGTACCCTTTCTGGAGGTAACACTCCTCATTCCAAACGTAATCGCCCTGTTTCCGGCGCTAATTCCACTGTTTCTGGCGCTAATTCCCTTGTTTCTGCGCTAATTCCCGTGTTCTGGAGCTCCAAATTCCCCTCTTTCTGGGACTCCTAATTTCCCTGATTCCGGAGGGAATTCCTCTGTTTCTGTAACTAATCCAGCAGTTTCTTGACTTAATTGTTTCGGGAAGAAAATCCATCGGTTCTCGAAGTCCTAGATCCACTCCATCTGGAGATTCTGAGTTGTTTATGGAGCTCCTAATTATCCTTTTCTGGAGCTCGAAATTGCGCTGTGGATGAAGCACATTATTGTCCTATTTAAATGTTTACTTGTTACAATATATCTCCGAAATGTCCTGTTTATGGTGGGCTCTCCTACATCCTCTGCTGCATCGACAGCTAAGTCACCTTTTTCTAGAACTTACTCTGCTCTTTCTCACCCCAATTCCCCTGTTTTTGGAGATAATTGCGCTATTTCTTTAGCTAAGTCCATTGTTCGTGGGTCTGCTAATTTCCCAGTCTGTGGAGCTCCTAATTTCTCTGTTACTGGAGCAAATTCCCCTCATCAAGCAGCAAATCACCTTGTAGCTGTAGCTGAAACTTCCTCTGTTTCTGGAGCACCTAATTCTCTCTCTTTCTGTATATAGTCGCGATATTTCTGGATGTAATTCCCCTCCCTCTGGAGCTGCTAATTCTGGTGGTTCTGGAGCACTTTATTCCCCAGTTTGTGGAGTGAACTCCAATATTTCGTGTAACAAATTCCACGGTTTCTCGAATAAATTCGTGTAATTAAGGATAACCCTTTCCCCCTGTTTCTGGAGCTATTTCCCTTGTGCTGAGGATCGTTTCAACGTTCTTGGAGCAACAACATGCCATCCTATGGGAGCTCTCAATGCGGCTGTTGCTGGACCTCCTACTACCTGAAGTTATGCAGGCCCAGTTCCCCTGTTTCTGGAGCTTTTTCAGGTGTTGTCGAGATCCAAATTCCACTATTTCTGGTGATTCAAATTGCGTTGTCTATGAAAGACCTTATTGGGCTTTTTATGTGGCAACAATTTTCTTGATATATTTAGCTCCGAATTATTCTGCTTATGGTGCGCTCTTCTAATTCCACTGCTACAGAAATAGCGAGTTTACCTGTTTCATGAGCCAACTCTTCACTTCATCAATGTAATATTTTTGTTTCTAGAGCTATTCCGCTCGACCGAACAAATTCCCCTGTTTCTGGAGCTTAGAATTCACCAGTTTCTCCAATGTCGAATTCGACAGTTTCTGTAACTTCCAATTCTCATCTTTCTAGACCTAAATTCCATGTTTCTGGAGCGAATATCCCTGTTTCCCAGCTAATTCCAGTATTCCTGGAACTCCTAATACCCTTCTCTGCAGCTCCCAATTCCCCTGTTCCTGGAGCTAATTCCCCTGTCTGGAGCACACGTTCTGCTGCAGTTCTGAAGCTCCCAGATTGTGGATCTCCTTATGCATTTGTTTCTGGAGGCAATTCCCTGTTTCTGGTGTTAATTCAACGGTGTCTGGAGCTAGTACGTTTTTTTTCTGGGCAAAATTCCTGTTGATGTGCAAATGTCCATAGCTCTGCAGCTCGAAATTATGCGGTTGATGAAGCACATCTTTGTACTTTTTACGTGTCTACTAGTTTGCCGATATATATGGCTCTGAATTGTCCTATTTATCGTGCGCTCTCCTAATTACCCTGCAACATGAACAGAAAATCCACCTTTTCTGAAGTTAACTCTCATCTTTCCAAACATAATTCCGCTGTTTCTGGAACTAATTGCGGTGTGCTATGATTATTCCTGTCTTCCAGGAGCTCGCTTCCACAGTTTCTGCAGCTCTACATTGCCGTGTTGCTGGACCATATCCACTGTTTCTGGAGTTGCAAATATACCACTTTCTGTAATTCCTAATTTTTATCTTTCAAGAACTAATTCCACAGTTTCTCCTTTTTCGTGCGCTAATTCCCGTGTTGCTGTGTCTCCTCTTCCCATCTTTCTGCGACACCTAATTTCCCTGTTCCTGGAGGGAATTATCCCGTTTCTGTAGCTAATTCAGCTGTTTCTGGAGCTAATACATTTGATTCCGGAGAGAATTCCATAGTTTCTGGAGGTACTCCCCTTCTTTCTGGAGATTCTGTGAAGTTTGTTGAGCTCCAAATTGTCCTTTTCCTGGAGCTCCAAATTGCACTGTTTATGAAGCACCGAATTGCCCTATTGACGAGTTTACGAGTTATATATATATCTCCGAAATTTCTTTTGTATGCTGCGCACTCCAAATCCCCTGCTGCAGGGACAACTATATCACCTCTTTCTAGAACTAACTCTGCTCTTTCTAACCTCAATTCCCCTGTTTCTGGAGCTAATTGCGCTGTTTGTGCAAACGTGTTGATGGTGGCGCCGCCCGGAGACTTGCTGATGTTCATGGAAGCGTTTGAAAGTAACAAATCACCTATCGCGGCCCGCCAGGTTAGATCTTTTACCAGCCAAGATCCTCTGCTGTCCCGAGCAAAATAACTGCGTCCTGGGTCAGCATCCACGTTGAAATGCAAGAGCTAATAAAGCTGTTCTAGCGGCAAATGGAAGAGCTGTCCACTCAGGCAGACTGCTTGTTATGGGGTAACCGCGTAGTGCTACCCAAAACCGGCAGCAGGACGTTCATCTCGGAACACCACAACACATACCTGGTTATAGTAATGATAAAAGCAATAGCCAGATCCCATGTATGGTGGACCGGTATCGATTCTGATTTAGAGCCCTGTGCACGACAATGCAGCGTCTCTGCTCAGTTGAGCAATGCGCTCAGGGAGGCACCACTAAGTTTGTGGTTCTTGCCCTACAGACCATGGGCGATTCTCCATGTAGACTATTGCCGCCCGGTTTCTCGATAAAATGTTCCTGGTCGTGGTGGATGAAATTTTATAACGGATTGAATGTGAAATAATGTCGGGAAGCACCGCTACCGCCACCATTGAAAGCCTGAGGGCCACGATTGCCACCCACGACTTGCCTGACATACTGGTCCGTGACAACGCGCCATGTTTCACTCGTGCCGAAATTAAAGAATTTATGACCCGCAAAGAGATCAAACATATCACCTCGGCCCCGTTTAAACCAGCGTCCAATGGACAGGCAGAGCGGACAGTACAAACAATCAAACAAAGCCTTAAACGAGTCACAGAAGACTCACTCCAAACACGCCTGTCCCGAGTTCTGCTCATCTACCGCATGAGACCCCACTCGCTCACAGGGGTGCCCCCGGTTGAGCTACTCATGAAAAGGACACTTAAACCAGACTCTCACTGGTTCACCCTAACCTGCATGATCAGGTAGAGTTCAGGTGGCTGCAACAAAATGTAAACGATGGTCGCGCCACTGTGTCACGGGAAATTGATTTGAATGAACCTGTTTATGTGCTAAATTATAGACATGGTCCTAAGCCGATCGCGAGCACGGTGATTGCTAATGAATGGAGTAGATTGTTTGCAGTCAAACTTTATAATGGATAAATTGCAGAAAGCAACTGGACCAAACGAGGCTGCAGTTCACAGACCACTCTGAACAACGCACAGCAGACGTCACCTTTTTTGAGCCCACAAACCACGCACAAAGAATCAACGACACCACGCCGGACCAGAAAATCGAACCCATTGCGCCCAACAGCCCAGCAAGGCCAGGCTCACCCAGCACCCCTGCAGGACCAACAACACGCCAGCCCAGCGAGGGCACAGACAACACACCAGAACAGACATTTGTACCGAGGCGTTCCAACATGGAAAGAAAGGCTCCCGACCGCCTCACCTTGTAAATAGATTTCCCTTAGCTTTTGGCGGGGGGGAGTGATGTTGTGTATCTGTAAAGCATGCACTACCATGTTCCGCCACCAGGGAGTGCGTCCCCTGAAGTCCCAATGGATCCCAGCATCCCTTGTGAGCACTGTATATAAGCCAGCCCCGAAGGCCTGTTCCTCAATCTGGAGTATCTTAATAAAGGCCGAAGTCACTGTTATTTTAACGTCCCTGTTTGCAGTCTCATCTGTGTTAGGAACACAATAACTTCGAAAAGAAATGTCACCCAGATAGCCATAAAGAAGATGAAATGCTGACTCCCTTTCTGCGAAAAATGTCTTTCACAAACATTTCTCTGACCGAAACTTCACAAATGAAAAATGTTCCTTTCAAAGTCATTAAACCCGAATTTTCAAGGAAACTAATCTTCTGAATCAGATGCCTCTAGTTGTGCCGAGTCAATCCATATCCCTTTGCAATATTATGCTTCCATGCAGACTATTAAATCTGCTGCTAACTTATATAATCACAGAATAAGGGAATGGTTACAGCACAGAAGTAGGCCATTAGGCACGTCGAGCACATGCCAACTCTCAAATACTCCCACTCCTCCATCATTTACCCGCAGCTGTGCATTCTTTTCGTTCAGATACTTATTAAACTAACTTCTGAAAGATAAGATTGAGTCTACCTGCACCGCCGTTTAAAGAGGTGTATTCCAAATTCTAACCACTTGCTGCGGAATGGCTACCTCCTGTTCCCATGTATAAAGTCTCAGAAACACGGGATCAATTGCTGTCACACTCACAACCGTGCAAAATATAGCACCATCATTCTATTCTCACAAGACAAGCTCCTGAAGTGTCGTCCAGTTTCTGAGGTTAAAGCTCTGTTTATGTTCCCAACACGAGCTTTTCTGTAGTGTACTGATTATCACGTTCATCTCACACCTGAAAGGTCACTGGTTCGAAACCGAGCAGAAATATTTTGCGAACGTGTTCCATTAATGATTAGAATTAATTGAATAATTCCTATTACTGGTTCAATATTAAGAGAGTGCAGTGTCTCACGACGCTGTTGCATTTGACGATTTCTCTGTCCAGTTCTGTATATAAAATCACAATCGACACATTGTCTCTCACTCCCTCCCGTTTCCAGCCCTGACGGTGGCGAAACACCATCACAAAGCTGCATTTTCCGTCCAATCAGTTCATCTGTGAGAGATTATTAAAGGATCCTGCATCGAAAATTAAAGCCACAAACATACCCATCGAATAATCGCTCTTCTCCAGCTCCAGAGTGCGTGATGGCGCGACAAGCCCCAACATTCCGGTCTTGCACTCTCCAATCAGCCGCTGCCAGCGGAAAGCGACGAATGCAGCATCATCAGTGGTTTACCGTCCTTCACTGGGCTACAAAATGCTACGGTTCGAGCCAAAACTCCCCGTACACCACACAGCAGCCTCCAAAAACTCATAATCTCAGGTTCCTACGTACGACCCCCAGCTTACACGAACATTTTTTCACTGGAAACACCAATAATTAGCCGATCGCTTTGTTTTGCATCATGAAAGTAATTCTAACCGATAATTATATAATCATAGAAGTTTACAGCATAGAAGGGGTCCTTTTCGGCCCGTCGTATTCACACCGGCCAACAAATGTCCAATTTTCGGTGTGTAACTCTGCCCCTTATGGCGTTTCAAATGCACATCCGAGCACTTTTTAAATGTGGTGAGGGTTTCTCCCTCCACCACACTTTCAAGTAGTGGGTTCCAGACCCGCACAAACATATGGATGAAGAATGTTCCCTTCAAATCGCCTTTACACCTATTATAATTACTATTAATTTATGCCCCCTGGTTGTTGACCCCTTTAATATGGTACATTGACCATTTTAATTAACAATATCTGGGCCCCTCCTAATTTTATACACTTAATGCTGTTGCCCATCAGCCTCCTCTGTTCCAAGGAAAACAAAACCAGTTATCCAATCTGTCCTCATAGCAAAGTTTTTCCACTCCGGGCAACATCTCCGTAATTCTCCTCTGTACTCTCAGCAGCGCAAACACGTCCTTCCTTCAATGCGGTTACCAGAACTGCAAGCAGTACTCCAGCTTTGTCCGAACCAGAATGTCCTACATTTGAAACATAACCCACTCGCTCTTCTGTTCCATGCCTCTGCTAATAAATGCAACGATACCATATGCCTTACAGTTAATTGATATCTTCCTGCAGTCTCCAGATTTCTTCTTCATTATCGACCACACTGCCTATTTTAATATCACCTGAAAACTTCTTAATCATAACCCCTATATTCAAGTTTAGATCATTGATAAATATCATAAAAAGCAATTGACCTTGCACTAAAAACTGCGGAATGCAACTGGAAACATCCTTCTATTCTCAAAACACCCATCAAATATTAACCTTTGCTTCCTGCCTCTGAGCCAAATTTGAATTCAATTTGCCACTTCTACCTGGATCCCATGGGATTTTAATTCATGACCATTCTGCCATGTGGGGCCTTAGCTAATGCATTAATAAAATCCATATACACTACATCATTCGCACTACTTTATCGATCCTCCTGGTGACCTCCTCCAAAAATGAAATCAAGCTAGACAAACGTGACCATTCCATAAAATTTGTGCTAACTGTCGTGAATAACATGTTTCTTTCGAATTGTCGAACATGTATAATCGTTAAATGTTATCCTGCTTTCACGGGAAAACATCATTAATTAACTGCTGATCTTCATTTGCAAAACTAAAGAAATGGTAACTGAAGGAGAGTCCTGAATTGAACAATATTTTCTGTGCTCTGGAATTTAAATCTTAAATTATGAACCATTTTAGACACTGTGCTTTAGTGATCCGCTTCAAAATGTTCCTTGCTGTTAACATGTATATGCGACTGAGGAAGCAGTGAGATCGACTGTCGAGCAAGGGACAGATTATTGTGAAAAAGCAATTAAAATATACATTCTGGAAGAATAACATCGAAAAGAAATGTGACCCCAATATCCAGAAAGAAGATTCAATGCTGAGTCCCTTTCAGCAAAAAATTCCTTTCCCAATCATTTCCCTGACCGAAACTTCCCAAAACCAAAATGATGCTTTTAAAGTCATTAAACCCGAATTATTCACGCACCCGAATCTTCTCAATCAGATACCTCTAATTGTGTCGAATCAACCCCTGTCCCTTCGCAATATTCTGCTTCCTTGCACACTATTAAATGGGCCACTAACGTATAGAATCACATAATAAGAGAATAATTATAGCAAGGAAGAAGACCATTCGGACCCTCGAGCCGATGCCAGCTCTCAACGAGTCCCACTCCCCCGTCATTTACCCGCAGCTGTGCAATTTCTTTCCTTCGATAATTAACCAACTCTGTTTTGAAAGATAAGATGAGTTTGCCTCCACTGCCCTTTAAAGCAGTGTATTCCGGTTTCTAATCTCTTGCATGAGGATTGGCCACTCCTGTTCTTTGCATATAGATAGGTAAATACGGGATCAATTTGGCCACACTCAAAACCTTGATAAATATAGCACTGTCATTCTATTCTCACAACGCAAGCTCCTGAAGTGTAGTCCAGATGTTGAGGTTAATGCTCTGGTTAAGTGCCAAACACTGCTGCTGCCGCAGCGTTTCAGTAGTGTAATTGTTATCACGTTCCCCGAACACTTAAAATGTCCCAGATTCGAAACTGCGCGGAAAAGTTTTGCAAACGTGTTCAATTAATGAATAGAACAAATTGAAAATTTATTTTTCGTGGTTCAATATTAACAGAGTGCGATGTGTCACGACGCTGTTGGATTTGTTGATTTCTCTCTACAATTCTGTACACACTGAAACTCAACACTGTGACTCTCACTCCCTCCCGTTTCCAGCCCTGACGGTGGCGAAAGCCCATCTCAAAGCTGCACATTCCGTGAATTCAGATCAGCTGTGCGAGATTATTAAAGGATCCTGCCGCGCCGCATCTAAAATCAAAGCCACAAACAAACACATCGACTAATCGCTCTTCACCAGCTCCAGAGTGAGTGAGGGCGGGACAACTCCGAAGATTCCCGCACTCTCCAATAAGCCGCTGCCGGCGGAAAGCTGCGAATACAGCCTCAAACAGCGGTTTACTGCCCTTCATTGGGCGACAGAATGCCGCGGTTCGAGGCAAATACCCCGTACACCGAACAGCAGCCTCATAACACTCTTAATTTCAGGTTCCTGAGTTCGAACCACAGCTCGCACGAACATTTTTTTTGCTGCAAACACCATTAACTAGCCGATCGCCTCGTTTTGCGTCATGAAAGTAATGCAAACCAATAATGATATATTCATAGAATTTTACAGCATTGAAGGAGTCCTTTTCGGTCCATTGTATCCGCACCGGCCAACAAATGTCCAGTTTTAGGTGTGTAACTCTGCACTTTACGGCATTTCAAATGCAGATACAAGTACTTTTTAAATGTGGTGACGGTTTTTCCATCCACCACACTTTCAGACAATGAGTTCCAGACCCCCACAAACATCTGGGTGAAGAATGTTCCCTTCAAATCCCCATCAATCGTTATAATAAATACTTTTAATTTATGCCCCCTGGTTGTTGACCAGTTCACGATGGGAAATAGGTCGTTTTAATCAATAATGTCTAGGCCACTCCAAATTCTATACACCTTAATGCTGTCGCCCATCTTCCGGCTCTGTTCCAAGGAAAACAAATCCAGCCTATCCAAACTGTCCTCATAGCAAAGTTGCTCCATTCCGGGCAACATCGACGTAATTCTCCTCTGTACCCTCACCAGCGCAACACGTCCTTCCTTCAATGCGGTGACCAGAACTGCACGCAGTACTCCAGCTGTGGCCTGACCAGAATTTTATGCATTTCAAGAATAATCCACTTCCAATTCTGTTCCATGCCTCTGCCAATAAATACAACGGTTCCATATGCCTTATGTCCCAACATATCCAACGAGGCAGCTCCCTTCAGGGATCAGTGGACAAGCAATCCCAGTTCCCTGTGTTCCTCTACAATGCTCAATGTCCTAACAATTGATGTGTATTCCCTTTCCTTGTTAGCCCTCCACAAATGCACGATCTCACATATCTCTGGATTCAATTCCATTTGCCACTGTTCTGCCCATCTTATCAGTTGATTGATATCTTCCTGCAGTCTTCAACTTTCTTCCTCATTATCAACTGCACTGCCTATTTTACTATCACCTGAAAACTTGTTCAACTGAATCCCTATATTCAAGTTTAGTTCATTGATAAATACCATAAAAAGCAATGAACCGGGCACTGAAAACTGCAGAACCGCACAGAAAACATTCTTCCATTCACAATAACGCCATTCAAACATTACCCTTTGCTTCCTGCCTCTGAGCCAAATTTGGATTCAATTTTGGGACTTCGACCTGGATCGCATGGGCTTTTCCTTTCATGACCAGTCTGCCATGTTGGACCTGAGCGAAAGCATTAATAAAATCCATATACACTAGAGCATATGCACTACTTGATTGACCCTCCTGGTGACTTCCACCATAAATGCGACCCTCCCTTAACAAATCGTGCTGATTGTACCGATTAACCAGTGTCTTTCGTTATGTTGAAAATGTATAATCGTTAAATGTTTTCGTGCTTTCACGGATAAACGTCATTAATTAACTGAGGATCTTAATTTGCACAACGAACGAAATGTTAACTGAAGGAGAGTACTTAATTGAATAATTTGTCCATTCTCTGCAATTTACCTCTTAAACCACAAATCATTTTAGACACTGTGCTTTATTTGTCTGCTTCAAAATGTTAATTGCTGGTAACAGGTACATGATACTGGGGAGACAGTGAGATAGACTGTAGAGCAAGCGACTGGTTATTGTGAAACAGCAAAGAAAATATACATTCTGGAAGAATCACATCGAAAAGAAATGTGACCCTAACAGCCAGAAAGAAGATTAAATGCTGAGTCACAGTCAGCAAAAAAATCCTTTCCCAAAAAGTTCTCTGACCGAAACTTAACCAAAAAAAATGATGCTTTAATGTCATTAAACCCGAATATTTCACGCACCCGAATCTTCTGAATCAGATGCCACTAATTGTGCCATCTCAACCCATGTGCCATTGCAATATTCTGCTTCAATGCAGACTATTAAATGTGCCTCTAACTTATAGAATCACATAATTCAGGAATAATTGCAGCACATAAGTTGGCCATTCGGCCAGTCGAGCACATTCCAACCCGCAACTAGTACCACACCCCATCATTTACCCGCAGATGTGGAATATCTTTACTTCGGATACTTATCCAACTTCTTTTAAAAGGGAAGATTGAGTCTGCCTCCTCCGCACTTTCAAGCAGTGTATTCCAGATTCTAACCACTGGCTGAGTAATGGCAACCTCCTGTTCCTATGTAGAAAGACAGAGAACAGGGGATCAATTGCTGCCCCACTCACAACCTTTCTAAACATAGCACCGTCATTCTATTCTCTCTTAACGCAAGCTCCTGAAGTGTAATCCAGCTGTTGAATTTGAAGCTCTGGTTTTGTTCCGAACAGTGCTACTGCCACAGTGTTTCCCAAGTGTAGTGGTTATCACGTTCTCCTAACATGCGAAAGAAACCTCGTTTGAAACCGGGTGGAAACATTTTGCAAACATGTTCAATTAATGATTAGAACAAATTGAATAATTCATATTAGTGGTTCCCTATTAACAGAGTGCAGTGTCTCACGACACTGTTGTATTTGTTGATTTCTCTGTACAGTTCTGTACACACTCAAACGCTCCACAGTGTTTCTCACTCACTTCCGTTTATAGCCCTGACGGTGGAGAAACCCCATCTCAAAGCTGCACATTCGCTGCATTCAGTTCAGCTGTGAGATATTATTAAAGGATCCTGCCGCGCCGCATCGAAAATCAAAGCCAGAAACGAATCCATCGGTTAATCGCTCTTCCCCAGCTCCAGAGTGAGTGAGGGCGGGACAAGCCCCAACATCCCACATTCGCCAAGCAGCCGCTGCCGGGAGGAAGCAGCGAATGCAGCATCAACAGCGGTTTACTGGGCTACAAAATGCGATGGTTCGAGCCAAAGTTCACCGTACACCGAACAGCATCCTCATAAAACTCTTAATCCCAGGTACCTGAGTTCGAGCCCCAGATTACACGAACGTTTTTTCACTGGAAACACCATTAATTAGCCGTTCGCCTTGTTTTGCATCATGAATGTAATTCTGACCGATATTATGTAATTATAGAAGTTTACAGCATGGAAGGAGTCCTTTTCGGCCCATCGTATCTGGCACCAGCCAACACTTGTCCAGTTTTCGGTGTTTAACCCTGCAAATTACGGCTTTTCAAATGCACATCCAAGTACTTTTAAATGTGGTGAGGGTTTCTCGCTCCACCACACTTTCAGGCAGTGAGTTCCAGACCCCACAAACATCTGGACGAAGAATGTTCCAATCAAATCACCTTTTAACTCTTATACTAATTACTTTTAATTTAAGCCCCTGGTTGTTGACCACTCTACTATGGTAAATTGGCTCTTTTAATCAACAATATTTCCGCCGCTCCTACTTTTATGCACCTTAATACTGTCGCCCATCAGACTCCTCTGTTCCAAGAAAGCATCACGCAGCCGATCCAATCTGTCGTCATAGCAAAGTTATTCCACTTCCGGCAACATCTACGTAATTCTCTTCTGTACCCTCTCCAGCGCAATCACGTGCTTCCTTCAATGAGGTGACCAGAACTGCACGCAGTACTCCAGCTGTGCCCAAATCAGAATATTATACATTTCAGGTATAACCCACTTGCTCTTCTATTCCATGCCTCTGCCAATAAAGGCAACAATTCAGTATGCCTTCTTAACCACATTATCCAACTGGCCAACTACATTCAGAGATCTGTAATCGTGCAATCCCATTCCCTCTGTTCCTCTACACTTTTCAATGTCCGACCAGTTGATGTGTATTACCTTTCCTTGTTAGCCCTCCACAAATGCAACGAACTCACACGTCTCTGGATTACATTCCATTTGCCACTATTCTGCCCACATTACCGTTGATTGATATCTTCCTGCAGTCTCCAACTTTTTTCTTCATTATCAACCACACTGACTTTTTTACTATTACCAGATAACTTCTTAATCATAACCACTATATTCAAGTTTAGATCATTGATAAATACGATAAAAAGCACTGAACCTAGCACTGAAAACTGTGGAACCACACTTGAAACCTCCTTCCAGTCACAAAAATATTCGTCAAACATTATCCTTTGCTTCCTGCATCTGAGCCAAAGTTGGATCGAATTTGCCACTTCGCCATGGATCCCATGGGCTTTTACATTCATGACCAGTCTGCCATATGGGACCTTAGCGAAAGCATTAATAAAATCCTTATACATTACATCATATGCACTACTTCATCGAATCACCTGATGACTTCCTCCAAAATGCAATCAAGTTAGTCAAACGCGACACTGCCTTAACAAGTTGTGCTGATTGTCCTGATTAACCAGTGTCGTTTGAAATGCAGAACATGTATAATCGTTAAGTGTTACCCTGTTTTCACGGGAAAACATAATTAATCAACTGATGATCTTCATTTGCACAACTAAAGAACTGTTAACTGAAGGAATTCCTAAATTGAATGATTTTCTTTGCTCTGCAATTTACCTCTTAAACACTAAACCATTTTAGACACTGTGCTTTAGTGGTCTGCTTCAAAGTGTTCGTTGATGTTAACATGTATATGAGATTGGGGAAACAATGAGATAGAGTGTAAAGCAAAGGACTGGTTATTTGAAATAACAAAAAAAATATACATAGTGGAAGAATAACATCGAAAATAAATGTGGCCACAATAGCCAGAAAGAAGATTAAATGCTGAGTCCCTTTCAGCAAATAATTCCTTTCCCAAAGATTTCTATGACCGAATCTTAACAAAACAAAAATAATGCATTTAAATACATTAAACTCGAATTTGTTGCGAACCGGCACCCGAAGCTTCTGAATCAGATGCCTCTAGCTCTGCCGACTCAATCCATGTCCCTCTGCAATATTCTGCTTCCATACAAACTATTAATTGTATCACTAAATTATATAATCACAGAATAAGGGAATGGTTACAGCAAGGAAGAAGGCCATTCGGCTCGTCGAACCCATTCCAACTCTCAACTAGTCCCACGCTCGGTGACTTACTCGCAGCTCTGGAATTTTATTCCTTCGGATACTTATACAACTCCGTTTTCAAAGATAAGATTGAGTCTGCCACCACCGACCTTTAAAGCAGTGTATGCCAGATTCTAACCACTTGCTGAGGAATGGCCACTCCTGTTCCTATGTATAAAGACAGAGAAACACGGGATCATCGTCTGCCACACTCACCACCTTACTAAATATAGCACCGTCATTCGATTCCCGTAACACAAGCTCCTGAATTGTAGTCCAGCTGTTGGGGTTAAAACTCTGGTTATGTTCGCAACGCTACTTCTGCCACAGTATTTCCGGAGTATAGTGGTTATCACATTAGCCGAACACGTGACAGGTCCCCGGTTGGATACCGGGTGGAAACATGTTGCAGACGTGTTCCATTAATAATTACAAAAAAATTAATAATTCATATTAATGGTTCAATATTAACAGAGTGCAGTGTCTCATGACGCTGTTGTATTTGATGATTTCTCTGCACAGTTCTGCACACACTCAAACTCTAGACAATGTCTCGCACTCTCTTCTGTTCCCGGCGCTGAAGGTGGAGTAACCCCATCTGAATGCTACACATTCGAGGCATTCAGTTCAGCTGTGAGATTTTATTAAAATATCCTGCCGCGCCGCCTCGCTTCACAACAGAAAATCAAAGCCACAATCAATCACATCGACTAATCGCTCTTCCCCAGCTGCAGAGTAAGTGAGGGCGGGACAAGCCCCAACATTCCAGTCCCGCATCTCCAATCAGCCACTGCCTGCGGAAAGCGGCGAATGCAGCATCAAACATCGGTTTCATGCCCTTCACTTGGCCAATAAATGACATGCTTCGAGCCAAAGCTCCCCATACACCGAACAGCAGCCTCATAAGACTTTTAATCTCATATTCCTGAGTCCGAGCCCCAGCATGCACGAACATTTTTTTTTACTGGAAACACCATTAATTAACCGATCGCCTCGTTTTGCATCATGAAAGTAATGCTAAGCGATAATAATATAATCATTGAAGTTCACAGCATGCAATGAGTCATTTTAGGCCCATCGTATCCGCACCGGCCAACAAATGTCCAGTTTTAGGTGTGTAACCCTGCACTTTACTGTATTTCAAGTGCACATCCAAGTACTTTTGAAATGTGGTGAGCGTTTCTGCCTGCACCACAGTTTCAGGCAGTGAGTTCCATACCCCCACAAACATCTGGATGAAGCACATTCCCTTCAAATCCCCTTTCACCCTTGTGCTAATTACTTTTAATTCATGCCCCCTGGTTGTTGACCACTCAACTATGGGAAATAGGCCTTTTCAATCAACAAATTTAGACCCCTCCTAATTGTATACACCTCAATGCTGTCGCCCATCAGCCTCCTCTGTTCCAAGGAAAGGAAACCCAGCGTATCCAATCTTGTCCTGATAGCAGATTTGCTCCTTTCTCTTCAACATCTCTGTAAATGTCGTCTGTAAGCTCACCAGCACAAACACGACCTTCCGTCAGTGCGGTGACCAGAACTGCACGCAGCAGAAATTTATACATTTCAAGCATAACCCACTTGCTGTTTTGTTCCTTGCCTCTGCCAATAAATGCAACCATTCCGTATGCCTTCTTAACTAACTTATCCAACTGCCCAGCTATCTTCTGGGATCTGTGGACATGCAATCCCAGATGCCTTTGTTCCTTTATATTTCTTAATGTCCTACCAGTTGATATGTTTTCCCTTTCCGTGTTATCCCTCCACAAATGCACGATCTCAACATGTATCTGGATTAAATTACATTTGCCACTGTTCTGCCCTCCTTAGCAGTTGATTGATATCTGATGCAGTCTCCAGCTTTCTTCTCTATTTTCAACCACACTGCCTATTTTACAATCATCTAAAAACTTCTAAATCATAACCGCTATATTCAAGTTTAGATCACTGATAAATACCAAAAAATGCAATGGACCTAGCACTGAAAACTACGGAACCCCACTGGACACATCCGTTCAGTCACAAAAACACCCATTCAAATATTATGCTCAAAGCTGTACATTCCAGGCATTCAGTTCAGCTGTGAGAGATTATTAAAGGATCCTGCCACGCCACAACAGAAAATAAAAGCCACAAAAAAAACCATGGACTAATCGCTCTTCCCCAGATCCAGTGTGTGTGAGTGCGGGACAAGTCCCAACATTTGGCGAACTCTCCAATCAGACACTGCCAGCGGAAAGCGGCGAATGCAGCATCAAACTGCGGTTTACCGCGCTTCGCTGGGCAGGAGAATGCCACGGCTCGAGGCAAAGCTCCCCGTACACCGAGCAGCAGCCTCATAACACTCTAAATCTCTGGTTCGTGAAGTCGAGCCCCAGCTTGCACGAACATTTTTTTACTGGAAACACCATTAATTAGCCGATCGCCTCGTTTTGCTTCATGAATGTAATGCTAATCGATAATTATATAATCATTGAAGTTTACAGCAAGGAAGGAGTCCTTTTCCGTCCATCGTATCGGCACCAGATAATAAATGTCCAGTTTTAGGTGTGTATCCCTGCAACTAACTGCATTTCAAGTTCTCATCCAAATAATTCTTAAATGTGGTGAGGGGTTCTGCCTCCACCACACTTTCATGCAATGACTTCCAGACCTAAATAATATCTGCATGACGAATCTTCCCTTTGAATCTCCTTTAACCCTTCTATTAATATCTTTCAATTCAGCCCTCTGGTTGTCGACCCCTCTACGATGGTAAATAGGTCCTTTTAATCAAGGCCTCTCCTGATTTTATACACCTCAATGCTGTCACCCATCAGACTCCTCTGTTCCAAGGACAATCAACGCAGCCTATCCAATCTGTCCTCATAACAAGTTGCTCCCTCCCGGCAACATCAACGTAAGTCTCCTCTGTATCATCGCCAGCGCAATCAGCCATGATCTTATTGAATGGCGGAGTAGGCTCGAGGGGCTAGATGGTCTAATCCTGTTCCGAATTCTTATGTTTTTAATCACTTCCTTCAATGCGTTGAACAGAATCCTGCTTGATAAATCTTCTGGAATTTTTGAGTATGTTTCCAGTAGAGTGGACAAGGGAGAACCAGTTGATGTGGTGTATTTGGACCTTCAGAAGGCTTTCGATAAAGTCCCACAAAAGAGATTAATGTGCAAAGTTAAAGCATATGGGATTGGTGGTAGTGTGCTGACGTGGATTGAGAACTGGTTGGCAGACAGGAAGCAAAGAGTAGGATTAAATGGGTACTTTTCGGAATGGCAGGCAGTGTCTAGTGAGGTACCGTAAGTTTCTGTGCTGGGGTCACAGCTGTTTACATTGTACATTAATGATTTAGATGAGGGGATTAAATGTAGTATCTCCAAATTTGCAGAGGAAACGAAAGTGCGTGGCATTGTGAGCTGCGGGTAGCATGCTATGAGGCTGCAAAGTGAATTGTATAGGTTAGGCGAGTAGGCAAATGCATGGTAGATGAAGTATAATGTGGAAAAATGTGAGGTTGTCCACTTTACTGGTAAAACCAGAGAAACAAACTATTATCTGAATGGTGACAGATTGGGAAAAGGGGAGGTGCAACAAGACCTGGGTGTCATGGTACATCAGTTATTGGAGGTTGGCATGCAGGTACAGCAGGTGGTTAAGAAAGGAAATGGCATGTTGACCTTCATTGCGAGGGGATTTGCGTACAGCGGCAGGGAGGTGTTACTACAGTTGTACAGGGTCTTGGTGTAGCCACACCTGGAGAGTTGTGTCCAGTTTTCGTCTCCTAACTTGAGGAAGGACATTCTTGCAATTGAGGGAGTGCAGCGAAGGTTCGCCAGACTTATTCCAGGCATGGCGGGACTAACATTTTCAAAAAAGACTGGATCAACTTGTATTCACTGGAGTTCAGAAGAATGATAGGGGATTTCATAGAAACGTTTAAAATTATGATGGGCTTAGACAGGTTAGATGCAGGAAGAATGTTCCCAATGTTGGGAAGTCCAGAACCAGGCGTCACAGTCTAAGGATAAGGGGTAAGCCATTTCTGACCGAGATGAGGAGAAACTTCTTCACCCAGAGAGTGGTGAACCTGTTGAATTCTCTACCACAGAAAGTTGTTGAGGCCAATTCACTAAATAAATTCAAAAATGAGTTAGATGTAGTCCTTACTACTAGGGGGACCAAGGGGTTTGGCGAGAAAGCAGGAATGGGGTACTGAAGTTGCATGTTCAACCATCAACTTATTAAATGGCGGTGCAAGCTCGAATTGCCGAATGGCCTACTCCTGCACCTATTTTCTATGTTTGTATATGTCTATATTTCTAACTGCACGCAGTACTCCAGCTGTGGCCTAACCAGAATATTATATAGTTCTAGCATAATCCACTTATTCTTCTATTCCATGCCTCTGCCAGTTAATGCAGGCATTCCCTATGGCCTCTCAACCAACTTATCCAACTGGCCAGCTACATTCAGGGATCTGTGGACATGCATTTCCAGTTCCCTTTATTCCGCTATACTTCTCAATATCCTACCAGTTGATGTGTATTCGCTTTCCTTGTTCGCCCTCCGCAAAAGCACGATCTCACACGTCTCTGGATTAAATTCTATTTGCCACTGTTCTGCCCAACTGACCAGTTGATCGTTATCTTCCTGTAGTCTCCAGAGTTCTTCTTCATTATCAACCACACGGCATATTTTACTATCACCTCAAAACTTCTTAATCATATCCCCTATATTCAAGTTCGGATCTTTCTATAAATACCATAAAAATCAATGGACCTATCACTGAAAACTGCAGAACAACACTGAAAATATGCTTCCAGTCACAAAAACACCCACCATACATTACGCTTTGCTTCCTGCCTATGAACCAAATTTGAATCCAATTTGCCACTTCGCCCTGCATCTCATGGGCTTTTATTTTCATGACCAGTCTTCCACGTGGGACCTTAGCAAAAGCATTAATAAAATCCATATACACGACAGCATATGCACTAATTGATCGACCCTCCTGGTGACCTCCTCCAAAAATACAATCAAGTTTGTCAAGCGCGAACCTTTCCTTAACAATTCGTGCTGACCAGTGGCTTTCGTAATGTAAAAAATGTATCATCGTTAAATGTTATCTGGTTTCACGGCAAAACATAATTAATTATCTGATGATCTTCATTTGCAAAACTAAATAAATGTTAACTGAATGAGAGTCCTTAATTGAATAATATGTCTGTGCTCTGCAATTTACCTTTTATACCATAAACCATTTTAGAAACTGTGCTTTTGTGGCATGCTTCAAAATGTTCATTTCTGGTATCATGTACATGAGACTGGGGAAACAATGAGGTAGACTGCAGAACATGGGACTGGTTATTGTGAAACAGCAAAGAAAATATGCATTCTGGAAGAATAATATCGAAAAGAAATGTGACCCCCACATCCAGAAATAAGATTAAACGCTGTGACCCTTTCTGCAAAAAATTACATTCCCAAACATTTCTCTGATCGAAACTTCACAGAACCATAATGATGATTTAAGAGAGATTAAACCCGAATTTTCGTGCACACGAATCTTCTGAATCAGATGCCTCTTGTTGTGCTGACTCAATCCACGTCGCTTTGCTATATTCTGCTTCCATGCACACTATTAAATGTGCCACTAACTTATAGGATCACAAAATAAGGGAATGGTGACAGTGCAGAAGAAGGCCATTCGGCGCGTCGAGCCCATGCAATCACTCAACTAGTCCCACTCCCCCATCAGTTACCCGCAGCTGTGCAATTTTCTTCCTTCAGAAACTTATCCAACTCCGTTTTGAAAGATAAGATTGAGTCTGCCTCCACCGTCCTTTAAAGCAGTGTATTCCAGATTCTAACCACTTGCTGAGGAATGGCCACTACTGTTCCTCTGTATAAAGACAGAGAAACACGAGAACAATTCCTGCCACACTCAATAATTTGCTAAATAAAGCACCGTCATTCTATTCTCATCGATCAGCTGTTGAGCTTAAAGCTCTGGTTATGTTCCCAACTCTACTTCTACCACAGCGTTTCTGTAGTGTAGTGGTTATCACATTCGCCTAACACGCGAAAGGCCCCCGGGTGGAAACATTTTGCAAACGTGTTCCATTCATGATTAGTCGCCTTTGTTTCAGCATAGTACGCTCTTTTGAGAAACTATTTCATCACACTCAATCTGTATTACAAATTCAACCATACTGCGATCACTCATTCCGAGAGAATCTTTTGCTACGAGATCGTTTATATTTCCTGGCTCATTACACAGGACCTGATCTAAAAAAGCGTGCTCCCTTGTAGGTCCTGTAACATACTGTTCTAAGAAACACACCTACATGCATACTATGAATTCCTCCTCTAGGATACCCCATGCGATTTGATTTGACCAATCGATCTGCAGGTTAAAATCCCCCATGATTACTGCCATTCATTTTTCACATGCCTCCATTATTCCCTTAATTATTGCCCGTCCCAACATGAACTTATTATTTGGGGGCCTATAAACTACGCCCACCAGTGATTTTTTCCGCTTAAAATCTCTTATCTCCATCCACAATGATTCAACATTTTGTTCATTTGAGCCAATGTCGTCTCTCACAACTGCCCTGACATCATCCTTTATTAACAGGGCTACCCCACCTCCTTTCCCTTCTTGTCTATCTTTCCAAAATGTCAGATATCCCTGTATGTTTATTTCCCAGTCTTGGCCCCCCTGGAACCACGTTTCTATAATGGCCACAAAATCATACCCATTCGTAATGATTTGTGCCGTCAACTCATTTACTATATTGCTAATGCTGCGTGCGTTTAGGTAGAGTGTTTTAATATTAGTTTTGAAACCATGATTTTTAGATTTGACCCCTCCTGAAGCCCCTTTATATTCATACCTATTGTTCCTTCCTGTCACCTTGTGGTTTACACTTACCCCAGTGCTACTCTGCTCTGTTACCTCCTGTCTTTTGCATTCTTTCTTGGGGTCCTGTTCATCTGAGTTCTCACCCAGTCTAACTTGCTCAAAACCCTCTCCTGGGTTCTGAATAATACTTGCAATGAGGCACCGAGCTTTCATGCTTGCCTTTTTATTACACTTCAGCACATTGCAATGGTCCCCCATGTAAAATATTGTTTACTTTTATATTTTTTCTGTCAAAGTGGATAACCTCACATTTTCCCATCTGATACTCCACTGCCAAGTTATTTTCCACTAAATTAGTCGGCCTATCGACCTTGCAGATTTTTTGAGGCCTCCTCACAATTTGTTTTCCAACGCATCTTCGCATCATCAGCAAAATTGGGTGCATTATGCTCGATCCCTTCATCCAAGTCATTGATAAAAATTTTCAATAGTTGACGACCCAGCACAGATTACTGCAGCCATCCACGAGTCACTGTTTGCCAACCACAAAATGAGCCATTTAACACCGTACGTTGTTTTCTGTTAGTTAGCCTATCCACTCTCGATGCTAATATGTTAGCGTAACCCCGTGAACACTTATCCCTAAGTTTTTTTATGAGTTGTCTTATAACCAATGAGTGTAAAATTAATGTGATATAGGCTGGGATATCCATGGCTGTCCATATTTCCCACCAATGTGTCGAATTTTTTGTATTTTGAATTTATTTAGCTAGAGCTATATTCCCTTGATCCAACATGTTGTAATACCGTTGGGAATCATTCACTTTTTTCAACAATTCTCTTAATAGCACATGTAGCTCAGTGATGCTGTTCAAATAATTAGTGACACAATCTTCCAGGTTTACATTCAATTGCATTTTACTTGTAAGCACTGTTGCTGATTTATGGGAACTGCACGGAGGGCTTTTCTCCCTATGAATGAGGTTTCAGTAAGCATAATACAACATAGAAACATAGAAACTAGATGCAGGAGTATGCCATTCGTCCCTTCGAACCTGCACCACCATTCCATAAAAACATGGCTCATCATTCCCTCAGTACTGCTTTCCTGCTTTCTCGCCATACCCCTTGAACCCCTTAGCCGTAAGGGCCATATCTTACTCCCTCTTGAATATCTCCAATGAATTTGCATCAACAACTCACTGCAGAAGGGAGTTCCACAGATTCACAACTCTCTGAGTGAAGAAGTTTCTCCTCATCTCAGTCCAAAATGGCTTAACCCTTATCCTTATACTTGATCCCCTGGTTCTGGATTTCCACAACTTCGGATACATTCTACCTGCATGTAACCTGTCAAATCCCGTCAGCAGATAGCCGTTAATGGATATGATGCAATTGGCATCAGGAAGAAATGGCTCCAAGGTGACCAAGGCTGGGACTCAGCAACCAGGGACATTCAACATACAAGAAGGATAGACAGAACGGAAAAAAACAGGTCGGGTGGCATTGCTGGTTAATGAGGAAATTAATCCAATCTTAAATAAAGACATTAGCTTGGATGAAGTGGAATTGGTATGGCTGGAGCTACGGAGTACCAAAGGTCATAAAACACTCGTGGGCGTTGTACACAGACCACCAAAGAGTAGTAGTCAGGTTGGGGACAGCATCAAACAAGAAATTGTGATGCGTCAATAAAGGTACAGTCGTTACCATGGGCGACTTTAATCTTCATATTGACTGGGCAAACCAAATTGGTAGCAATGCGGTGGAGGAGGATTTCCTGTCGTGTATTCGGGATGTTTTTTTGTATCAATATGCCGGGGAACTAAATATAGGCCTTGCCATCCTATAATGGGTGATGTGTAACGAGAAAGGAATAATTAGCAATATTATTGTGCGCTGCCATTGGGGATGAATGACCATAATATGGTACAATTCGTTGTTAAGATGGAGAGTGACACTGTTCAATCAGAGACTAGGGTACTGAACTTAAGGAAAGATAACTTCGATGGTATGAGATGTGAATTGGCTGGAATAGACTGGCGAATGATAATTTAAGGGTTGATAGTGGATCAGCAATTGAAAACATTTAAAGATCACATGCATGAACTTCAACAATTGTATATCTCTCACTAGAGTAAAATTAAAATGGGGAAGGTGGCTCAGCCGTGGATATCAAGGGAAATTAAAGATAGTGTTAATTCCAAGGAAGAGGGATATCGACTGGTCAGGACAAGCAGCAAACATGAGGACTGGGACAATTATATTATTTAACAGAGGAGTGAAAAGGGTTTAATTAGGAGAGGGTAAGTAGAGTGTAAGAGGAAGCTTGCTGGGAACATAAAAACTGACTGCAAATGCTTCTGTAGATAAGTGAAGATAAAAAGATGAGTGAAGACAAACGTAGGTTCATTACAGTCAGATTCAGGTGAATTTACAATGGGGAACAAAGAAATGGTGGACCTGTTGAACAAATGCTTTTGTTCTGTCTTCACGAAGGAAGACTCAAAATACCTTCCGGAATTACTAGGGGACCAAGAGTCGAGTAAGAAGGAGGAACTGAATGAAACGCTTATTAGGCGGGAAATTCTGTTAGGGAAATTGATGAAACTGATGGCCGATAAATCCCCGGGACCTGATAGCCTGCATCCCGGAATAATTAATGAAGTGGCACTAGAAATAGTGGATGCATTGGTCATCATTATCCAACGAGTCTATCGAATCTGGATCAGTTCCTATGAATTGTAGTGCCGCTAATGTAACAACACATTGTAAGAAAGGAGGGAGAGAGAAAATGGGGAATTATAGACTGGTTAGCCTGACATCAATAGTGGGGAAATTTTTGGAATCAATATTGAATATGAAAAGCAGCGCATTTGGAAAGCAGCGACATGATCGGCCCAAGTCAGCATGGACTTATGAAAGGGAAATCATGCTTGACAAATCGTCTACAATTTTCGTAGGATGTAACTTGTACAGTGGACAAGGAAGAACCAGTGAATGTGGTCTATTTGCACTTTCAAAAGAGTTTTGACAAGATCCCACACAAGAAATTGCTATGCAAAATATAAGCACATGGTTTTGTGGGTAATGTACTGACATGGATAGAGAACTGGTTGGCAGACTGCAAGTAGAGAGTCGGGATAAACGGATCACTTTCAGAATGGCAGACAGTGACTATTGGGCCGTCGCTGGACTCAGTGCTAGGACGCCAGCAATTTACAAGATACATTCATGATTTAGATTCTGGAATTTAGTGTACTATTTCCAAGTTTGCAGATGACTCTAAGCTGGGTGGCGGGCTGAGCTGTGACGAGGAAGCTAAGAGGCTGCAGGTTGACTTGGACAGGTTCGTTGAGTGGGCAAATGTATGGCAGATGCAGTGTAATGCGGCAAAACATGATGTTATCCACTTTGCTGAGAAAAGAACGAAGGCAGAATAATATGCGAATGGCGGCAGATTAGGAAAAGGGGAGGTGCAACAAGACCTGGGTTTCATGGCACATCAGCCATTGAAATTTGGCATCCAGGTGCAACAGGTGGTGAATAATGGAAATGGTATGTTGGCCGACATAGCTGGGGGATTTGCATATTGGAGCAGGGAGGGCTTACTGTCCCTGTACAGGATCATAATGTGGCCTCACCTGGAATATTGTGTTCAGTTTTGTTTTAACGAGGTTCCAGGATAATTTTACATTTAATCTGTCCGTCATGATAATTGTCATGTATGTTAAAGTATGTGATGTAACACTAGATCACCGAATGTACATTCACACTTTATACTCCATACCTGTACCACCAGAAGGTGCTACTGGTGGAGACCTAAGCGCGAACTGCACACTGCAAGTTAGCAATTATAAAAGGTAGTTCACCTCATTTTGTACTCACTCAAGGATCTGCAATAAACGCACTATGGTCACTACAGTTCAAGTACAATACCCTTACCTCGTGGAGTCTTTGTTAGATTGCTTGTACACACTTCAACTGGCGACGAGGTTACGAATTTCCACGCACAACATGTCTAACAGAAGCAACGTCCAATAATTCGCTGATGGGGAAATTTGGGATGCCTTTGGGGAAAGGCTCGAGCAATTTTTCATCGCGAACGACCTGGCTGGAGACACACTGACCTCGCTGGCTGATAAGCGCAGAGCGATCCTGCTCAGCAGTTTTGGACTCAATAGCGAGGGCCTGGTTAGGGACCTGCCAGATCCAGCGAAGACGATAACCAAGACTTATGTGGAGCTCGGAAATATAAGACAAGTACAGCTCAAAGCTAAAGTGAGCATCCTGACAGCCAGACATGGGTTCTACACCCACCGGCGGCCCGAAGGCCAAGAAATTGCTCAATATGCTGTAGACCTGAAAAGTTTGGCAATGAGGGCCCCGACCAGAAGCAGCTTTCTGCGTACACTACGGCCACCCTGCTGGAGGCAAACAAAGTGAGCCAGGAATTCATAATATCAGTCTGAGACTGCAAGAGGATGAAGACTCAACCCAGTATTTTTACACGATGAGTCCAGTGAACCGAATAGCACTTTTCAGAGACAAGGCTGCTGCCAAGAGTGCCGCAACCCTGAGTCCGCCACAAGGAGGCAACCGACTCGACCCGTGCTGACGCTGTGGAGGAAACCACAGGGCCCACCAATGCGACCAGTGCCAAAGACTATACTTACAAAGGCTGTAAAACTATCGGTCATCTCGTGCGAATGTGTCGAAGAAAATTTACTCTCCGAGTCGCTGATGAGTTGGCTGATCACCCGGGTTCCTGCGTTAATGAAGACGAAGTTGCTCAGACCCTGAAAGAGCTGTACAGAATGTATACCTTCTCCACCGAGAGGTCCCCGTGGAAAATTTAAGTCGAAATCGATGGTGTTCCAGTCTCTTTGGAGATCGATACAGAGGCGAACCAGTCGCTGATGAATAGACAGCCTTGGAGTAACTCTGAGACACTCCCGCCAACTGACACAAAAGGTTCCCAATCCAAACGAAGCTGCTCCCTTATACAAAAAACAGCATCCCAGTCGTAGGCAACATCGATGTCCAGGTGTCGCATTGCGGCATGATGCACAAGCTTCTTTGTGGATCATTGCCAATGATCGTCCAACGCTTTTGGAGGAAAATGGATGAAGCTAATCAAAATCTGTTGGAATGGGAAAAATCTCCAGGACCTGGCGATTGCCATGCTACGTGGCCCCAAACTGGGATCAATCGCAGCACCTGGAAATCCTACAGTCCAGCTCAACTGCATTGCAATGACACGGACTGCACAAATCAAAGTCGAGTTGATTCAACCTGAACGATAGAACACCCGTTTTTGCTCCAGTGGGAGGACTCTGAGGGAAGAAGATCGGTGCGGAAGATAGATTTGCGTCTTCTGTGCCAGAGGGTGGGGAGAAAAGGATCACCGCAGCCTACCTCGTGCAGAGAAAGAAGATGGCGCCCGCACCGCTAGGTGAAGCACCAGAAAACAAGATCGCCATGACCAGCGCAAGAGGGGCAGTTTTGAGGGAGCAACACGTGATGCCGAGCAGTGAACAAGATTGGTGTAAAGATTGCAAGGCCCTCTTAAAGCAGACGGTCAACGCATTGCAATTAAAGGGACGGTTGAACATTTGCTACTGCGATGCAGGTGACACTCATGATGAAGGTGTAATTAACGAATGTAAGTATATAAATGAACTGTTGGCCACTGATGCCGGTAAAGATAATGAGAAAAATGTAAGTAACAAAGGCAGGTATCCAGTTAGAACCTTGCACACAGTTACTTATAGTACACAGCAAAGTGTTGTCATGGACAAATGTGAAAGTGTATAGACAAATAATAATGTCAACACATCTGGTTGTGGTCGGAGAAAATTTATCATTAATGCTAATGATTAAATGCAAAATTATGCTGGATTATACAAGTATGCCGACAATGCCAAAGGCAATCTCCTGTGGGAAACACCCAGGTCCAGAGGCTACACGATCATGTAGCCTGCTCCTCCAGGACCAATGTGATGCCGCAGCGAGGGTGCACACACACACACATATTGGGAGCACACCCAGCGCAGGGCCAGCGATCTATGGACGGCACAGCTTCCACCACTGTCAACCTGACCAAGATCGGCCGTTTATCCCACAGCCCGCCCCCGCCCCCGGCCACCAGGGCCGCACCGGGATTAAGACGCGAGCACACTCCAGCTTTCCCTGCGATAACCAGACTTCCACCACAAATGAAGGGCAGCAGGATGACCCTGCAGTCCTAAATGATGGGCAGTGAGTCCACACCAGCCTGCGATTCTGCCCACCACTAAACGTCCTCACCCACCTAGACAATATAATGCATCTACCTTGGCTGTAACATGTACATGCTCCACCACTGCTGAACTCAAATACAGTGACATAACCTACCTGATCCCTAACTCACTCTACAAGTGTGCCACTGCAGGTTTGGAGCCACACACATGTGGGGGGGGGGGGGATGATGATCACATGGATCAGACCCAGAACCCACACAACCCTCACTACACCTTCTAACCGTCCACTGCCGACCAATTCCCAATATCCTGGCAATATGCACTTGGGGTTCCAGGGAGAGAGAGAGCCATTCCAGGCAATGTCAAAGAGCATGGGCTTTGGACTCACAAGTCAAGGAGCAGAGAAAACTGTGCAGAAGCCTCTGACACAAGACTTAGGTGGGAGTTTTCTCATGTATGTTAATGTATGTATTGTAAAACTGGATCATTCAATGTACCTTGACATTGAATACACCACACCTGTACCATTAGAGGGTGATCTTGGTGGAGACCTAAGGGTCACCTGCACATTACAGGTAACCAAGTATAAAATGGAGCTCACCTCATTGTGTCCTCACTCAAGAAGCTGCAATAAACGGACTATGGTCACTACAGTTCAAGAATTATACCCTTACCTCGTGGATTCGTTATGAGACTGCTTGCATATACGACAATAATTATGTTCTAAGTGTTTAATTCTTTATCCTCCTCCATTTACAGAGACCGTTCTGATTCTTAAATGATGGTCCCCTCACTTCCACACTACAATTTGGAGCCTTTCTATTCCAATTGATAGGACATGTGTCTTTTGAATCGTCATCTCAATCAAGGCGCAAATAAGGGCATTTTAATTTTTACTACATAGCTGCAGGTTTGGTTTTACTCTAGTTATTTCTTCTCATTGGACTAACAATTGGATTCTTTCAGGAATCGACTAGTGACATTTCCGTTCACGACTGCTATATTTTCTGTTTTGAACAGATGATTAGGCACGGTTTGATCAACAGGACTGTCAATTCGTACTATTTTTTCCAATAGTATCTTGTTCCCCAGCTCGGGTTATTCTTGATTAACTGGATGGCCCTCAATTAATTTCCTAATATACATTGTTCTGTATTATCATGATAACGAAATAGTCCTGAGAAAAGTGTATTCGTTGCCCAAGTGGGGAGGCGTCCCTTCGTAATAATTTCTCGATTTCCCGTAATTGTTTGACATCCCAATTCTGGCACGTCATTTTTAGCTGCTTGGTCAGAGGTACTTCTGTCCTCTCTGATAAGGTCATTATTTCTTTGGCATGAATTCCGACCTTCTGTACAATATCATTCTGCTGTATGGACTTGATTTTTTTTCCATCTAGCGTCTCACTTTCCATGTTGTTATCGTTAATGAGTATACTTTCCAATTCTCCACGGAAGTTTTATAAATATACCTGCAAGTCCACATAATTAACTTCTGAGGTGATTGTATTAAAAGCGATGAGTATATCTTGTATTAAATTTATTTTCGTTCCATCTCTTTCTTGACTTGTTTCATTGTTAGTGTTATTCTTGTCGTGAAATGCATGCTGTACTTGTGCTACCCTTGTGGAGAGGGCAGCATTTATACAATATGGTTCAAAAGCGTGGTACTGCATTTCCTGAGCTAACTGTATTGTTTTTTGGGACGCCATTCAGGAAATACTAAGTCAGTTAAGTTTAGAATAAGAGGGACCACTTCTGGTATAACTTGCTGATATACCAATTATGGGTATGGTTAACTATGAGACCATATCGGTCCTGATTCTAATTGGGGATATTGTCCTATCGTTCTCTGATCCTGACGGTCTGAACTATTCTTTTTCTCATATGTGTGAGCATAACACTGTAAATGTACACCTTCTTAATGCATCCAGTTACTGCATCTTCTAATCCTATCAGGACGCTACCTGCACCACGACCATCACTTTTAGTGCCAGTCTAATATAACCAATATTTACAGGTTGCCGCAAAGGGCGCATTTTTATCCCCATTGGGTGTGACGTGAGATTCAATGTAAGATTACTGGCCTTTAAGTTTATCCAACCATAGAGGTCTTCATAGTTGTATACACCTCTTGCCTTTTGATGCTAATGGGCTTTGATTTGATTCCTTTAACATTTCCCAGTTACCATTATTCATTTTCAGCAATGTCGAAACCTTCGGGACTTTTCCATCTTTTACCTTGCACCTAATATACATTCAATACTTTTCTAATTTTTCCCACTTGTAAACGCTTCCCTGGAGAGTACCACACTTCGTCCCATATTATTGTGTTACTTTATCCCTTGTAGTATTCCTTATCGAAATCGAGAGATCTCCATTATATGCTTCGTATGAGTTAATGTAGTCAGTTGATTTTCTGTGCCCTCCAAGAATCTGAGGTGCTGTTCCGAAAATTGTGAGTGAGGCACATTCACTTCCTTCGCCCAGTGTGCAGCTGGTAATCCTCATTACAAACGTTTTCTCGTAGGTGTTTGTGCTCGATGCCACATCAAACAGCAACAAAAGCGTGTCGGTTCACATACTTCTCCTGTATAGAGACCAAACGAAACATCTTCATTCTTAACAGTTTTGACCTGGTTTATATGCAATGACTGAAATTTGGGTTCCATTTTTTGACTATAATGTTTTTAGTTTCTCAATTATGGCTTGGGCGGGGGTCGGAGGGGCGATCCATTAAATATCAAAGGTTATTTTTTTCGGTGAAAAATTCTGCAACGTCACTTGTTTCCCAACCTCATTTCGAATGGGCTAACGATATTATCAAAACTTCGTTTGACCTTATTTAGTGGCCTGCCCATCTTCATAGGCACCAGTCTGTTAACTTCCTACACATAGTCCATCAGTGTCTGTAACTAGGTCTGACTACAAGACTGCAATATTACTGGCATATTATTCCACAAGGCTAAATGTTCCGTCATCCACACTTGTCTACCAGTCAAAGACTCAAATAGACTTACTCCTGTTGCATTGTCAGGGGTCGTTCGTAGGTCGAATCTATTGCCATTAAAGAAAGAGGTATCAGGTTAATCCATTGAGTGGGGTGTTCAGTACATAATTGACACAACATGCTTTTCAAGATCCGATACATCTTTCCACAATTCATGATGATGGTGGGTGAAGGGCAATGTGCAATAAATGCATTATGTGGGGCATTTCTTGTAATCTAGTACACATTTCTCCAGTAAAGTGTGGACCCCGGTCGCTGTCCACCTGTACAGATTTTCCCGATCTACAGAACGCCACACTTAAAGGGATTGGTGCTGCAGAATGTGCCTTATTGTCCGTCATTGGAATATCCTCTCTCCGTTTGTAAATTGGTCTAACACCACAAGTCGAATAACATCGGCATGTAAATGTGTTCAGGGGCCATCAGGCGAAGGTTACGAGCTGAATAGCGCACAATTAGAGCAAGAATCTGGGTTCATTTGCAAGCATGTTAATCATCGATTAAAATATTGCTATACATGGTGTTCCATTTCTGGCCACCAGTGGAAGCGTGCTAACTTTTTTAGCTAGTTTGGGGCTGAATAACGTGCAACCGCTGGGTGGGATTCAAAGAGGGTTAACATGCAGTCTTTAAGTTGTGGAAGAATGCACAAAATAAATTACCATCCTTTTCATTCATCATACGCAGGTAGTGGCTGACTCCATCGCTATGCTGGAACACACTGCCCTTGGGGCGTGTTGTGGTAGCGGCCACACCTGATAGTGCCACGCCATAAAGTTATCATATGGAAAATGCAAAGTTTGTAGTTCTATGAAATCGATGGCTTTTACTATATTTGAGGGTGCAACAACAGGTGCCTGGAATTTATCCATCATCCACCAGGGTACAGTTAATTATTTTTTGCGGATCCCTTAGCACACCGGTCTGTTGCTTTGCAAATCGGGTGTGGGTAATGAATATTTCTGAAGGGCTGCTATCTTTCCTACATGACATGGGCGACTCGCACTTGGAGCAATTCTCATAGCTTATGGAGGAGACCAGAATGTAGTAAAGGTTTACCATATGATAAAAAGTTCTCATTAATTGAGACAGAGGCAAGACCATGTCTGCGTTGCAAACATAACTGCTGTCAGACCAAATATTACTTATTGCAGATGCGGTAAATTGGGCGGCAAGAGTAACTCTATCACTTCTCTTTCTTGGAATTCCAACGACCAATTAGAAGCATATATATCAGCCGTGGCACACCCCGTTTTCGTGTGGCCGTCAATGTAGTAATACGAGTAATCCACATGCACATATCGAGCTTCTGAAATAACATTGCTTTTTATTGGGTTTAATCCATTTTCAACACAGGTTTGGGAAAATGGCGTGGACTTCCCTCACAAGCGAGCATAAGAGGTAGAAGCGTTTTTCAGGTGGTGGGGTCAGGTGAAATCTCGCCGCATTGATTCAAGTTGCCATTTACTTATCCTTTGTGCGGACACCTTGTTGTCACTTTAATTTAAGAGGATGTTAAGAGGTGTATATGGCGATGGTAGGATAACTGTCTGAAGCTCGGAGATGTGAATAAAACTATCGACCGCCCAGTGTCGGTGGCAGTCGGGAGCAGCGTCGAGTAGGTGTGTGGAGAGGCCTATAAAAGTCACAGCAGGGAGTTCGGGGCCCAGCGTCGGCGGCAGTCGGGAGCAGCGTCGAGGAGGTGTGTGGAGAGGCCTTTAAAAGGCACAGAAGGGAGACAGGGGCCCAGCGTCGAGGAGGTGCGTGGAGAGGCCTATAAAAGGCGTGACTTGTGCTGCTACAAGGCAAAGGCAAAAAAGAAGTAGAAAGAAATCAAAAGGTGACATCACAGCCAAGATGGTAAGTGATTGGCTGGATTGGTGAGTACTTTTTATTTTTTCTCTTCGATATCAGTGAGTAACTTTTAACATTGTTGTTGCCAATTTAAGTGTATCTAAGGGTTAAGTCATGGCAGGAGAGCTCGGTCGGGTGTTATGCTTCTCCTGTACCATGTGGGAACTCAGGGACGACACCAGTGTCCCTGACGACTAAATCTGCAGGAAGTGTATCCACCTCAAGCTCCTGACGGTCCGCGTTGCGGAGTTGGAGCTGAGGGTGGATTCACTCTGGAGCATCCACGATTCTGAGAATGACGTGAGTATCACGTGTAGCGAGTTGGTCGTACCGCAGGGAAAGGGTCCACAGCCAGATAGGGAATGGAAGACCAACAGGAAGAGCAGTGCAAGGAAGGTAGTGCAGGAGTCCCATGTGGTCATCCCCCTGCAAAACAGATACACTGTTTTGGGTACAATTGAGGGGGATGACTCATCAGGGGAGGGCAGCAGCAGCCAAGTTCATGGCACCATGGCTGGCTCCGCTGCACAGGAGGGCAGGAAAAAGAGTGGGAGAGCAATAGTGATTGGGGATTCAATGGTGAGGCGAATAGATAGGCGTTTCTGCGGCCGCAACAGAGACTCCAGGATGGTATGTTGCCTCCTTGGTGCAAGGGTCAAGGATGTCTCTGAGCGGGTGCAGGACATTCTAAAAAGGGAGGGAGAACAGCCAGTTGTCGTGGTGCACATTGGTACCAACGACATAGGTAAAAAGGGATGAGGTCCTACGAAACGAATTTAAGGAGCTAGGAGCGAAATTAAAAAGTAGGACCTCAAAAGGAGTAATCTCGGGATTGCTACCAGTGCCACGTTATAGTCAGACTCGGAATCGCAGGATAGCGCAGATGAATATGTGGCTTGAGCAGTGGTGCAGCAGGGAGGGATTCAAATTCCTGGGGCATTGGAACCGGTTCTGGGGGAGGTGGGACCAATACAAACCAGACGGTCTGAACCTGGGCAGGACTGTAACCAATGTCCGAGGGGGAGTGTTTGCTCGTGCTGTTGGGGAGGATTTAAACTAACATGGCAGGGGTATGGGAACCAATGCAGGGAGACAGAGGAAAACAAAAAGGAGGCAAAAGCAAAAGACAGAAAGGAGATAAGGAAAAATGGAGGGCAGAGAAACCCAATGCAAAGAACAAAAAGGGCCACTGTACAGCAAAATTCTAAAAGGACAAATGGTGTTAAAAAAACAAGCGTGAAGGCTTTGTGTCTTAATACAAGGAGTATCCGCAATAAGCTGGAAGAATTAACTATGCAAATAGATGTTAACAAATATGATGTGATTGGGATTACGGAGACGTGGCTCCAGGATGATCAGGGCTGGTAACTCTACATCCAGGGGTATTCAACATTCAGGAAAGATATAATTAAAGGAAAAGGAGGTGGGGTAGCATTGCTAGTTAAGGAGCAAATTAATGCAATAGTTCGGAAGGACATTAGCTTGGATTATGTGGAATCTATATGGGGAGAGCTGCAGAATACCAAAGGGCAAAAAACGTTAGTGGGTGTTGTGTACAGACCTCCAAACAGTAGTCGTGACGTTGGGGAGGGCATCAAACATGAAATTAGTGGTGCGTGCAATAAAGGTGCTGCAGTTATAATGGGTGCCTTTAAAATGCACATAGATTGGGTTAACCAAACTGGAAGCAATACGGTGGAGGAGGATTTCTAGGAGTGCATAAGTGATGTTTTTTAGACCAATATGTCGTGGAACCAACTAGGGGGGAGGCCATCTTAGACTGGGTGCTGTGTAATGAGAGAGGATTAATTAGCAATCGCGATGTGCGAGGCCCCTTGGGGAAGAGTGACCATAATATGGTGGAATTCTGCATTAGGATGGAGAATGAAACAGTTAAATCAGAGACCATGGTCCAGAACTTAAAGAAGGGTAACTTTGAAGGTATGAGGCGTGAATTGGCTGGATAGATTGGCGAATGATACTGAAGGGGTTGACTGTGGATGGGCAATGGCAGACATTTAGAGACCGCATGGATGAACTACAACAATTGTACATTCCTGTCTGGCGTAAAATTAAAAAAGGGAAGGTGGCTCAACCGTGGCTATCAAGGGAAATAAGGGATAGCATTAAAGCCAAGGAAGTGGCATAAAATTGGCCAGAAATAGCAGCAAACCCGGGGACTGGGAGAAATTTAGAACTCAGCAGAGGAGGACAAAGCGTTTGATTCGTTCAGGGAAAATGGAGTACGAGAAGAAGCTTGCAGGGAACATTGAGACGGATTGCAAAAGTTTCTATCGATATGTAAAGACAAAAAGGTTAGTAAAGACAAACATAGGACCCCTGCAGTCAGAATCAGGGGAAGTCATAACGGGGAACAAAGAAATGGCGGACCAATTGAACAAGTACTTTGGTTCGGTTTTCACTGAGGAGGACACAAACAACCTTTCGGATATAAAAGGGGTCGGAGGGTCTAGTAAGGAGGAGGAACTGAGGGAAATCCTTATTAGTCGGGAAATGTTATTGGGGAAATTGATGGAATTGAAGGCCGATACATCCCCAGGGCCTGATGGACTGCATCCCAGAGTAATTAAGGAGATGGCCTTGGAAATAGTGGATGCATTGACAGTCATTTTCCAACATTCCATTGAGTCTGGATCAGTTCCTATGGAGTGGAGGGTTGCCAATGACACCCCACTTTTTAAAAAAAAAGGGAGAGAGAAAACAGGGAATTATAGACCGGTCAGCCTGACATCGGAAGTGGGTAAAATGATGGAATCAATTGTTAAGGATGTCATAGCAGTGCATTTGGAAAGAGGTAATATGATAGGTCCAAGTCAGCATGGGTTTGTGAAAGGGAATTCATGCTTGACAATCTTCTGGAAACTTTTGAGGATGTTTCCAGTGGAGTGGACAAGGGAGAAACAGTTGATGTGGTATATTTGGACTTTCAGAAGTCTTTCGACAAGGTCCCACACAAGAGATTAATGTGCAAAGTTAAAGCATATGGGATTGGGGGTAGTGTGCTGACATGTATTGAGAACTGGTTGTCAGACAGGAAGCAAAGAGTAGGAGTAAATGGTTACTTTTCGGAATGGCAGGCTTTGACTAGTGGGGTACCGCAAGGTTCTGGTCTGGGGCCCCAGCTGTTTACACTGTACATTAATGATTTAGACGAGGGGATTAAATGTAGTATCTGAAAATTTGCGGATGACACTAAGTTGAGTGGCAGTGTGAGCTGCGAGGAGGATGCTATGACGCTGCAGAGCGACTTGGATAGGTTAGGTGAGTGGGTAAATGCATGGCAGATGAAGTATAATGTGGATAAATGTGAGGTTATCCACTTTGGTGGTAAAAACAGAGAGATAGATAATTATCTGAATGGTGACAGATTAGGAAAAGGTGAGGTGCAAAGAGACCTGGGTGTCATGGTACATCAGTCATTGAAGGTTGGCATGCAGGTGCAGCAGACGGTTAAGAAAGCAAATGGCATGTTGGCCTTCATAGCGAGGGGATTTGAGTACAGGTGCAGGGAGGTGTTGCTACAATTGTACAGGGCCTTGGTGAGGCCACACCTGGAGTATTGTGTGCAGTTTTGTTCTCCTAACATGAGGAAGGACATTCTTGCTATTGAGGGAGTGCAGCGAAGGTTCAACAGACTGATTCCCGGGATTGCGGGACTGACCTATCAAGAAAGACTGGATCAACTGGGCTTGTATTCACTGGAGTTTAGAAGAATGAGAGGGGACCTCATAGAAATGTTTAAAATTCTGACGGGGTTAGACAGGTTAGATGCAGGAAGAATGTTCCCAATGTTGGGGAAGTCCAGAACCAGGGGACACAGTCGAAGGATAAGGGGGAAGCCATTTAGAACCGAGATGAGGAGAAATTTCTTCACCCAGAGAGTGGTGAACCTGTGGAATTCTCTACCACAGAAAGTTGGTAAGGCCAATTCACTAAATATATTCAAAAAGGAGTTCGATGAAGTCCTTACTATTAGGGGAATCAAGGGCTATAGTGACAAATCAGGAATGGGGAATGAAGTTGCATGTTCAGCCATGAACTCATTGAATGGTGGTGCAGGCTAGAAGTGCCGAAAGGCCTACTCCTGCACCTATTTTCTATGTTTCTATATTCTAAAAGGTGGGCAACAGGCGAGGTTCGCATACTGAATACTCTCCGCTACTCTGAAAATACGGGAGGCATATGCAATGGGGCAGGACGTCCCATATCGCTGCTGTTCATGACACAAAATTGCTGTTAGTCTTCCAAGTGAAAAGTTGAATTGGGGGTCTGTGGAGATAAGGGCAAAAGTTTATATCCTTGCCTGCTTCGAAGCATTCACTGAGTATGTTTTGCTATCGCCCCATACTGGTCAAATGTCTTCGTCCACATCCCTTTTTAGCATTTCAAACATCGCCTTGGCCAATTCTGCAATATTCGGGATAAAACTTCTCTGATAGCCTTCCAACCACAAAATGGATCGTAATTCAGCCTGTGAGAAAGGTAGGGGAAGCTTCTGAACGATTTCGACCTTATCTTGATCAGGGCTGCGCCCCATCCTGGAGATCTTTCGTCCCAAAACGTTGACTTCGCAGTACACCGAGTGAAATTTATCTGGTTCACGAGTGCTGCGTTCTTCAACAGAACTAATAGTTATTTAAAAGCAAGAAATGGTCTTCGACATTCTGTCTGGCAAGTAATAGGTCGACCTCTTACTGAAGGAGAGCTGATGGCTAAAAAAATGATCTTACTGATTGTATTAATGGATTATTGACGGCGAGTTATGGAGACCCTCTTGCAGACCCGTAAATGAGTACCCCTGCCGCTCAACTGTAAATACGAATTGATACTGGTCCTCCTTCGCAAATGGAATACTCTAAACACATTCGCTTTGTCAAGAGGAATGAAAACGGTAGCGTTGGGAGTGTCCGATCTGTACAGGGAAGGGGCCGGACTAACGGTCGGGCTTTGACTTGCGGTGCCTTTACTCAATGCTCGATAATCAATGGTGAGTCTCCAGGACTCAGCTGGCTTCCCACCAGGCTATGCCAGTGGGTTGGTGATAGAGCACATTTTACGTAACACACCCTATTCTTCGCATGGCACAATGATTGTTCGCAAGCACAGAATCCATTCTCTCTGAATAGGGGACTGCTCACAGTGACGGTCAGGTAGGTCATTCATCTGAACTTCAACACTCTCCCACAATCGTGTGTCAGAATCATCAAAAGCTGGTGAATGATCACAACTACAGTTTTGCCATCAAGTAGTGATTGCGTTGGCATGGCAACATACATCACCTTTTTAAAAGCAAGCACTGAGTAAACATCTAAAATGTGCCCGATATCCCCTTGTCCTGCACCAGCCCATAAACTGCTGTTGATTATAATCTATAAGAGCTGCCACTGTACGGAGGGTATTGGTCGCCAAAATTCCGATCTCATTCTCCATACTCATACAACTGGGTGCGGCAATTTGCATTGGAATTGTCTTCAAGGTACTAATGGTACTCTTCCCTGGATGGGCTGTAACGTCATTCCCCATATCATTCTTGATATTAAAATAACCCTTGCCCCATGCCAAATGGCATTCGGGGTGTGGAGTATGTAAGGTCATAGTGACAACCCTGTGTCCTCACTCAAATGCTGCTGCTGGCTCCCAGGCAGTAAAGAGTAGAGACCAGGTCGTCCGTGCCCATCCCGTCTGGACCCCACTTCATCTCGAGACCTTGTGGCGGTCCATTTCATTGCTGTATTCCAGTCCCCTTTGAATGGGGTGGAGGCGGGTCTGTAAGTTTATCTAAGGGTCGTGCTGATGTCTGAATGGTGACCAGAGTCTGCACTATAATGGAAAGTCTGTCCAGATTACTGGCAGTGCCTGCTGCTGAATATTCCATATTCGAGGGCAAAACTTCTGTTGTAGTTTTGACAGGACCGGGTGGACGTGTTGTATAAGGGGGTGGATTTGAGCGTTGGTGGTTGGTAGGTCTTCCTGTCCCAAACTCTTTTCGCCGAACACGCCAGCAGTCCATGGCATAGTGCCCTGTCCTGCCGCCATTAAAGCATGCCCCGAATTGTTTAATGTGTAGCACAGGTGGAATGACGCGGGATCATTCGCCGACGTGGACAGGGTTTCCTCTCAGGATTCCCTGGGTCCGACTTTTATCAAAGGTCCATTCGACACTCGCATCTCGTAAATGATCAGTTCACTGTGTGTTGTCATTAAATGAATGATGTGAGCAGCACGTAGTGAAGATTGCATACTTTTCAGAGACATATTATAAAAGCAATCTCATGTTTTCAAGCCAAATAATTATTGTTGGGAGTACCTCACATCATTGCATATATAGTGTATAGTCGTTCTCCGAATACACGGTGACCCTGTGCAATCTTAGCATTTTCTCCATTCGGTCGATGCTTTCTATTCCAAACACGGCTTGCAAGGCATTAATTAACTCACTCGTGGTACCAGTAAAAGAGAGATTGTTTCTCAGGTCCGGAGCAAGACCAGACAAAAAAATCATCATCATAGGCTGACCCTCGATATCGGGAAAGACTTTCTTCCACTCGAAAATTGAGCCCTTATGTGGCTGAGCAGTGCAATACGAGAGCAACTGTCCCTGTCACAAGTGGGATAGAGAGTCATTGTGGGAAAATGTGGGTGGGACTAGTTTGCTGCACGCTCTTTCTGTGCCTGCGCTTGATATCTGCATGCTCTCGGCGATGAGACTCGAGGTACACAGCGCCCTGCCGGAAGCACTTCCAGCACTTCGGTGGTATTTTGCCAGGGACGCCCAGGTGTTAGTTGGATGTTGCACTTTATCAAGAAGGCGTTGAAGGTGTCCTTGAAACGTTTCCTCTGCCCACTGTGCAGATAGCAGTTAATGGATACGATGAGGTTGGCTTCACGGAGACATGGCTCCAGGATGATCAAGGCTGGGAACACTAAATCCAGGGGTATTCAACATTTAGGAAGGATAGACAGAAAGGAAAAGGAGGTGGGGTGGTGTTGCTAGTTAAAGAGGAAATTAATGCAATTGTAATGAATTATATTGGCTAGGATGATGTTGAATCGGTATGGGTGGAGCTACGGAATGGGGCAGAAAACGCCAATGGGAGATGTGTACGGACCTCCAAACAGTGGGAGTGATGTTGGGGAGGGCATCAAACACGAAATTAGGGGTGCATGCAATAAAGCTGCAGACGTTATCATGGGTGACATTAATATGCATTTAGTTTGGGCTAACCAAACCGGAAACAATATGGTGTAGAAGGATTTCCTGGGATGCATAAGGGATGGTTTTCTGGACAAATATGGCGAGGAACCAACTAGAGGGGAGGCCATCTTAGATTGTGTGTTTTGTAATCAAAGAGGATTAATTAGCAATCTCGTTGTGCGAGATCGCTTGGGGAAGAGTGACCATAATATGGTGGACTTTTACAATAGGATGGAGAATGAACCAATTAATTCAGAGAGCATGGTACAGAACTTAAAGAAGGGTAACTTTGAAGGTATGAGGCGTGAATTGGCTTGGACAGATTGGCAGATGATACTTAACGGGTTGACAGTGGATGGGCAATGGCAGATATTTTGAGACAGCATGGATGAACTCCAACAATTGTACATCCCTGTCTGGCGTAAAAGTAAAAAAGGGAAGGTGGCTGAACCGTGGCTATCAAGGGAAATCAGGGATAGAATTAAAGCCAAGGAAGTGGCACACCAATTAGCCAGAAATAGCAGCGAACCCGGGGACTGGGAGAAATTTAGAACTCAGCAGAGGAGGACAAAGGGTTTGATTAGGGCAGGGAAAATGGAGAACGAGAACAAGCTTGCAGGGAACATTAAAATGGACTGCAAACGCTTATATAGATATGTAAAGAGAAAAAGATTAGTAAAGACAAACATAGGTCCCCTGCAGTCAGAATCAGGGGAAGTCATAACGGGGAACAAAGAAATGGTAGACCAATTGAACAAGTACTTTGGTTCGGTATTCACTAAGGAGGACATAGATAACCTTCTGGAGATAAAATGGTCAGATGGTCTAGTAATAAGGAGGAACAGAGCGAAATCCTTAGTTGTCGGGAAATTATGTTGGAAAATTGATGGGATTGAAGGCCGATATAACCGCAGGAACCTGATGGTCTGCATCCTAGAGTAATTAGGGCGGTGGCCTTGGAAATAGTGGATGCATTGACAGTCATTTTCCAACATACTATAGACTCTGGATCGGTTCCGATGGAGTGGAGTGCAATCCCACTTTTTAAAAAAGAAGGGAAAGAAAAAACAGGGAATTATAGACTGGTCAGCCTGACATCGGTATTGGGTAAAATGATGGAATCAATTATTAAGGATATCATAGCAGCGGGAGCTCGTGGTCGAGGAGGCGGGAGTTCGGGAGACGAGCTGCCCACAAGAGACCTGTCAGTGAACAGCGGCAGTTCCTGGTCGAGGAGGCGGGAGTTCGGGAGACGAGCTGCCTACAAGAGGCCCGTCAGTGAGCAGTGTGAGTTTGTGTTCGAGGAGGCGGGAGTTTCGGTGGTGAGCAGCCTACCAGAGGGCCGTTAGTGAGCAGCGGGATTTCGTTCTCGAGGAAGCGGGAGTTCGGGACGGGAGCGGCCTACAAAGAGGCCCGTCAGTGAGCAGCGGGAGCTCGTGGTCGAGGAGGCGGGAGATCAGGAGGCGAGCGGCCTGCAAGAGGCCCGTCAGTGAGCAGCGGGTGTTCCTGGTCGAGGAGGCGGGAGTTCGGGAGACGAGCGGCCTAGAAGAGGCCCGTCAGTGAACAGCGGGTCTTCCTGGTTCAGTTACTGCAGGGAGGCAAAAAAAAGTAGAAAGAAATCGAAAGGTGACGTCAGAGCCAAGGTGGTAAGTTATTGGCTGGTGATTGGTAAGTCGTGTTTCTTTTTTTTTTCTTTATCACTAATTCACCTTTAGCATTGTGGTTGCCAAATTAAGTTAATCGAAGTGTTTGGGCATGGCAGGAGAGCTCGAACACGTGTTATGCTCCTCCTGTACTATGTGGGAAGTCAGGGACGCTTCCGGTGTCCCTGACGACTCCATGTTCGGGAAATGCATCCGCCTGCAACTCCTGATGGACCGCATTGCGGCAACGGAGCTGCGGGTGGATGAACTCTTGAGCATCCACGATGCTGAGAATGACGTGAATAGCATATTTAGTGAGTGGGTCTTACGACAGCCAGAAAGGGAAAGGTTGACCAACAGGAAGAACAGCGCAGGTAGTGCAGGGGTCCCCTGCGGTCATCCCCCTGCAAAACAGATACTCCGCTTTGGGATCTGTTGCGGGGGAGGACTCATCAGGGGAGTGCACCAGCAGCGCAGTTCATGGCACCATGTGTGGCTCTGCTGCACAGGAGGGCAGAAAAAGTGTGGGAATGCTTTAGTGATAGGGTATTCAATAAAAGTCGATTCGATGGACGATTATGCTGCCGCGACCGAGACGGCAGGATGGTATGTTGCCTCCCTGCTGAAAGGGTCAAGGATATCTCCGCGCAAGTGCAGGGCGTTCATAAAAGGGAGGGTGAACAGCCCGTTTGGAGGATATAGGTACCAACGATACAGGTAAAAAACGGGATGAGGTCCGACAAGACGAATTTAGGGTGCGAAATTAAAATGTAGGACCTGAAATGTAGTCATCTCAGGAGTGCTAACAGTGCCACGTGCTAGGCAGTAGGAATCGCAGGATAGCTCAGATTAATACTCGGCTTGATGACTGGTGCAGAGGGCAGGGATTCAAATTCCTCGGACATTGAACTGGTTCTGGGGGAGGAGGGACCAGTACAAACCCGACGGTTGCACCTGGACAGGATTGGAACCAATGTCCTGGGGGGAGTGTTTGTTAGTGCTGTTGGGGAGGATTTAGTTTAAATTGACAGGGGGATGGGAATCTATGCAGGGAGGGAGAGGGAAGTAGAAAGGGTGCAGAAGCAAAAGATAGAAAGAAGAAAAGTCAAACTGGAGGGCAGAAAAACCTAAGGCAAAAGGCAAAAAGAGCCACATTATAGCGAAATTCTCAAGGGGCAAAGTGGTTAGAACGAAAAGCCTGAAGGCTCTATGTCTGACAGCGAGGTGTATACGGAATTAGGTGGACGAATTGACTGCGCAGATTGCAGTTAATGGGAATGATGTAATTTGCATCAAGGAGACATGAGTCCATGGTGACCAAGGCTGGTAACTCAACATTCAAGAGTATTCAACAGTTATGAAGGATAGACAGAAAGGAAAAGAAGGCGGGGTGGCATTGCTGGCTAAAGAGGAAATTAATGCAATAGCAAGAAAGGACATTAGCTTGAATGATGTGAAATCCGAATGGATGGAGCTACGGAATAGCAAGGGGAAAAAGCACTCGTGGGAGTTGTGTACAGACCACCAAACAGTCGTGCTAAGGTTGGGGACAGCATCAGAAAATAAATTATGGATGCATGCAATAAAGGTACAGCTGTTATCATGGGTGACTTTAATCTACATATTGATTGGGCAAACCAAAATGGTAGCAAAGCGCTGGAGGAGGATTTCAAGGAGTGTATTAGTGATAGTATTCCAGACCAATAAGTCGAGGAACCAACTGGGAAGCTGGCCATTCTAGATTAGGTGATGTGTAATGAGAAAGAACGAATTATCAATTTTGTTGTGCGAGACCCTTTGGCGAATTGTAAACATAACATGCTAGAGTTCTTTAGAAAGATGGAGAGTTACACAGTTAAAACAGAAACTTGGGTTCTGAACTGAAGGAAAGACAGATTGAGGCGTGAATTGGCTAGGATAGGCAGGCAAATGATACTTAAGGAGTTGATGGTAGTTAGTCAATGACTAACATTTAAGTATCACATGGACGAACTTCATCAATTGTGCATCCCTGTCTGGAGTATATATGAAAAGGAGAAGTTAGCTCAACCGTGGCTAACAAGGGAAATTAATGATAGTGTTCAATCCAAGGAGGAGTCATATAAATTGGCAAGAAAAAGCAGCAAACCTGAGGAATGGGAGAATTTTAGAATTCAGCTGAGGAGGACAAAGATTTTAATTAAGAGAGGGAAAATAGAGTACTAGAAGAAGCTTGACGGGAACATAAAAACTTCGAGAGATATGTGAAGAGAAAAAGATTAGTGAAGACAAACGAAGGTCCCTTGCAGTCGGATTCAGGTGAATTTACAATGGGGAACAAAGAAATAGCAAAGTAATTGAACAAATACTTTAGTTGTGTATTCACAAAGGAAGACACAAATAACCTTCCAGAAGTATTGGGGACCAACGGTCTATTTAGAATGAGGAACTGAAGGATATCCATATTAGGCAGGAAATTTATGTGATTGTAGGCCGATAAATCCCCGCGGCCTGATAGTCTGCATCACAGATTACTAAAGGAAGTGGCCCTAGAAATAGTGAATGCATTGGTGATCATTTTCCAACAGTCTATCAACTTTGGATCAGTTCCTATGGACTGGAGGGTAGCTAATGTAACACCACTTTTTAAAATGGGAGGGAGACAGAAAGCGGGAAAATTTAGAACCGTTAGCCTGACATCATTAGTCGGAGAAATGTTGGAATAAATTATTTAGGATGAAATAGCAGCGCATTAGTCAGCAATGACAGGATCATCAAATTAGAATGGATTAAGGAAAGGGAATTCACGCTTGATACATCTTCTGGAATTTTTGAGGATGTAACTAGTAGAGTGGGCAAGGGAGAGCCAATGGGTGTGGTGTATTTGCACTTTCACAAGGTTTTGGCAAGGTCCCCCACAAGAGATTGGTGTGCAAAATAAAAGCACATGGTATTTGGGTAATATACTGACGTGGATATGAACTGATTGGCAGACAGGAGCTGAGATTCAGGATAAACGGGTCCTTTGTAGAATGGCAGGCAGTGTCTACTGGAGTGCCGCAGGGCTCAGTGCTGGGACCCCAGCTCTTTACAATACACATCAATGATTTAGACGAAGGAACTGAGTTTCATTTCTCCACGTTTGCAGGCACTAAACTGGGTGGCGGTGTGAGCTGTGAGGGGGATGCTAAAAGGTTGCAGGGTGACTTGGACATGTTAGGTGAGTGGTCAATTGCATGGCATATGCAGTATAGTGTGGATGAATATGAGGTTATCCATTCTAGCGGCAAAATCGCGAAGACATAATATTATCTGAACGGTGGCAGATTAGGAAAAGGCGAAGTGCAACGAGACTTGGGTGTCATGGTACATCAGTCATTGAAAGTTCACATGCAGGTGCAGCAGGCGGTGAAGAAGGCAAATGGTATGTTGGCCTTCATCGCGAAAGGAGTGATTTTTTGAACAGGGAGGTCATGCTGCAACTATACCGGGCCTTGGAGAGGCCTCACCTGGAATATTGTATTCAGCTTTTGTCTCCTAATAGAAACATAGAAACATAGAAATATAGAAAATAGGTGCAGGAGTAGGCCATTCGGCCCTTCTCGCCTGCACCGCCATTCAATGAGTTCATGGCTGAACATTCAACTTCAGTACCCCATTCCTGCTTTCTCGCCATACCCCTTGATTCCCCCTAGTAGTAAGGACCTCATCTAACTCCTTTTTGAATATACTAACTCCTTTTTGAATATCTGAGGAAGGGCGTTCTTGCTATTGAGGGAGTGCAGCGTATGTTCACCAGACTGGTTCCCGGGATGGCAGGACTGACATATGATGAGAGATTGGATCAACAGGACCTTTATACATTGGAGTTAAGAAGGATTAAAGGGGATCTCATAAAAACACACAAGATTCTGACAGGACGGGAGAAGTTAAGTGCAGATGGAATGTTCTCTATGTTGGGGAAGTTCAGAACCAGGAGACACGGCCTTAGGATAAGCGGTAGTCCATTTAGGACTGAGATGAGGAGAAACTTCTTCACTCAGAGGGTTGTTAACCTGTGGAATTTCCTGCAGCGGAGAGATGTTGTTGCTGGTTTATTGGATATATTCAAGAGGGAGTTATATGTCCTTATGGCTAAGGGGCTCAAATGATATGGAGAGAAAGCAGGAAAGGGGTTCTGAGGGACTGATCAGCAATGATCTTATTCAATGGCGATGCAGGTGCGAAGGGCCTGCACCTATTTTCTATGTTTCATTGTTTCTATGGAGACATCCCCAGGCCCGGCTGTAATGTATCCGGCTGTTAAATGAACCAGAAGGGACTTCGCAGAGAATTTGACAATTATTTTCCAATCCTCTCTGGCTACAGGGTACAGGTGTGATTTCGGAGGACTGGAGGCCCTGCAATAAGAATTTAAGAACATAAGAACTTGAGAAACAAAACCAGGATTGGCCAAAAGCCCCTTGAGCCTGCTCTGTGATTTAATACGATCATGGTTGAAATGATCATGGATTCAGCTCTAATTCCCTGCCCGCACACGATAACCCCTTGTTCCCTTATCTTTCAAGAAAGCCTGAGCGTTTGGCGAGTCGGGAGTTCGGCGAATCGTGAGTTCGGTGAGTCAGGAGTTGCTCTGAGTACGGGAGTCCCTGTTAGTTCGTGATGCCCAGAGTTCTGAGTTTTCGGGTGGTTAGCAGTCCGAGGTGCAGGACGCCTGGTGGTCAGCGAGGAGTTCACTTCTATATAATTACAAAATTCACCCAGTCCACAGTTTTATGCTTTTTTCTGGCCAATGTTTTGCCTCTTCCTTGGATTCAACACTATCCTTAATTTCGCTTGTTAGCCACCGCTGAGCGACGTTCTGCATTTTACTTTTTACTCCAGACAGGGATGTACAATTGTTGAAGTTGATCCATGTGATCTCCAAATATTTTCCATTGCCTATCCACCGTCAAGCCTTTAAGTATAATTCTGGAGTAAAAAATAAAATGCAGAACGTCGCTCAGCGGTGGCTAACAAGCGAAATTAAGGATAGTGTTGAATCCAAGGAAGAGGCAAAACATTGGCCAGAAAAAAGCATAAAACTGTGGACTGGGTGAATTTTGTAATTATATAGAAGAGAACAAAGGGTTTAAATAGGAGTGGGAAAATGGAGTAGGAGAGGATGTTTGCAGGGAACATAAAAACTGACTGCAAAATAGATATGTGAAGAGAAAAAGATTAGTGAAGACAAACATAGGTTCCTTGCAGTGAGATTCAGGTGAATTTCTAATGGGGAACAAAGGAATGTCGGACCAGTTGAACAAATATTTTGATTCTGTCTTCACGAATGAATATACAAATAAACTTATGATAATACTAGTGGACCGAGGGTCGAGTGAGAAGGAGGAACTGAAGGAAATCCTTATTAGTCAGGAAATTGTGTAATGGAAATTGATGGGATTGAAGGAGGTTAAATCCATGCGGCCTGATAGCCTGCATCCCAGAGTACTTAAGGATGTGGCCCTTGAAATAGTGGATGTATTGGTGATCACTTTCCAACAGTCTATCGATTTGGGATTAGTTTCTATGGACTGGATAGTAGCTAATGTAACACCACTTGTTTAAGAAAGGGGGGAAAGAGAAAACGTGTAATTATGGACTCGTTAACTTGACATCGGTCGAGGGGATAATGTTGGAATCAATTATTAAAGATGAACGAGCAGCGTATTTGGAAAGCAGTGAGTGGATCGGTCGAAGTCAGCATGCATTTATGAAAGGGAAATCATGCTTGACAAATCTTCTAGAATGTTTTGAGGTTATAATTTATAGAGTGGACGAGGGAGAATCCGTAGATGTGGTGTATTTGGATTTTCAACAGTATATTGACAAGGTTCCGAACAAGAGATCGGTGTGCAAAATTATAGCACATGGTATTGGGGATAATGTACTGACGTGGATAGAGAACTGGTTGGCAGAAAGGAAGCAAGTGTCTGGATAAAGTGATCATTTTCAGAATGGCAGGCAGTGATTAAAGGGGTGCAGCAGGGCTCATTGCTGGGACTCCAGCTATTTACAATATAAATTAATGATTTACATGAAGGAATTGAGTGTAATATCGCCAAATTTGCGAATGACGTTTAGCTGGATGGCGGTGAGAGATGTGAGGAGGAAGCTGAGATTCTGCAGGATGAGCTGGTCAAACGCATGACAGATACAGTATAATGTGGCTAAGTGTGAGTTTATCCACTTTGGTGGCAAAAACACGAAGCAGAATATTAGCTGAATGGCGGCAGATCATGAAAAGGGGAGTTGCAACGAAACCTGGTGTCATGGTACATCAGTCATTTATGTTGGCACGCAGGTTCAGCAGGCGATAAAGAAGGCAAATGGTATGTTGGACTTCACAACTAGGGGATTTGAGTACAGTAACAGGGAAGTCTTACGGCCGTTGTACAGGGCCTTGGTGAGGCCTTACCTGGAATATTGTGTTCAGTTATAGTCTCCTTGCTATTGAGGGAGTGCAGCCAAGGTTCAACAGAATGATTCCCGGGATTGCAGGACTGACATATGAGGCTAGACGGGATCGACTGGGCCTGCATTCACTGAATTTTGGAAGGATGAGAGGATAACTCGTCGAAATATATACCATTCTGACGGGACTGGACAGGTTTCATGCAGGAGGAATGTTGCCAATGTTGGGGAATTCCAGAACCAGCGCACAAATCTCAGAATAAAGGCAAGCCACTTAGGACTGCGATGAGGAGAAGCTTCTTCACTCAGCGAGTTGTTAACATGTGGCATTCCCTACCACAGAGATTAGTTGATGCCAGTTTATTGGACATATTCAAGAGAGAGTTACATATAGCCCTTACGTGTAAAGTGATCAAGGGGTATGGAGAGAAAGCAGGACAGAGGCACTGAGGTGATCGATCAGCCATGATCTTATTGAATGGTGGTGCATGTTCGAACGGGTGAATGGTCTACTCCTGCACCTATTCTCTATGTTTCTATATGCAGTACGGGTCAGATACAGACTAGAGCTCCCGCTACCCTGTCGCATCAAACTCTTCGAGTGCAGTTACAGCGCTGGTTGGATAGTGAGTTACGCTCCCTCTCCGATGTTGCATTAAACAGTCCAGTGGAAGGTAAAGCACGGGTTACATTCAGAGCAAAGATCTTTCGACACTCTCCCATCAAACACTCACAGAACAGGTACAGCACGGATTTCCTATACATAAAGTTTCCTCTCCACTGACCCATCAAACTCTCCCAGGGCGTAAGGCTCATTCTAAATTGTGCCATCACACATTTCAATACACAAACAGCATTGATGGATACAGAGTAAAATTGAAGCTACACTGTTCAATCAAACATTAACAGTGCAGTAGAGACTAAAGCTGCATCTACACTGTTCCCATCAACATTCCATGGATAGCTTCAGCATGACTATGATAGTGAGTAAAGCTCCCTCTCCGAAGTCGCAACAAACAATTCAATGGAGCATAGATCCCTGGACACTGTCCCATCAAACGTTCCGTGGATAGCTTCAGCACGGATAAAATAGAAAATATAGCTCCCTCTACACTGTCCAATCAAAGACGACCAGTGCAGGTTCAGCTTGGGTTATATACAGAGCAAAGCTCTCTCTACATTGTCACATCAAACACTCGCTGGATAATTTCAGGAAGGATTATAGACTGATTAAAAATCCCTCCACACTGTCACATGAAATATTCCAGGGGCAGGTACAGGATGGTTCAGATATCGATTAAAGCTTCTTCTATAATGTCCCATCAAACATTCCGAGGGCAGTTACAGCAAGTAGTAAGACAGAGGAAATCTCATAAGAACATAAGCAAATAAGATATAGAATTAGGAGTCTGCCATTTAGCACCTCGATCGTTCTGCGCCATTCAAGTAGTTCAAAAAAGATCATGGCTGATCTGACCATGGACTCAGCTCCACTTCCCTACCCGCTCCCCATAACCCTTTATTCCCTTATCGCTCAAAGATCGGTCTATCTATGACCTTGAATATATTCAATGACCGAGCCTCCACAGCTCTCTGCGGAAGAGAATTCCATCGATCTACAACCCTCTGAGAGAAGAAGTTCCTCCTGATCTCAGTTTTAATGGGTGGTCCCTTATTTTGAGACTATGTCCCCTTATTCTGATACTATGTCCCCCTTGAGTGGAAATATCACCTGTGCTTCCACCTTGTCGAGTCACGTCATTAGCTTTTCTGTTTCGATAAGATCATCTCTCAATCTTCTGAACTCCAATATATATATGCTCCACTTACTCAATCTCTCATCATAATTCAAAACACTCATCTCCGGAGTCAACCTTGTGAACATTGTTTGAAAAGCCTCCAATGCAAGTATATGATTCCTTAAATACGGAGAGCAAAACTGCGCGCTGTAAACAAGGGGTGGCCTTACCAATACCCTGTACAGTTGCAGCAGGAATTGGCTTATTTTATACTCTACAGCCCTTGCACTAAAGGCCAACGTTCCATGTGCCTTCCTGATTAACTACTGTACCTGCACCCTAATTATTGTGTTTCATGTACAAGGACACCAATTCCCCTGCACAGCAGCACTTTGCTTTTTTTCTGCATTTAAATTAGAATTTGCTTTTCTTTTTTTTCTGCCAAGGACGATAACGTTATATTTTCCCACACTATACTCAATCTGCCACATTTCTACCTTCTCACAAATCTCTCTTTACCCTTTTGCATATTTGTTGTTTCCACCTCACAATTTGCTTTCCTACCCATGTTTGTATCATCAGAAAACTAGGCTACGTTGCCCAAGGTCTCTTCACCCAATCATTAATATTGATAGAAAATAGCTGATGACCCAGCACTGATCCCTGCGGCACCCCACCAGTCACTTTGTGCCAACCAAGAATGATCTATTTATCCCGACTTTCTCTTTTCTCTTTGTTAGCCAATTATCTATGCATGCTAATATCTTACATAGATCCCCGTGAAGCTTTATCTTGTGAAGTAACTTTTTTGTGACAGCTTATCGAATGCCTTCTGGAAATCCCATTGCACCACATCCACTGGTTCCCTGTTACCCACGCTGCTCCTATCTCCCTCCAAACCTTCCAATCATGAATTCCCATGCCATTTGCAGCACGGGTTAGATACAGAGAAAAACTACTTCTGCACTCTGAATATTGCCAATTGATATGAACAGCCTAATTTAGTTGGCAATAAAGTGGCAGCTGGAGTGAATTGTGGGGAAATGTGAGTTAATTCACTTTGGGAGAAATAATAGAAATCAGAATAGTTTTTAAATGTTGTTGTTCAGCGAGATGTGGTTGTCCTTGGGCAAGAAACACAGAAGGCGAGCATGCAGGTAAAGCAAGCAATAAGGACGTAAAACGGCATATTGTCCTTTATTTCAAGCGATTTGAATTCCAAGAGTAAAGTAGCATTTCTAGAATCGTAAACGGTCCCGGAGAGACCACACATGGTGTACTCTGCACAATTTTGCTCAACTTATCTAAGGAAGGATATACGTCCCTTGGAGGCGGCACACCGGAGGTTTATTAGATTGATTCCAGGGATGAGAGGGCTGCCTTATGAAGAGAGACGATTAACGTTGGACTGTATTCTCCAGAGTTTAGAAGAATGAGAGGTGGTCTCAGTTAAGCATAGAAATTTCTGACTCGGATTTACAGGGTAGATGCTGAATGGTTGTTTCCCCTGGTTGTAATGACGATATCGAGGAGTCACAGACTCAGGATTAGTGGTCGGCCATTTAAGGCAAGCATGAGGAGCAATTTCTTCATTCAGAAGGTTGTGAATCTTTGGAATTCTCTGCCCCGGAGTGCTGTGGATGCTGAATCTCTGAATATATTCAAGGCCGAGATTGTTAGGTTTTTGGAGTCGAGTCGAATCGACGAATAAGGATATCGGGCGCTAAAGTGAAGTTGAGGTCGATGATCAACCATGATCTTATTGAATGGTGAACCAGGCTTGATGGACCATACGGCCTACTGCTGCTCCTAATCTTTATGTTCTTATGTTTCTTTATGTACACTGCTCCATCAAACACATCCAGGCCAGGTGCAGCATTGGTTAGATATAAATTAAAGTTCCTTTTGCACATTCGCTCCATCTCTCCCTCTCAATCTCTCTGTCTCGTTGCCTCTCCCTCTCCCTCCCATTGGCTCTCTCCCTCTCCGACCATCTCTCTTTTACTCTCTTGCACTCTGTCTCGCTCTCATCTCTCTCTCTCGCTCCATCTCCTTCCCATCTTCTCTCTCTCTCTGCTTTGCCCCATCTCTTCTCGGTCTCTGTCTCTCTCTCGCTGTGTCTCTTATTTAACCAAAGTTCTCGCAATTCGGGGACCATCCCTTTGGATTGGTACCTTGCGCAAGTCAATCTGCTATTTAAAACTGGTCAGAGATGGCAACCAGGGAATTATATAATACTAAAATGCCATCTGTTGTCGGGCAAGTGCTCGAATCTACAATTAAGGGTAGGGTTTCTGAACAACTAGAATATTTTCAGTTGGTCAGAGAGTGCCAGCATTGATTTGTGAAAGATAGTCTTGCTTGACAAAGGTGGCGAGATCTCGGCGAAATGCGAGGTGGGAGGAATACCCGAGAGCAGAGGGGGCATGGGCGGGAGCAGCAGCAGAGATGGAATAAACAGCGCGGCATGCTCGAGTGCGGAGGCTGCGAGATGGGGAACAAAAACAGATTTTCGAGAATCTAATCATATGCAGAAGTTGAAAGTTTGATGTCAGACTGAAATACCCAAACTGCGGTCGGCAGATGGGATGAAATTGATTGGTCCGTAGCTGGTGAATTTTGTTCAAATTTTATATCACTTCTTTTAAGTCAAATCTTACTCTTTTAAATAGGATAGCTCACTCCAGTGGAAGGTATTGGGCGCATCCCGCGTCTGGGGCAAACAAATATGCAGCAATTGTCGTCAGCTGGAGGACCACGAGATCTGGTCTTCGGTGACTGTGTAGCCGCTGGCGTCGCTGCCGTGCATTTTTGAGGCTGAGCGCTACGTGGATAGCATGTTTATAGAGGTGATTACCCCGCAGCTTAAAAGTATTCAGCCAGAGAGGGAATGGGTGACCGCCAGAGAGACAAAGAGGACCAAGCAGATATTGTAAAAGTCCCATGAATGAATGGCCCCCTCCAACCAGTATTCTGTTCTGAGTACTGGTGAGGGCGATAGGGACGCTTCGGAATGCAGCCAGAGCCATGTGCACGACACTATGGCTGGCTCAGCTGTATAGCGGGGGGAGGAAGAAGAATGGAAGAGCAATAATGGCAGTGGATTCTATAGTCATGGGAGCAAACAGGCGTTTTTGCGATTGTCGACGTGATTGCAGGAGGCATGTTGCCTCCCAGGTTTCCCGCGTAAGGAAGCTTGCGAGCAGTTGCAGGACATTCCGAGGGGGGAGGGTGAACAATCAGAGCTCCTCGTCCACATAAGTACCAACGTCATCAATACAAAGAGGGATGAGGTCCTGCAAGTAGATTTTAGGAAGCTAATACAGAGTTTAAAGAGCAGGCGCTCCAAGGTAATCATCTCTCGATTACTTCCGGCTCCATGCTCGAATGAGTACAAAAATGGGAGGACACAGCAGATTAATGCGTGACAGGAGGGATGGTGCAAGGGGCTGGGCTTTCGTTTCCTGAGGCTTTGAGATCTTTTCTGGGGAAGGTGGGATCTGTAAAGTCGGACGGGCTGCACCTCAACAGAGCTGGGATCAGTGCCCTCACAGGAAGGTTTGCTAGTACTGTTGGTGAGGGATTGAATTAATGTGGAAGGATGATGGGCACCAGGATGTAACATTAGAACGTGGGGGGTCGTGCTCAAAGTATGAGGAGAGGCTGAGTGCACTAAAATAGTATGGTATTAGTTTCGGTAAATCTAAGAGGGAATACATGGATATTCCAAAATGCGGTTACAGGGTGTGGATGTGAATGCACGAAGTGTAGGCAACAAGGCAAATGAGCTGCAGGCACAAATGACGTATGGGAATGTGATATAGTGACAATAACTGAGACCTGGCACAATGGACAGGAGTGGCTAGTAAATATTCCTGGCTATATTACAGGAAAAATAGGGAAGGAAAGAAAGGTTGTTATGTTGCATTATTGAATAAGGAGAATGTTATAGTGTTGGAGATGGAGGATATCCTGGATGGGTCAAACACAGAATTTATATGGCTAGAGTTGAGAAATAATAGAGTTGACAGTAAACTACAAGGTGTATTATATAGCCTTTCAAATTTTGGGAAAGATATGGAGGAGCAATTTAACAGATCCATACAGAGAGGAGCAAGAACTCCAGGGAAGTAGAAACGGTGCACTTCAACGATACTAATATAGACTCGGATTGTAATAGTGTAAAAGGCAGAGAGAGGCAAACTTTCTAAAGTGTGTTCAGGAGAAGTTTTCTGATCAGTACATGGATTTCCAAAAGATTTTTTGACAACTTGTCAAATAATAGGCTTGCCAGCTAGTTTGAATCCCATGGAATGAAAGGGACACTGACATCTTGGATATTAAATTACCTAAGTGTCAGGAAACAGATCGTCGTGGTAAACGGTTGTTTTTCGGATTGGACGAAGGTTAATAGTGGTGTTCGCCAGGGGCCGGTTCTAGGACCACTGCTTTTCTTGATGTATATTATTGATTGGATATGGATGCAGAGGGCAGTTGGGAAATGGTTTAAAAATGTTCACGCGATTTTGGGCTTCATAAATAAAGTTGTATGATACAAAATGTGGTAACTATGATGAAGCTGCAGAACACACAGAGTACTGTGTCCAATTCGGGACATCGCATTTTGGATAGGATGTGAAGATAGTAGAGAGGGTTCAGTGAAACTTTTGCGAGAATGTTTCCAGGAATTAAGGACTTCAGTTACATAGATATTTTGGAGAAGCAGGGGTTGGAGCAGAGAACATTGAGAGCAGATTTGATAGCGATCTGCAAATTCACGAGCTATCCAGATCGAGTAGATAGAGAGAATTGGCGGAATGGTCGAGAAGCAATGAACACAGATTTAAGGTTATTGGCAAATGAACCAAAGTTATATACGGCCAGTGGAATGCACAGTCTGAAAGGGTGGTGGAGGCAGACTCAAAAGGGAGTCGAATAATCATAGAAACACAGAAATTTACAACACGGAAGGAGACCGTTTTGGAATGTCGTGTCCGCGCCACCGCTAAAAAGCTATCGAGCCTAATTCCACATTGCAGCTCTTGCTCCGTCGGCCTGTAACTTAGAGTAATATAAGAGCACATCCAATTACATGATTTTAATGTGGTGTGTGTTTCTGCCTCTATCACCCTGTCAGGCAGTTAGTTCCAGACACCCACCTCCCTCTGGGTGAAGGCATTTCCTCTCATACCCCCTCTAAACCTCCCCCCAGTTATATAAATCGATGCCCCTTGGTTGTTGACACTTCATTCTGAATGTGCATTGACGCAAGTGTCATTCGCATATTGTAGTTCGACGACATTGTTTGGGACTGTCTGTTTTCTGGCCGTGAGATGTCGCAGGTTGAACAGGTTCCTACTGGTCCTGTAGTCAATTGCCACTCATGTGGTGAGCTCGTTGAGTGTGAGGTAGAGCATTGCAGCGAGCAAGATCGAGAAGAGTGTTGGCGCGATGACGCAGCAATGCTTGACCCCGGTCCGGACGTGGGTTGGGTCTGTGATGGGTCAGTTGGTCAGAATCCCGGCTTCCATGCCTTCGTGGAGCAGGCAGAAGATGGTGACAAACTTTTGCGGAAACCATTTGATACGCCTCAATAACGTCTCTCCTCAGCCTCCTCTGTTCTAATGAATTCAAACGCAACCAATCCAAACTTCCCTAATGGCCAAACTTGTCCAATCCAAGCATCGCTCTTGTAAATCTTCTTCTGTACCCTCTCTAGTGCAATCACATCTTTCCTTTAATATGGAGACCAGAACTTGAGGCAATACTCTAGTTGTGGCCGAAATAGTGTTTTATACAGCTCAAACATAACCTCGCTGCTCTTGTCTTCTATGCCTTGGCTAACAAACGTCAGTATAACAAATGCATTTTTACCGTCGCATCTCATGGCATATGACTTTCAGGGGCCTGTGAACAAGCACTACAAGATCCCTTTGTTCCACTACACTTTTCAGTACTTTAACATTTAACGCGTATTCACTTGTCTTGTTAGCCCTCCTCAAATGCATTACCTCACAATTCTCCGCATTGAATTCAATTGACATTTGTTCTGCCCACCTGACCAATTCGTTGCTATCTTCCTGCAGTCCACAGCTTTCTTCTTTATTATCAAGCGCACAGCTGATTATATTATAATGTGCAAACTTCTTATTAATACCCCCTACATTCAACTCTAAATCTTTTAACACAAAAAGTAAGCGACGTAGTACTGAGCATGGCGGAACCACGCTGGAAATAGCCTTTCAGTCAAAAAATACGCAACAACCTTTACCGTTTGCTTCGTGGCACTGAGCATTTTTTGGATCCTACTTGCCACTTTGCCCTGATGGGCTTTTACTTTCGTGAACAATCTGCTATGTGACATCTTATCAGCAGCCTTGCACGACTCCATGTACACTACAGCAAACGCTCTGCGTCATCGAGAGTTCTTGTTACATCCTCAAAAAATTCTAAAATATCAGTCAGACTCGACCTACCCTTAACAAATCCATGTTGACTGTCGTTGATTCACCAGGACCTTTCTAAAAGAAAGAAAGACAATGCAGGGCTACAGAGAAAGGGCGAGTTGGTGTGGGACAGGATTGAGTCGGCAAGGGCTCGATGGGCCGAATGGGCCTCGTCCATGCTGTAACAATTTTATAACTCTGGTTCTATGATTTTCGAAAGTGTTATAATGATTCATTGATGGACAGGATGAATAGATGTGGCTATAACGGATTGCAAAGGGCAATGAAGGCGTTATTGGAGATGCTGCCAGTATTCTTGCGGACAGGAGTTGCACTGACTCAGGAAGCATGTAACGGCCGTCCATGTTTGTGCAGGACAGAGGCGCCTTTCCAGAGGTGCCTGAGAGAAAGTCGTACCCCGCACAAGGAGCCCAGTGTAGAGAGTGTGTGAGTGTGTGAGCGTGTGATCCTTCACCCGGATCACTGGCCCATCACCGGGAGCCGAGGGGAGACAAGGAGTGAGTGTCAGTGTTAATATTCGCCCAGATCACTGAACCCTCACGCGGAGTGCATTGTAGACAGTGTGTGAGTGAGCATATAAATGTTGGCCCCGATCGCTGTTAATATTCAGCCAAATCACTGGCTGCACGCAGTGAGAACCACTCACTCACAATATCAGGACACGGGGAGTCGGAAGTTGCAAAGTCTCCGCTGATTCTCATCGTTTAATGAATTTTACAATCAAAGTAAAGGGATATTTCCCCACATTCTTTAACTGCTCTCTTAAATTAGTCTGTGTTAAGGAATAAATGACCGTGTTTGCGCAGCAGCTCAGCAGCTGCAGCATGCATCCCAATTCCCTCACATAAACAGGTAGACGTATCAGCAAAGGATCGAACCAGCGCAATGAGCCCCACAGAGAATATACCATATCTACCAGCCTTAACAGGTAGAAATTCCCCGAGATAAGAAGCAGTAAAATGATGGATTTCCTGCGGCTCTCCATTTCTGGTTCTGTGGGACTCTCCACATTACTAGGATCCCGGAATCTGCTGCGGGCTCTGCTGGACACTAAAATGTGTCTGACGGTGAGAGCATTGAGCAGAACTATGACAACAAATGGGAAACACCGGGGGAGGATGTAATGCAGAAACTCGATTGTTCCCCAGACCGTTGATCTCATTAACCTAGTTTTTATATTACAAAACCAGGGGTTATTAAAAAGCTGATAGTTATCTAACAGCATAATATACCAGAACATGTTTATAAAGCAGCTCATCACAGTCACTGTTCCCAGAACCTCAGCCGCCGTTTTCCCGGTGCAATATTTAGTCTTCAGCTTCTGGCAACAAATCGCCACAAATCGGTCAAAGGTGAAATTGACAGTAAACCAGACCGAACAGTTTGTGGCTGCATAAACCAGGGCAGCGTGTATATTACACACGGGAAGGGAGAACAGGAAATAGAAATGTAGCCGATATACAATCTGAATGTGCCTCAATATCAGGTCGAGGATAATGACCAGTAGATCCGCCGCTGCCATGGCCACCAGGTAGCGAGTGACACATTTAGAGAGACCGCACTTTCCCTGAGACAGGATCACAATCGTTACTACGTTCACTGTGAGAAAGGGAAATAAACGGAGAAAGTATACATCAGGCTGCGAGCAAGAGCAACAGTTCAATTGAAGTTGGGATGAAAAGTGCAAATCATTATGGAAATGTACATTTTTTGGCAAGGAGCGAGGGAGTTTGGGCCTCAATACCCCCAGGGCAGGGAGGCAGCGAGGGAATCTTTGCCTCAGTACACCCAGTGCAGGGAGTGAGCGAGTGTGGGCCTCAGTTCCACAAGGATAGGAAGGGAGGGAGTGGGAATGGGCCTCATGACCCCCAGCGCTGGGAGGGAGGGAGTGTGGGCCTCTGTACCACCAGGGCAGGGAAGGAGGGAGTGTGGGCCTCAGTATCCCCAGGTGAGGGAGAGAGCGAGTGTGTGCCTCAGTACATCCAGGGCAGGGAGGGTGGGAGTGTGGGCCTCAGGTCCATTAGGGCAGGAAACTAGGGAGTTTGTGCCTCAGTACCCCCGGGCGGGGAAGGAATGAGGAAGTGTGGGCCTCAATACGGCCAGGGAGGGAGAGAGGACGTGAGGGCCTCAATATCCCCCAGATAGGGAGGGAGTGAGTGCGGGCGTCAGGATCCTCAGGGCAGGGTGGGTGGGTGTAAGGGCTTCAGTACACCCAGGGAGGGAGTGAGTGAGTGTGGGCCTCATTACGCCCAGTGCAGAGAGGGATGGAGTCTGGCACTCAGTACCCCAAGGACAGGGAGGCAGGGAGGGAGTGTGAGTCCCAATTCCCCAGGGCAGGGAGGGAGGAACTGTGGGCCTCAGTACCATCAGGGCAGGGAAGGTGCATTGTGGGCCTCAGTACCACCAGGGCAGGGAATGTTGCATTGTGGGTTTCAGCACCACCAGGGCAGGGAGGAAGGGAGTGAGTGTGAACTCAGTATCCCCATGGCAAGGTGGTTGAAGTGTGGGGCTCAGTACCACGAAGGCATGCAGGGAGGGAGGGAGAGTGGGGCTCAGTACCATCAGGGCAGGAATAGAAGGAATGAGTGTGAGCCTCATTACTCCGAGGGCAGGAAGGCAGGGAGGCGCGTGTGAGCCGCATTACCCCGAGGGCAGTGAGTGAGATAGTGTGGGCCTCAGTACCCCCAGTTAAGGGTGGGAGGGAGTGTGGGCCTCAATATCTCCAGGCAGGGAGGGAGGGAGTGCCAATGCAGGGAGGGATGCAGTGTGGGCATCAGTAACACCAGGTCAGAGTTTGAGGGAGTGTGGGCCTCAGTATCAACAGCGAGCGAGGGAGGGAGTTAGAGTTGGCCTCAGGATCCCGAGGGCGTGAGGGAGCGAGTGTGGGCCTCAGTACTCCCAGGGCAGGGAGGGAGGGTGTGTGGGCCTCAGGTCGCCCAGGGCAGGAAAGGATGGAGTGTGGGCCCCAGTACCCCAGGTTCGGCAAGGGGTGAGCAAGTGTGGGCCTCGGTACCCCCAAGGTGGGAGAGAGGGAGTGTGGACCTCAATAGCCCCCAGATAGGGAGGGAGTGTGGGCCTTAGTACCCCCACGGCAGGGAGAGGCAGTGGGACTCAGTAACCCTAGGGCAGGTAGGGAGGAAGTGTGGGCCACAGGACCCCCAGGACAGGGAAGGAGGGAGTGTGGACCTTATTACCCCGAGGGCAGGGAGGGAGCGAGTGCGGGTCTCAGTACCCGCAAGGCAGGGAGGGGGTTTGAGCCTCAGTACCTACAAGGCAGAGATGGAGGGAGTTTGGGCCTCAGTACCTCCAGGGCAGGGATCGAGTGACGGCCTCAGTACATCCAGGGAGTGAGGACGGTGGTGTGGGCCTCAATACCCCCAGCGCAGTGAGTGAGGGAGGGAGTTTGGGCCTCAGTACCATAAGGCCAAGGAGGGAATGAGTTTGCGCCTCAGTACCTCCAAGGAGGGATGGAGAGAGTGCAGGCCTCAGTACCCCCAGGGCATGGAGGAACGGAGTGTGGACCTCAGTACCCCCAGGGCAGACAGGGACGGAGTGTGGGCCTCAGTACACTCAGGGCAGGGAGGAAGGGAATGTGGGCCTCAGTACTCCCAGGGAGGTAGAGAGGGAGTGTGGGCCTCAGTGCTCCCAGGGAGGGAGCGAGCGAATGTGGAGCTCTGCACTCCCAGCTCAGGGAGGCAGGGAGATTGGACCTCAGTACCTCCAGCGGGAGGGAGGGAGTAGGGGCCTCACTATCCCCAGGGCAGGGAGTTAGGGAGGGTGTGTGGGCCTCAGTATCCCCAGTGAAGGGAGGCAGTGTGGGCCTGTGTACCCCCAGGGCAGAGAGGGCCGGAGAGTGGGCCTCAGTTTGCCCAGATATTGAGGGAGTGTGGGCCTCCATATCCCCAGGGCAGGGAGGGAGTTTGGGCCTCAGTACCCCGATGACAGGGAAGGAGGAAGTGAGATTGGGCCTCAGGACACCCAGGGCAGGGATTGAGCGTGAGTGGGCCTCAGTACCTCCAAGGAGCGAGTTATTGTGGGCCTCTACCTCCAGGGCAGGGAGGGAGGGTGTCTGGGCCACCATACACCCAGCGTTGGGAGGGAGGGAGGGTGAGTGGTCTCAGTACCCCAGGGCAGCGAGAGAGGGGGTGTGTGCCTCAGGACAACCAGGTCAGAGTGTGAGGGATTGTGGGCCTCAGTACTCCCAGAGCAGGGAGTGAGAGTAAGTGGGCCTCAATACCTCCAAGGAGCGAGGGATTGTGGTCCTTTACTCCCAGGGCAGGGAGGGAGGGAGTCTGGGGCTCCGTACACCCAGGGTTGGGAGGGAGGGAGAGAGTATGGTTCTCAGTACCCCAGGACAGCGAGAGAGGGAGTATTGGCCTCAGGACACTCAGGGCAGTGAAGGAGGGAATTTGGACCTCAGGACTTGCAGGGCAGGGAGGGAGGGAAGGGGTGTTGGCCACAGTACACCCAGAGCAGGTAGGGAGTGTGTGTAGACCTCAGTTCCTGCAAAGAGGGAGGGAGGGTGTGTGGCCTCAGTACACCCAGTGCAAGGAGGGGTCGAGAGTGGGCCTCAGTACCCCCAGACAGGGAGGGAATGTGGGCCTTAGTACCCCCAGGGCAGAGACTGATGGGGTTTGGCCCTCAGTACCCCCATGGCAGGGAAGAAGGTGTGTGGGCCTCAGTACCCGCATGAATGGGATGGAGGGAGTCAGAGAGTGTGGGCCTCATTATCCAAGGGCAGGGAGGGATCGAGTGTGGGCCTCAGTACTACCACGACAGGGAGGGAGGGAGTGTGGGCCTCAGTACTCCCTGGGCAGGGACGGAGGGAGTGTTTGCGGGCCTCAGTACCCCAGGGTAGCGAGGGTGGGAGAATGGGCCTCAGTACCCGCAGGGTAAGGAGGGAGGGAGTACGGACCTCAGAACCCCCAGGGAAGCGAAGAATGGAGTGTTTGCCTCAGTACCCCTAGGGCAGTGAGGATGGGAGTATGTGCCTCAGTACACCCAGGGCAGGGAGGGAGGGAGGGAGGGAGTGTGGGCCTCAGTACCCGCAGGATAAAGAGGGAGGGAGTGTGGGCCTCAGTACCCCCTGTGCAGGTAGGGAGGGAGTATGGGCATCAGTACCCCAAGATAGGAATGGAGTTTGGGCCTCAGGACCCTGAAAATAGTGAGGGACTAAGAGCATTTGATCCTTAGTACCCCCAGGCCAGGGATGGAGTGAGTGTGGGCTTCAGTACCTCCTGGGAGGGAGTGAGGGCCTCAGTAGCTTCAGGGAGGGAGGGACGGAGTGTGGTCCTCTGTACCCACAGGGAAGGGAGGGAGGGAGGTCCTCAGTAACTCCAGAGAGGGAGTGAGGGCACTTAAACCTCCAGAGAAGGAGGGAGGGAGTGAGTGTGGGCCGCAGTACCCCCAGGGTAGGGAGGGAGTTTAGGCCTCAGTATACCCACGGTAGGGAGGGAGGGCGTGTGCACCTCAGTACCCCTATAGTAGGGAGTGAGGAAGTACGGGCCTCAGTACCCCCAGGGAGGGAGAGAAGGAATGTGATCCTCAGTCCCCACAGGGAAGAGAGGGATGGAGTGTGGACCTCAGTCCATGCAGATCGGGAGGGAGTGTGGGCCTCAGTAGCCCAAGGGCAGGGAGGGAGGCAGGGAGGGAGTATGGCCCTCAGTACCTCCAGTGCAGGGAGGGAGGGAGGGAGGGAGTGTGGGCCTCATTACCCCCAGGGAACGGAGGGAACGAGTGTGGGCCACAGTACCCCCACGGCAGTGAGGGAGGGAGTGTGGGCCTCAGTACTCCGTGGCAGGAAATGAGGGAGTGAGGCGGGCCTCAGTACACCAGGGTTGCGAGGGAGGAGAGTGGGCCTCAGTACCCGCAGGTTAAGGAGGGAGGGAGTATGTGCCTCAGAACCCGCTGGGCAGCGAACGATGGAGTGTGTGCCTCAGTACCCCCAAGGCAGGTAGGGAGGGAGTGTGTGCCTCTGTAACCCCAGGGCAGGGAGGGAATGAGTTTGGGCCTCAGTACCCGCAGGGTAAGGAGGGAGGGAGTGCGAGTCTCAGCACCCCCTTTGCAGATAGGGAGGGAGTGTGGGCCTCAGTACCCCCAGATAGGGAGGGAGTTAGGGCCTCATGACCCCGAAGACATTGAGGGAAGGAGTGAGTGTGGGCTTCAGTAGCTCCAGGAGAGGGAGAGAATGAGTAAGTGGGGGCCACAGCACCCCGGCAGGGAGGGGGAATTGTGGGCCTCAGTACCCACAGGGCAGGGAGGGAGTTTGTGCCTCTGTGCCCACAGGGCACGGAGGGAGTCAGTTTTAGCCTCAGGACCCGCAGGGCAGGGATGGAGGTAGTGTGGGCCTCAGTACACCAAGGGTGGGGAGGGAGGGAGCTTGCGCCTCAGTACCACAAGGCCAGGGAGGGACGGTGTGTGGGCCTCAGTATCACAAGGCCAGGAAGGGAAGGAGTTTGTGCCTCACGACCCCAGAGCAGGGAGGAAGTGTGGACATAAGTATCCGCAGGTTGCGGAGGGAGGGAGCTTGGTCCTCAGTATCTCCAGGGCAGAGAATGAGGGAGTGTGGGCCTCAGTATCCCAAGGATAGGGAGTGAGGGAGGGAGTATGGACCTCTGTACTCCAGGGCAGGGAGGGAGTTTGGGCCTCAGTATCCCCAGGAAGGGAGATGTGTGTGTGGACCTCAGTCCCCCCAAGGAGCGAGAGAGGGATTTTGGGCCTCAGTACATCCAGTGCAGGGAGGGAGGTTGTGTGGGGCTCAGTACTGCCAGGGCAGGGAGGGAACGAGGGAGTGTTTGCCTCAGTAGCCCCAGGGAAGAGAGTGAGCGAGTGTGGGCCTCAGTACTCCGAGGGTAGGAAGGGAGGGAATGAGATTGGGCCTTCGGTCACCCAGCACAGGGAGGGAGGGAGTGTGGACCTCTGTACCGCAGGGCAGGGAGGGAGTTTGGGCCTCAGTATCCCCAGGGAGGGAGAGAGGGAGTGTGGGCCACAGTCCCCACAGGGAGCGAGAGAGGGAGTTTTGGCCTCAGTACATCCAGTGCAGGGAGGGAGGGTGTGTGGGCCTCAATACTGCCAGGGCAGGGAGGGAGCGAGGGAGTGTTTGCCTCAGTAGCCCCAGGGAAGAGAGTGAGCGAGTGTGGGCCTCAGTACTCCGAGAGAAGGAAGGGAGGGAATGAGATTGGGCCTTCGGTCCCCCAGCACAGGGAGGTATTGAGAGTGCGCCTCAGTACCCCCAGGGCACAGCGGGATGGTAGGCCTCTGGACGTCCAGAGCAGAGAAGGAGGCAATGTGGGCTTCAGTACCCTGAGGGTAAGGAAGGTGGGATTGTGGATCTCAGTACCCCCAGGGCAGGGAAGGTGGAATTGTGGGCCTCAGTTCCCTCAGGGCAGTGAGGTTGGGAGTGTGGGTCTCAGTTCCCTCAGGGCAAGGTGGGAGGAGTGTGGGCCTCACTACCACTAAGGAAGGGAGGGAGGGAGGGAGAGTGGGCCTCAGTACCACCAGGTAGGAATGGAGGGAGGGAGTGTGAGAATTGTTACCCCGAGGGCAGTGAGTGAGGTAGTATGGGCCTCAGTACCCACAGTTTGGGAGCGAGTGAGTGTGGGCCTCAATAGCTCCAGGGCAGGGACTGAGGGAGTGCCTTTGCAGGGAAGGAGGCACTGTGGGCCTCAGGACCGCCGAGCGCGAAGGGAGCGAGTGTGGGGCTCAGTACCCACAGGGCACGGAGAGAGAGTCGGACTCAGTCTCTCCAGGGCAGGTAGAGAGGGAATGTTGGCCCCAGTATGCCAAGGGCCTGGTAGGAGGGAGCATGGGCCACGGTGACCCCAGGGCAGGTAGGGTGGGCGCGTGGACCTCAGTCCTCAGAGGGCAGAGGCGGAGGAAGTGTGGGCGTCAGTACCCTCAAGGGCAGGGAGGGAGTGTGGGCCCCAGTACCTCTCGGGCATGGAGGGAGTGAAGAAGTACGGGCCTCAGTACCCCCAGGGAGGGAGAGAAGGAGAAGTGCCTCAGTCCCCCCAGGAAAAGCGACAGAGTGTGGACCTCAGTACATGCAGATAGGGAGGGAGTGCGGGCCTCAGTAGCCCCAGGGTGAGGAGGGAGGCAGGGAGGAAGTGTGGGCCTCAGTACCTCCAGGGCGGCGATGGAGGGAGGGAGGGAGTGTGGGCCTCAGTACCCCCAGTGCAGGGAGGGTGGGAGGGAGGGAGGGATTGTGGGCCTCAGTGTTCCCAGGACAGGGAGGGAGGGATTGTGGGCCTCAGTACCCACAGGGCAGGAATAGAGGATTTCTGGACGTTAGTTCTCCCAGGGAACGGTGGGAGGGTGTGTGAGTCTCGGTACTCCCAGTGCAAGGAGGGAGAGAGTGTGGGCCTCAGTGCCTCCAGGATAGGGTGGGAGAGAGGGAGTGTTGGCCACAGTACCCCCAGGGCAGGGAGGGAGTGTGGACCTCAGTACCTCTCGGGCATGGTGGGTGTGAGGAAGTACGGGCTTCAGTACCCCCAGGGAGGGAGAGAAGGAGTGTGCGCCTCAGTCCACCCAGGGAAGAGAGCAACGGAGTGTGGGCCTCAATACATGCAGATAGTGAGGGAGTGTGGGCCTCAGTAACCCCAGTGCAGGGAGAGAGCGAGTGAGGGAGGGACTGTGGACCTCAGTATCCCCAGAGAAGGAAGGGAGGGTTTCTGGACCTCACTACACCCAGGGCACGGCGGGAGTGTGTGTGAGTCTCAGTACTCGCAGGGCAAGGAGGGAGAGAGTGTGGGCCTCAGTACCCCAAGGACAGGGAGGGAGGGAGGGAGTATTTGCCACATTACCCCCAGAGCAGGTAGGGAGGGTGTGTGGACCTCAGTTCCCCCAAAGCGGGAGGGAGGTTATGTCGGACTCTGTACCCCAACGGCAGGGAGGGAGAGTGGGCCTCAGTACCCTAGGGCAGGTAGGGAGGAGGTGTGGGCCTCAGTACCGCCAGACAGCATGGAAATGTGAGCATTAGTACCCCAGGGCAGAGACGGATAGGGTGTGGATCTCAGTACCCCCATGACAGGGAGGGAGTTGTGTGGGCCTCGGTACCCCCAGGACGGGGAGGAAGGCAGAGAGTATGTGCCTCATTACCCCCAGATAAGGGAGGGAACGAATGTGGGCCTCAGTACCCCCACGGCAGTGAGGGAGGCAGTGTGGGCCTCAGTACTTTGTGGGCAGGAAAGGAGGGAGTGCGGCGGGCCTCAGTACCCCAGGGTAGCGAGGGACGAGAGTGGGCCTCAGTACCCGCAGGGTAAGAAGAGAGGGAATATGCGCCTCAGAACCATCAGGACAGCGAAGGATAGAGTGTGGGCCTCAGTACCCCCAAGGCAGGGAGGGAGGGATTGTGTGCCTCAGTACCCCCAGGAAAGGGAGGGAGTGAGTGTGTGCCTCAGTACCCGCAGGGTAAGGAGGGAGGGAATGTGGGCCTCAGCATCCCTGTGCAGATAGGGAGGGAGTGTGGGCCTCAGTACCCACAGATAGGGATGGAGTTTGGGCCTCAGGACCCCGAAGACATTGAGGGATGGAGTGAGTGTGGGCTTCAGTGCCTCCCAGGCAGGGAGAGTGTGTGGGCTCCCGTAGCTCCTGGGCAGGGAGAGAATGAGTAAGTGTGGGCCACAGCACCCCCAGGGCACGGAAGGACTCAGTGTTAGCCTCAGGACCCGCAGGGCAGGGAGGGAGGGTGTGTGGGTCTCAGTACACTAAGGGTGGGGACAGAGGGAGTTTGTGCCTCAGTACCACAATGCCAGGGATGGAGTGAGTGTGAGCCTCAGTACCACAAGGCCAGGAAGAGAGGGAGTGTGTGGCTCAGGACCCAGGGCAGTGAGGGAGTGTGTGCCTTAGTATCCCCAGGGTGCGGAGGGAGCGAGCTTGGGCCTCAGTAACCCCAGGGCAGAGAATGAGGCAGTGTGGGCCTCAATAAACCAAGGATAGGGAGGAAGGGAGTGAGATTGGGCCTCCGGACCCCGAGGGCAGGGAGGGAGGAAGTGTGGGCCTCAGTAGCCCCAGGGCAGGGAGGGAGGCAGAGAGGGAGTTTGCGCCTCAGTACCTCCAGTGCAGGGAGGGAGGGAGTGTGTGCCTCAGTACCCCCAGGGCAGGGAGGGTGGGAGGGAGGGAAAGATTGTGGGCCTCAGTGTTCCCAGGGCAGGGAGGGAGGGACTGTGGGCCCCAGTACCTTCGGGCATGGAGGGAGTGAGGAAGTACGGGCCTCAGTACCCCCAGTGAGGGAGAGAAGGTGTGTGGGCCTCAATACATGCAGAATAGGTGGGAGTGTGGGCCTCAGTACCAGCAGGGCAGGGAGGCAGGGTTTCTGGACCTCAGTACCCCCAGGGCACGGCGGGAGGGTGTATGAGTCTCAGTACTCCCAGGGCAAGGAGGGAGAGAGTGTAGGCCTCAGTGCCCACAGGACAGGGAGGGAAGGAGGGAGTCTTGGCCACAGTACCCCCAGAGCAGGTATGGAGGGTGTGTGGACCTCAGTTCCCCCAAAGCGGGAGGGAGGGTGTCTGGGCTTCTGTAACAAGGGCAGAGAGCGAGAGTGGGCCTCAGTACACTTGGGCAGGTAGGGAAGAAGTGTGGCCTAAGTATAGCCAGAGCAGAGAGGCAGTGAGTGTGGGCCTCAGTACCTCCATGACAGGGAGGGAGGTGTGTGGGCCTCGGTACCCCCAGGGCGGGGAGGGAGGGAGGCAGAGAGTGTGGGCCTCATTACCCCCTGGGAACGGAGGGAACGAGTGTGGGCCTCAGTATCCCCATGGCAGTGAGGGAGGGAGTGTGGGTCTCAGTACTCCGTGGGCAGGAAAGGAGGGAGTGAGGCGGGCCTCCGTACCCCAGGGTAGCGAGGGAGGAGCGTGAGCCTCTGTACCCGCAGGGCAAGGAGGGTGGGAGTATGCCCCTCAGATCACAGGGCAGCTAAAGGATGTAGTTTGGGCCTCAGTACCTCCAAGGCAGGGAGGGAGGGTGTGTGGGCCTCAGTACACTGAGGGTAAGGAGGGAGGGAGTGTGGGCCTCAGCACCTCCTGTGCAGATAGGGATGGAGTGTGGGCCTCAGTACCCTCCGATAGGGATGGAAATTGGGCCTCAGGACCCCGAAGAAAGCGAGGGATGGATTGAGTGTAGGCTTCAGTACCTCCCGGGCAGGGCGGGTGTGTGGGATTCATTAGCTCCAGGGCAGGGAGAGAATGAGTACATGTGGGCCACAGCACCCCCAGGGCATGGAGGGGGGAGTGTGGGCCTCAGTACCAACAGGACAGGGAGGGACGGAGTGTCGGCCTCAGTACAGCAAAGGTGGGGAGGGAGGGAGCTTGCGCCTCAGTACCACAAGGCCATTGAAGGAGTGTGTGTGGGCCTCAGTACGACAAGGCCAGGAAGGGAGGGAGTGTGTGCCTCAGGACCCCAGGGCAGGTTGGGATGGAGTATGGACCTCTGTACCCCAGGGCAGGGAGTGTGTTTGTGCCTCAGTATCCCCAGGGAGGGAGAGAAGGAGTGTGGGCCTCAGTCCCCCCAGGGAGCGAGAGAAGGAGTTTGGGCCTCAGTACATCCAGTGCAGGGAGGGAGGGAGTGTGGGCGTCAGTACTGCCAGGGCAGGGAGTGAGCGAGGGAGTCTTTGCCTCAGTAGCCCCAGGGAAGAGAGTGAGCGAGTGTGGGCCTCAGTATTCCGAGGGTAGGAAGGGAGGGAATGAGATTGGGCCTTCGGTCCCCCAGCACAGGGAGGGAGGGAGTGTGGTCCTCAGTACATCCAGGGCAGAGAAGGAGCGAGTTTGGGCCTCAGTACCCCGAGGAAATGTAGGGAGGTATTGAGTGTGCGCCTCAGTACTCCCAGGGCACAGCGGGATGGTAGGCCTCTGCACGCCCAGGAGAGAGAGGGATGGTGTGTGGGCTTCAGTACCCTCAAGGCAAGGAAGGTGGGATTGTGGGTCTCAGTACCTCCAGGGCAGGGAAGTTGGGATTGTGGGCCTCAGTTCCCTCAGGGCAGTGAGGTTGGGAGTGTGGGACTCAGTTCCCTCAGGGCAAGGTGGGAGGAGTGTGGGCCTTACTACCACTAAGTAAGGGAGGGAGGCAGCGAGAGTGGGCCTCAGTACCACAAGGTTAGGAATGGAAGGAGGGAGTTTGAGCATTGTTACCCGGAGGGCAGTGAGTGAGGTTGTGTGGGCCTCAGTACCAACAGTTTAGGGAGCGAGTATGTGTGGGCCTCATTACCTCCAGGGCAGGGAGTGAGGGAGTGCCTTGGCAGGAAAGGAGGCAGTGTGGGCCTCTGGAATGCCGAGCGCGAAGGGAGAAAGTGTGGTTCTCAGTACCAACAGGGCAGGGAGAGAGAGTAGGACTCAGTGACTCCAGGGCAGGTTGAGAGGGAATGTGGGCCCCAGTATCCCGAGGGCAGAGTAGGAGGAAGCGTGGGCCACAGTAACCCCAGGGCAGGTAGGGTGGGCACGTGGACCTCAGTCCCCCGAGGGCAGAGGCGGAAGGTGTGTGGGCATCTGTACCACCAGGGCAGGGAGGGAGTGGGGGCTCCAGTACCTCTCGGGCATGGAGGGAGTGAGGAAGTACAGGCCTCAGTACACCCAGGGAGGGAGAGAAGGAGTGTGGGCCTCAGTCCCCACATGGAAGAAAGCAACGGAATGTGGGCCTCAGTACATGCCGATAGGTAGGGAGTGTGGGCCTCAGTAGCCCAAGGGCAGAGAGGGAGGCAGGGAGGTAGTGTGGGTCTCAGAATCTCCAGGGCAGGGAGGGAGGGAGGGTGGGAGTGTGGACCTCAGTACCCCCAGGGCAGGAAGGGTGGGAGGGAGGGAGAGATTGTGGGCCTCTGTGTGCCCAGGGCAGGGAGGGATGGATCGTGGGCCTCAGTACCCCCAGGGCAGGAAGGGAGGGTTTTTGGACCTCAGTACCCCCAGGGCACGGCGGGAGGTTGTGTTAGTCTCAGCACTCCCAGGTCAAGGAGGGAGAGAGTGTAGGCCTCAGTACCACCAGGACAGGGAGGGAGGGAGGTAGTGTTGGCCACGGTACCCCCAGGGCAGGGAGGGTGGGAGGGAGGGAGAGATTGTGGGCCGCAGTGTTCCCAGGGCAGGGAGTGAGGGATTGTGGGCCTCAGTACCCCCAGGGCAGGAAGGGAGGGTTTTTGGACCTCAGTACCCCCAGGGTACGGGGGGAGTTTGTGTGAGTCTCAGTACTCCCAGGGCAAGGAGGGAGAGAGTGTGGGCCTCAGTACCCCCAGGGCAGCGAAGGATGGAGTGTGGGCCTCAGTACCCCCAAGGCAGGGAGGGAGGGAGTGTGTGCCTCAGTACCTCCAGGGCAGGGAGGGAGTGAGTGTGGGCCTCAGTACCTGCAGGGTAAGGAGGGAGGGAGTATGTGCCTCAGATCCCCCAGGGCAGCGAAGGATGGAGTGTGGGCCTCTTACCCCCAAGGCAGGGAGGGAGGGAGTGTGTGCCTCAGTAACCCCAGGGCAGGGAGGGAGTGAGTGTGGGCCTCAGTAAACCAAGGATAGGGAGGAAGGGAGTGAGAGTGAGCCTCAGGAACCCGAGGGCAGGGAGGGAGGAAGTGTGGGCATCAGTAGCCCCAGGGCAGGGAGGGAGGCAGGGAGGGAGTGTGGGCCTCAGTACCTCCAGGGCAGGAAGGGAGGGAGTGTGGGCCTCAGTACCACAAGGTTTGGAATGGAGGGAGGGAGTTTGAGCATTGTTACCCGGAGGGCAGTGAGTGAGGTTGTGTGGGCCTCAGTACCCACAGTTTAGGGAGCGAGTGTGTGTGGGCCTCAATACCTCCAGCGCAGGGAGTGAGGGAGGGAGGGATTGCGGGCCTCAGTGTTCCCAGGGCAGGGAGGGAGGGACTGTGGGTCCCAGTACCTTCGGGCATGGTTGGAGTGAGGAAGTACGGGCCTCAGTACCCCCAGGCAGGGAGAGAAGGAGTGTGGGCCTCAGTCATCCCAGGGAAGAGAGCGACGGAGTATGCGCCTCAATACATGCAGATAGGGAGGGAGTGTGTGCCCCAGTAAAAGCAGGGCAGTGAGGGAGGGTTTCTGGACCTCAGTACCCCCAGGGCACGGCGGGAGGGTGTGTGAGTCTCAGTACTCCCAGGGAAATGAGGGAGAGAGTGTGGGTCTCTGTACCCACAGGACAGGGAGAGAGGGAGGGAGTGTTGGCCTCAGTACCCCCAGAGCAGGTAGGGAGGGTGTGTGGACCTCAGTTCCCCCAAAGCGGGAGGGAGGGTGTCTGGGCTTCTGTACGCTAAGGGCAGCGAGCGTGAGAGGGCCTCAGTACGCTTGGGCAGGTAGGGAGGAAGTGTGGCCTCAGTACACCCAGGGCAGAGTGGCAGGGAGTGTGGGCCTCAGTACCCCCATGATATGGAGGGAGGTGTGTGGGCCTCGGTACCCCCAGTGCGGGGAGGGAGGGAGGCAGAGTGTGTGTGCCTCATTACCCCCTGGGAATGGAGGGAACGTGAGTGGGCCTCAGTACCCACATGTCAGTGAGGGAGGGAATGTGGGCCTCAGTACTCCGTGGGCAAGAAAGGCTGGAGTGAGGCGGGCCTCCGTACCCCAGGATAGCGAGGGAGGAGAGTGGGCCTCTGTACCCGCAGGGTATGGAGGGAGGGAGTATGCCCCTCAGATCCCCAAGGGCAGCGAAGGATGTAGTGTTGGCCTCAGTACCTCCAAGGCAGGGAGGGAGGGCGTGTGTGCCTCAGTACCCCCAGGGTAAGGAAGGAGGGAGTGTGGGCCTCAACACCTCCTGTGCAGATAGGGAGGGAATGTGGGCATCCGTATCCCCAGATAGGGATGGATCTTGGGCCTCAGGAACCCGAAGACAGTGAGGGATGGAGTGAGTGTTGGCTTTAGTACCTCCCGGGCAGCGAGGGTGTATGGGATTCAGTAGCTCCAATGCAGGGAGAGAATGAGTACATGTTGGCCACAGCATCCCCAGGGAATGGAGGGGGGAGTGTGGGCCAAAGTACCGACAGGGCAGGGAGGGAGTGAGTGTGCGACTCAGTAAACCAAGGATAGGGAGCAAGGGAGTGAGAGTGAGCCTCAGGACCCCGAGTGCAGGGAGGGAGGAAGTGTGTGCCTCAGTAGCCCCAGCGCAGGGAGGGAGGCAGGGAGGGAGTGTGGACCTCAGTACCTACAGGGCAGGGAGTGAGGGAGTGTGGGCCTCAGTACCCCCAGGGCAGGGAGGGATTGTGGGCCTCAGTGTTCCGAGGGAAGGGAGGGAGGGACTGTGGGCCCCAGTACCTTCGGGCATGGAGGAAATGAGGAAGTACGGGCCTCAGTAACCCCAGGGAGGGAGAGAAGGAGTGTGGGCCTCAGTCCCCCCGGGGAAGATAGCGACGGAGTGTGGGCCTGAATACATGCAGATAGGGAGGGAGTGTGGGCCTCAATAACAGTAGGGCAGTGAGGGAGGGTTTCTGGACCTCAGTACCCCCAGGGCACGGCGGGAGGGTGTGTGAAACTCAGTACTCCCAGGGCAAGGAGGAAGAGAGTGTGGACCTCTGTACCAACAGGACAGGGAGAGAGGGAGGGAGTGTTGGCCACAGTACCCCCAGAGCAGGTAGGGAGGGTGTGTGGACCTCAGTTCCCCAAAGCGGGAGGGAGGGTGTGTGGGCTTCTGTATCCCAAGGACAGGGAGCGAGAGAGGGCCTCAGTATCGTTGGGAAGGTAGGGAGGAAGTTTGGCCTCAGTACACCCAGGGCAGAGTGGCAGGGAGTGTGGGCCTCAGTACCCCCATGACAGGGAGGGAGGTGTGTGGGCCTCGGTACCTCCAGGGCGGGGAGGGAGGGAGGCAGAGAGTTTGGGCCTCATTACACCTTGGGAACGGAGGGAAGGAGTGTGGGCCTCAGTACCCACACGGCAGTGATGGAGGGAGTGTGAGACTCAGTACTCCGTGGGCGAAAAGTAGGGAGTGAGGCGGCCCTCCGTACCCCAGGATAGCGAGGGAGGAGAGTGGGCCTCTGTACCCGCAGGGTAAGGAGGGCGGGAGTATGCCCCTCAGAATCCCAAGGGCAGCGAAGGATGTAGTGTGGGCTCAGTACCTCCAAGGCAGGGAGGGAGGGAGTGTGTGCCTCAGTACCTCCAGGGTAAGGAGGGAGGGAGTGTGGGCCTCAACACCTCCTGTGCAGATAGGGAGGGAGTGTGGGCCTCCGTACCCCCAGATAGGGATGGAGTTTGGGCCTCAGGACCCAGAAGTCAGTGAGGGATGGAGTGAGTGTGGGCTTCACCACCTCCCGGGCAGGGAGGGTGTGTGGGATTCAGTAGCTCCAGTGCAGGGAGAGATTGAGTAAGTGTGGGCCACAGCACCCCCAGGGCATGTAGCTGGGAGTGTGGGCCGCAGTACAACAAGCGTGGGGAGGGAGGGAGCTTGCGCCTCAGTACCACAAGGCCACGGAGGGAGTGAGTGTGGGACTCAGTATCCCCAGGGCACAGCGGGATGGTAGGCCTCTTATCGCCCAGGGCAGAGAGGGAGGGGCTGTGGGCTTCAGTACCATCAGGGCAAGGAAGGTGGGATTGTTGGTCTCAGTACCCCCAGGGCAGGGAAAGTGGGAATTTGGGCCTCAGTTCCCTCAGGGCAGTGAGGTTGGGAGTGTGGGTCTCAGTTCCCTCAGGGCAAGGTGGGAGGAGTGTGGGCCTCACTACCACTAAGGAAGGGAGGGAGGGAGGGAGAGTGGGCCTCAATACCACCAGGTAGGAATGGAGGGAGGGAGTGTTAGCATTGTTACAACGAGGGCAATGAGTGAGGTAGTGTGGGCCTCAGTACCCCCAGTTTACGGATCGAGTGAGTGTGGGCCTCAATACCTCCAGGGCAGGGAGTGAGGGAGTGCCTTTGCAGGGAAGGAGGCAGTGTGGGCCTCAGGACCGCCGTGCGCGAAGGGAGCGAGTGTGGGCTCAGTACCCACAGGGAACGGAGAGAGAGTAGGACTCAGTGACTCCAGGGCAGGTCGAGAGGGAATGTGGGCCCCAGTATCCCGAGGGCAGGGTAGGAGGGTGGATGGGCCACAGTGACCCCAGGGCAGGTAGGGTGAGCGCGTGGACCTCAGTCCCCAGAGGGCAGAGGCGGAGGGATTGTGGGCGTCAGTACCACAAGGGCAGGGAGGGAGTGTGGGCTCAGTACCCGGAGAGAGGTATGGAGTGTTGGCCTCAGTACCCCCAGGGCAGGGAGGGAGTTTGGGCTCCAGTACCTCTCGGGCATGTAGGGAGTGAGGAAGTACGGGCCTCAGTACACCCAGAGAGGGATAAAAGGAGTGTGGGCCTCAGTCCCCCCAGGGAAGAGAGCGACGGTGTGTGGGCCTCAGTACATGCAGATAGGGAGGGAGTGTGGGCCTCAGTAGCCCCAGGGCAGGGAGGGAGGCAGGGAGTGAGTGTGGGCCTCAAAACCTCCAAGGCAGGGAGGGAGGGAGGGAGTGATTGTCGGCCTCAGTACCTACAGGCCAGAAAGGTAGGGTTTCTGGACCTCAGTACCACCAGGGCTCGGCGGGAAGGTGTGTGATTTTCAGTACTTGCAGGGCAAGGAGGGAGAGTGTGTGGGCCTCAGTATCCCCAGGACAGGGAGGGAGGGAGGGAGTGTTGGCCACAGTACCCCCAGAGCAGGTAGGGAGGGTATGTGGACCTCAGTTCCCCCAAAGTGGGAGGGAGGGTATGTGGGCCTCTGTAAGCCAAGGGCAGGGAACGAGAGTGGGCCTCAGTACCCTTGGGCAGGTAGGGAGGATGTGTGGCCTCATTACACCCAGGGCAGAGAGGCAGGGTGTGTGGGCCTCAGTACCCCCAGACAGGGAGGGAATGTGAGCCTTAGTACCCCAGGGCAGAGACGGATGGGGTGTGGACCTCAGTACCCCCATGATAGGGAGGTAGGTGTGAGGGCCTCGGAACCTCCAGGGCGGGGAGGGAGGGAGGCAGAGAGTATGGGCCTCATTAAGCCCTGGGAACATAGGGAACGAGAGTGGGCCTCAGTACCCCCACGGCAGTGAGGGAGGGAGTGTGGACCTCAGTGCTCTGGGGCCAGGAAAGGAGTGAGTGAGGCGGGCCTCAGTACCCGCAGGGTAAGGAGGGAGGGAGTATGCGCCTCAGAACTCCCAGGGCAAGGAGGGAGAGAGTTTGGGCCTCAGTGCCCCCAGGACAGGGAGGGAGGGAGGGAGTGTTGGCCACAGTACCCCCAAAGCAGCTATGGAGGGTGTGTGGGCCTCTGTAACCCAGGGCAGGGTGGGAGTTTCGGCGACAGTATCCCCAGGGAGGGAGAGAGGGAGTGTGGGCCTCAGTCCCCTAGGGAGCGAGAGAGGGAGAATGGGCCTCAGTTCCCCCAGAGCAGAGGGGTCGGTGTTTGGGCCTAAGTACCTCCAGATAGTGAAGGAGTTTAGGCCTCAGTACCCCCAGGGCAGGGAGGGAGGGAATGTCGGCCTCAATACACACAGGGTGGGGAGCGAGGGAGTGTGCGCCTCAGTACCACAAGGCCAGGAAGGGAGGGAGTGTGTGCCTCAGGACCACAGGGCAATGAGGGAGTGTGGGCCTCAGTACCCCCAGTGTGGGCAGGGACGGAGTTTGGGCCTCAGTAACCCCAGGGCAGAAAATGAGGGAGTGTGGGCCTCAGTTACCCAAGGATGGGGAGGCAGAAGTGAGAGTGGGCCTCAGGACCCAGAAGGCAGGGAGGGAGGGAGTGTTGGCCTCAGCACACCAGTGCAGGAAGGCAGGGAGAGTGGGCCTCAGGAACCCCAGAGCAGGTAGGGAGGGAATGTGGACATCTGTACCCCCAGGGTAGGAAGGGAGTTTGGGCCTCTGTACCCGCAGGAGGTGAGGATGGTGGGCCTCAGTATACCCACGGTAGGGAGGGAGGGCGTGTGGGTCTCAGTTTCCACATTGTAGGAAGGAACAGCATGTGCGCCTCAGTACCCCCACGGTAGGGAGGGAGGGATTGTGCACCTCAGTATCCCAGAGCGTGGAGGGAGGGAGTTTGGGCCTCAGTATCTCCAGTGCAGGGAGCGAGGGTGTGTGGGCCTCAGTACTGCCAGGGCAGGGAGGGAGCAAGCGAGTGTTTGCCGCAGTAACCCCAGGAAAGGGAGGTAATGATAGTGGGCCTCGCGTCCCCCAGCACAGGGAGGAAGGGAGTGTGGACCTCAGTACCACCAGGGCAGAGAGGGAGGGAATTTGGGCCTCATTGCCCCGAGGAAAGGTAGGGAGGTAGAGAGTGTCTGCCTCAGTACCGCCAGGGCACAGCGTGATGGTGGGCCTCTGCACCCCCAGGGCAGAGAGGGTGGGAGTGTCGTCTTCAGTACCCTCAGGGCAAGCAAGGCGGGATTGTGCATCTCAGTACCCCCAGGGCAGGGATGGTGGAATAGTTGGCCTCAGTTCCCTCAAGTCAGTGATGGGGGAGTGTGGGCCAGTTCCCTCTGGGCAGTGAGGGTGGGAGTTTGGGTCTCAGGACCCCCACGCAAGGTGGGAGGAGTGTGGGCCTCAGTACCTCTAAGGCAGGGAGGAAGGGAGGGAGAGTAGGCCTCAGTACAACCAGGGCAATGATGGAGGGAGGGTGTGTGAGCCTCGTTACTCCGAAGACAGTGAGTGAGGTAGTGTGGGCCTCAGTACCCCTAGTTTAGGGATCGAGTGAGTGTGGGCCTCAATACCTCCAGGGCAGGGAGTGAGGGAGTGCCTTGGCAGGGAGTGATGCAGTGTGGGCGTCAGGTCCGCCGAGCGGGCAGGGTGGGAGTGTGGAGCTCAGTACCCCCAGAACAGGGAGAGAGAGTGGGACTCAGTATCCCGAGGGCCGGGTCGGAGAGAGCGTGGGCCACACTGACCAAAGGGCAAGTTGGGTGGGCGCTTGGAACTCAGTACCCCGAGGGCAGGGGCGGAAGGAGTGTGGGACTCAGTACCGCCAGGGCAGGGAGGACGGGAGTCTGGGCCTCAGTAAGCGGAGAGAGGTAGGGAGTGTAGGCGTCAGTACTCCCAGGGCAGGGAGGGAGTTTGGGCCCCAGGACCTCTCGGGCATGGAGGGAGTGAGGACGTATAGGCATCATTACCCCCAGGGAGGGAGAGAAAGAGTGTGGGCCTCAGTGCCCCCAGGGCAGGGAGGGAGTGTGGGCCTCAGTACCGCCAGGGCAGGGAGGGAGGGAGGGAGGGAGTGTGAGCCTTAGTGTTCCCAGGGCAGGGAGGGAGGGATTGTGGGACTCAGTACACCCAGGGCAGGGAGCGAGGGATTTTGGACCTCAGTACCCCAGTGCACGGCGGGAGTGTGTGTGAGTCTCAGTACTCCCAGGGCAAGGAGGGAGTGAGTTTGGGCCTCAATACCCCAGGGCAGGGAGGGAGCGAGGGAATGTTTGCCTCAGTACCCCCAGAGCAGGGTGTGAGCGAGTGTCGGCCTCAGTACCACAAGGATAGGAAGGGAGGGATTGGGATTGGGCCTCAGGACCCCCAACGCTGGGAAGGAGGGAGTGCGGGCCTCAGGTTCCCCAGGGCAGGAAAGGAGGGAGTTTGGGACTCAGTACCCCAGGGCGGGGAAGAAATGAGCAAGTGTGGGCCCCAGTACTCCCAGGGAGGGAGAGAGTGAGTGTGGGGCTCAATATCCCCCAGATAGGGAGGGCGTGAGTGTTGGCGTCACTACCGCAATTGCAGGGAGTGAGTGTGGGCCTCAGGATCCTCAGGGCAGGGTGGGTAGGAGTATGGGCCTCAGTACACCCAGCAAGTGAGTGAGGGAGTGTGGGTCTTCGTACCCCCAAAACAGGGAGGGAGGGAGGGTGTGTGAGTCCCAAGACCCCAGGGCAGGGAGGAAGGAACTGTAGGCCTCTGTACTATCAGGGCAGGGAAGATGGGACTGTGGGCCTCAGTACCCCCAGGGCAGGGAAGGTGGGATTGAGGGACTCATGCGCCCAGGGCAGGGAGGGAAGGAGGGAATGTGAGTCTCAGTACCCCAGTGCAAGGTGTGAGAAATGTGGGCCTCAGTACCACCAAGGCAAGGAGAGAAGGAGGGTGAGTGGGCCTCAGTACCATCAGTGCAGGAATGGAGGGAGAGAGTGTGAGCCTCATTACTCCAAGGGCAGGATGGCAGGGAGGCAAGTATGAGCTTCATTACCCCGAGGGCGGGAGGGAGCGAATGTAGGCCTCAGTACTCCCAGGGCAGGGAAGGAGGGTGTGTGGTCCTCAGGTCCCCCAGAGCAGAAAAGGCGGGAGTGTGGGCTTCAGTAACCCAGGGCAGGGAAGGAGTGAGCAAGTGCGGGCCTAAGTACACCCAGGGACGGAGAGAAGGAGTGTGGGCTTCATTAGCACCCAGATAGGGAGGGAGTGTGGGCCTTGGTATCCCCATGGCAGGGAGAGACAGTGGGACTCAGTAACCCCAGTGCAGGGAGGGAAGAGTGTGGGCCTCAGTACCTCCAGGGCAGGGAGGGAGTGAGGTCCTCAGAACCTACAGGGCAGGAGGGAGAGAGTGTGGACCTCAGCTCTCCCAGCTCAGGGAGCGAGGGAGATTGGGCCTCAGTAGCCCCAGGAGAGGGATGTAGGGAGATCGGGCCTCAGTACCTCGAGGGCATGGATGGAGGGAGAGTGGGCCTTTGTATCGCCAGGGCAGCAATGGAGGGAGGTAGTATTGTCCACAGTACCACCAGGCCAGGGATGGAGGGAGGGTGTGCGGCCCTCATTACCACAATGCCAGTGAGGGAGTGAGTGTGAGCTTCATTACTCCCAGGGCAGTGTGTGAGGAAGTGAGGCCATCAGTACCCCCAGTTCAATGTGCGAGGAAGTGTGGGCCTCAATATCCCCAAAGAGTGAGAGAGAGGGAGTTAGAGTGGACCTCAGGACCCCGAGGGCGGGAGGAAGGGAGTGTGGGCCTCAGTAACCAAGGGAGGGAGCGAGGGAGTGTGGCCCTCAGCACCCCAAGGTAGGGAGGGAGGGAGTGTTGGCCTCAGTACCCCAGGGATTGTGTGAGGAAGTGTGGGCCTCAGTACCCCCAGGGAGGGAGAGAGGGAGTGTGGTCCTCAGTACCCCGATGATAGGGAGGGAGGAAGTGAGATTGGGCCTCAGGATCCACAGGGCAGGGAAGAAGGGAGTGTGGGCCTCAGTACTTCCAGGACAGGGAAGGAGTGAGCGCCTCAGTACCTCCAAGGAGGGAGGTAGTCTGGCCTCCGTACTCCCAGGGCACGGACGGAGGTAGTGAGTGTGGGCCTCAGTATCTCCAGCACAGGGAGGGAGGAGTGTGGGCCTCAGTACCTCCAGGGCAAGGAGAGATGGAGTGTGGACCTCAGTAACCCCAGAGCGGGAGGGAGGGTGTACGGGCCTCAGTACCTCCAGTGCAGTGAGGGAAGGTGTGTGGGCCTGTGTGTCCCCAGGGCAGGGAGGGAGGGAGTGTGGCACTCTGGACCCCCAGAGCATCGAAGGAGGGAGAGTGGGCCTCAATACTCCCAGGGCAGGGAGGGAGGGAGTTTGAGCCTCAGTATCCCGAGGGCAGGGAGGGAGAGTCAGTGGGCCTTTATATCCACGGGGCAGGGAGGGAGGGAGTGTGTCCCTCAGAATCCACAGGGCATCTAAGGAGGGAGTGTGGACCTCAGTACCCCCAGGTCAGGGAGGGAATGTGGGCCTCAATACCCGCTGGGAAGGGAGGGATGCAGGGAGTGTGGGCCTCAGTACACCCAGCACAGGGAGAGAGGGATTAGAGTGGGCCTCAGGACCCTTTGAGCAGGGAGGGAGGGAGCGTGGATCTCAGTACACACAGGGCAGGGAGGGCGGAGGCATGGGCCTCAATGCCCACAGGACAGGTAGGGTGTGATTGTATGCCTCAGTACTCCCAGGGCAGGCAGGGAGGGAGTGTGGGCCTCAGTACCCCCAGGGCAGGGAGGGAGGGTGTGTGGGCCTGCTGAACCCCAGGGCAGGGAGGGTGTGTGGGCCTCATTACCCCGAGGGCAGGGAGGGAGAGAGTGTGGGCCTCAGTACCCCCAGGGCCGGGAGGGAGGGAGTGAATGTGGTCCTCAGGAACCCCAGGGAAGTGAGGAAGGAAGATTGGGCCTCAGTACCCCCAGGAAAGGAAGGGAGGGTGTGAGGTCATCAGTCACCCCACGCTTGGGAGGGAGGGAGGGACGGAGTGCGGGCCTCAGTACCCCAGGGTAAGGAGGGCGCGTGCGCCTCAGTACCCCCAGGGCAGGGAGAGAGATTGGGCTTCAGTACCCCTCGGCAGATAGGGAGGGAGTGTTGGCCTCTGCACCTACAGGGCAGGGAGGTAGGGAGTGTGGGCCTCAGGATCCCAGGGCAGGGAGGAAGAGAGCGCCTCAGTTCTCCGGGCAGGTAGTGGGTGAGTGTGTGCCTCAGTACCTCCAGTGCAGGGAGGTAGGGAGTGCAAGCCTCAGTCCACCCAGGACATGGAGGGAGGGAATGTGTGCCTCTGTCCCTCTAGGGCTGGGAGGGAATGAGGGCCTCAGTATCTCCAGGGAGGGAGGATGGGAGTGTAGGCCTCAGTAACTCCAGGGCAGTGAGGGCGTGTGGGCCTCAGGTCCCCCGGGGAAGGGATCGAGGGAGGGAGTGTGGTCCTCTTTAACCTGACGGCAGGGAGCGAGGGAGTATGGGCCTCAGTATTCCCTGGGCTTGGAGGGAGGGAGGGTGTGTGGGCCTCAGGAACCCCATGGTAGTGAGGGAGGAAGATTGGTCCTCAGTACCCCCAGGACAGGAAGGGAGGGAGTGAGGGTATCAGTCACCCCACGCTTGGGAGGGAGGGAGGGAGGGAGTGCGGGCATCAGTACCCCAGGGGAGGGAGGGAGCGTGCGCATCTGTACCCCCAGGGCAGGGAGAGAGATTGGGCCTCAGTACCCCTTGACAGGTAGGGAGGGAGTGTTGGCCTCTGTACCTCCAGGGCAGGGAGGTAGGGAGTGTGGGCCTCAGGATCCCAGGCCAGGGAGCAAGAGAGGGCCTCAGTTCTCCTGGGCAGGTAGTGGGTGAGTGTGTGCCTCAGTACCTCCAGTTCAGGGAGGTAGAGAGTGCGAGCCTTAGTACACCCAGGACATGGAGGGAGGGAATGTGTGCCCCTTACCTCCAGGGCTGGGAGTGAATGAGGGCCTCAGTATCTACAGGAAGGGAGGATGGGAGTGTAGGCCTCAGTAACTCCAGGGCAGTGAGGAAGTGTGGGCCTCAGGTCGCCCGGGAAAGGGATCGAGGGAGGGTGTGTGGTCCTCTGTACCCTGAGGGCAGAGAGCGAGGGAGTATGGGCCTCAGTATCCCCAGAGCTTGGAGGGAGGGAGGGTGTGTGGGCCTCAGTACACGCAGGGCAGTTAGGGTGTGTGGGCCCCAGTACACGCAGGGCAGGGAATAAGGGATTGTGGGCCTTAGTACCCAAAAGGCACGGAGGGATGGAGGGAAGGAGCGAGTGTGGGCCTCAGTCTCTCCAGGGCAGAGAGGGAGGGACTTTGATCCTCAGTGCCACCAGGGCCAGAAGAGAGGGACTGTTGGCCTCAGGTCCCCCAGGGCTGTGAGTGAGGGATGGCGTGTGGACCTCAGTACTGCCAGGGCAATGAGTGAGCGATTGTGGGCCTCAGTACCACTAGCACACGCAGGGAGGGAGGCATTGTGGGCCTCAGTACCCCCATGGCCAGGAGGCAGGGTGTGTGAGCCTCAGTACTAGCTGAACATTGAGGGAATGAGGGAGTGTGGTGCTCAGTACCCTCAGGTTCGGGCCTTAATACAGTTAGGGCAGGGAAGGAGGGAGTGGTCGTCTCAGTACCCCAAGGGCAGGGAGGAAGGTGGTGAGAGTGGGCCTCAGGAATCCCAGGGCAAGGACGGAGAGAGTGTGGGCCTCAGTACATCCAGGGCATGAAGAGAGTGAGGACCTCAGTACCTCCATGGAGTAAGGGAGGGATTATGGGCCTCAGTACCTCCACGGCAGTGAGGGAGTGTAGGCCTTCGTAATCCCCACGGCAGGGAGGGAGGGACTGTGGGCCTCAGTACCCCTAGAGCAGAGAGGAAGGGAGTATGGGCCTCAGTACACCCTGATAGAGATGGAGTGTGGGCCTCAGTTCCCCAGGGAGTGAGCGAGGTCGTGAATGTGGGCCTCAGTACCACAAGGCCATGGAGGGAGGGAGGATGGTCCTCCGTACCCCAGGGAGGGAGTGTGGGCCTCAGTACCCGCAGAGCAGTGAGGCAAGGAGTGAGGGCGCGAGTACAGGCCTCAGTACCTCCAGGGTCGGGAGGGAGAGAGTGAGTGCGGGCCTCACTACTCCCAGTGAAGGAGAGAGGGAGTGTTTGCCTTAGTACCCCCAGGGTAGGGAGGGAGGGAGTGTGCACCTCAGTTTTCCAAGGGAGGGAGGGAGGAAGTGTGGGCCTCAGTACCACCAGGGTACGGAGTGTTGGGAGTGTGGACCTCAGTACGCCCAGGACAGGGAGAGAGAATGGGACTCAGTAACCCCTGGGCAGGTAGGGAGGGAGTTTGGGCCTCAGTACGCCTAGGGCAGGGAGGGATTGTGGGTCTCATTACCCCCAGGGCAGGGATGAGGGAGTTTGGGCCTCAGTACCCTCAAATCAGAGTGTGAGGGAATTTGGACCTCAGTACCTCCAAGGAGGAAGGATGGGAGTCTGGGCCTCCATACCCCCAGGGCAGGTAGGGAGTTTTGGTCTCATTACGACGAGGACAGGAGGGAGGGAGGCAGTGGGTGGCTCAGTACCCAAGGGCATTGAGGGAGGGTGTGTGGGCCTCAGTGCCACAAGGCCAGGGAGGGCCTGTGTGCCTCTGAATCCCAGGGCAGGGAGGGAGGGAGTGTGCGCCTCCGTACCTCCAAGACAAGGAGGGAGGGAGTGTGGGCCTCAGTTTCCCAGTGCAGGGAGGGATGGCGTTTGGGCCTCAGTACACCTCGGGCAGAGCAGGGAGGGCGGGAGTGTGGTCCTAAGTACCTCCAGGCAGGGAGGGTGGGAGTGTGCGCCTCAGTACCCCCAGGGCTGGGAGGGAGGGAGTGTGGACCTCAGTACCTCCAGGTCAGGGAGTAAGTGAGTGATTGTTTGCCTCAGTACCCCCAGGGAAGAGAGTGAACGAGTGTGGGCCTCAATCCCCCGAGGAAAGGGAGGGAGGAAATGAGAGTGGGCATCAGGACCCCCAGGGCAGGGAATAAGTGAGTGTGGCCCTCAGTACCTTCAAGGAGGGAGTGAGGGAGTCTGAGCCTCAGTACCTCCAGGGCACAGAGAGTGGAGTGTGGGTCTCCGTACCCCAAGTGCAGGGATGGAGTTGAGGCCTCAGTACCTCCAGAGAGGGAGGGAGGGTGGGAGTGTGGGCCTCAGTAACGCCAGGGCAGCGAGAGAAAGTTGGCCTCAGTACCGCTGCGCAGGGAGGGAGGGCGTGTTGTCCTCAGTATCCCCAGTGCAGGTAGGGATGGAGTGTGGGCCTCAGAATCCTCAGAGCAGGGAGAGAGAGTGGGCCTCAGTAGCCCCTGTGCAAGTATGGAGGGCCTCATTAACTCCAGGGCAGGGAGGGAGGGAGTGTGAGCCTCAGTACCTCCAGCGCAGAGAGGCATTGTGGGCCTCAGTAGCCCCAGGGCAGGGAGTGATGGAGTGTGGGCCTCAGTACCACAAGGCCAAGGAGGGAGGGAGTGTGAGCCTCATTACCCACTGGGCTGTGATTATGGTTGTCTGGGCCTCAATACACTGAGGGCAGAGAGGGTGGGTAGGCGTGTGGGCATAAGTACCCCCACATCAGGGAGTGTGTGCCTCCGTTCCCCATTGCGGGCAGGCAGGGAGTGTGGGCCTCAGTACCCGCATAGCAGGGTGTGTGGGCCTCTATACCCCCATGGCAGGGAGGCAGGAAGTGTGGACCTCAATAGCCCCAGGACAGGGAGAGAGGGAGTGAGGGATGTGTTTGCCTCAGTACCCACTGGGCAGGGATAGAGGGAATGTGGGCGTCAGTACCTCCAGGGCAGGGAGGGTGGGAGTGAGGTATGTGTTTGCCTCTGTACGCCTAGGGCAGGGATGGAGGGAGTGTGGGCCTCAGTATCCCCAGGGCAGGGAGAGAAAGTTGGCCTCAGTACCGCTGCGCAGGGAGGGAGGGCGTGTTGTCCTCAGTATCCCCAGTGCAGGTAGGGATGGAGTGTGGGCCTCAGAATCCTCAGAGCAGGGAGAGAGAGTGGGCCTCAGTAGCCCCTGTGCAAGTATGGAGGGCCTCATTAACTCCAGGGCAGGGAGGGAGGGAGTGTGGGCCTCAGTACCTCCAGCGCAGAGAGGCATTGTGGGCCTCAGTAGCCCCAGGGCAGGGAGTGATGGAGTGTGGGCCTCAGTACCACAAGGCCAAGGAGGAAGGGAGTGTGAGCCTCATTACCCACTGGGCTGTGATTATGGTTGTCTGGGCCTCAATACACTGAGGGCAGAGAGGGTGGGTAGGCGTGTGGGCATAAGTACCCCCACATCAGGGAGTGTGCGCCTCCGTTCCCCATTGAGGGCAGGCAGGGACTGTGGGCCTCAGTACCCCCATAGCACGGTGTGTGGGCCTCGATACCCCCATGACAGGGAGGCAGGAAGTGTGGACCTCAATAGCCCCAGGGCAGGGAGAGAGGGAGTGAGGGATTTGTTTGCCTCAGTACCCACTGGGCAGGAATAGAGGGAATGTGGGCCTCAGTACCTCCAGGGCAGGGAGGGTGGGAGTGAGGTATGTTTTTGCCTCTGTACGCCTAGGGCAGGGATGGAGAGAGTGTGGGCCTCAGTACCCCCAGGGCAGGGAGGCAGCGAGTGACGGCCTCAGTAGCCCCATAGCAGGGAGTATGGGCCTCAGTACCCCCACGGCATGGAGGCAGGGAGTGTGGGCCTCAGTACCCCCAAGGCAGGAAGGGAGAGATTGAGGGATGTGTTTGCCTCTTTATGCCCAGGGCAGGTATGGAGGGAGTGTGGGCCTCAGTACCCCCAGGGCAGGGAGCCAGAGAATGTGGGCCTCAGTACCCCAAAAGCCGTGTGTGTGGGCCTAAGTACCCCCATGGCAGGCAGCCAGGGAGTGTGGGCCTCAGTACCCCCATAGCAGGGTGTGTGGGCCTCAGTACCCCCATGGCAGGGAGGCAGGGAGTGTGGGCCTCAACACCCCCAGGGCAGGGAGAGAAGGAGTGATGGATTTGCTTGCCTCAGTACCCTCTGGGCAGGGAGGATGGTAGTGAGGAATGTGTTTGCCTCAGTACCCTCATTGCAGGGAGGCAGTGAGTGTGGGCCTTAGTACCCCCAGGGCAGGGAGGGAGAGAGTGAGGGATGTGTTTGCCTCAGTAACCTCAGGGCAGGGATGGAGGGTGTGTGGGCCTCAGTACCTCCAGGACAGGGAGGAAGGTAGTGAGGAATGTGTTTGCCTCCATACGCCCAGGGCAGGGATGGAGGGAAAGTGGGCCTCAGTATCCCCAGGGCAGGGAGAGAGAGTGGGCCTCAGTACACCCTGTGCAGGTAGGGAGTGAGTGTAGGCCTCAGTACCTCCAGGGCAGGATGGGAGGGAGTGAGGAATGTGTTTGTATCTGTACGCCCAAAGCAGGGAGGGAGAGATAGTGGGCCTCAGTACAGCCTGTGCAGATAGGGTGGGCGTGTGTGTCTCATTCCCTCCAGGGCAGGGATGGAGGGAGTGTGGGCGTCGGTCCCTCCAGGCAGAGTGGGAGTGTGGGCCTCAATACCTCCAGGGCAGGGTGGGAGTGTAAAGTGTGAACTTCAGTACCCCCAGAGAGGGAGAGCCTCAGTACCAGGAGGGAGGGAGTCTGAACCTCAGTATCCCCTTGCCAGTGAGGGAGGGAGTGAGGGCATCGCTACGCCGAGGACAGGGGGGAGTGAGTGAGAGTGGCACTCAGGACCCTCAGGGCAGGGAGGGAGGGAGTGTGGGCCTCAGTTCCTCCAGGTTAGGGAGGGTGGGTGTGTTGGCCTCAGTTCTTCCTGTGTAGGGAGGATGGGAGTGTGGGCCTCTGTACATGCAGGGCAGGGAGGGAGCGAGGGAGTGCAGGACTCAGTACACCCTGGGCAAGGAGGAAGGGAGGGAGTGCGTGTGGGCCTCAATAACCCCAGGTCAGAGTGTGAGGGAGTGTGGTCCTCAGTACCCGCAGGGCAGTGAGGGAGGGAGTGTGGGCCTCAGGACCCCCAGGGCATGGAGGGAGGGAGTGTAGGCCTCAGGTCCACCAGGGCATGGAGGGCGGGAGTTTGAGCCTCAGTACCCCACGACAGGGAGGGAGGGTGTGTGGACGTCAGTACCTCCAGGGCAGGGAGGGAGTGAGTATGTGTGGGCCTCAGTAACCCCACGGCAGTGAGGCAGGGTGTATGGGCCTCAGGACACACCGGGCAGGAAGGTAGGGATCATGGACCTCAGTACCTCCAGGGCAGGGTTGGAGGGAGTGTGAGGCTCAGTATCCTAAGGACAGGGACGGAGGGAGTGTGGGTCAGTACATCCAGGACAGTGAACGAGGGTGGGACTGTGGGCCTCAGTACCCGAGGGTGGGGTGGGATAGGGAGTTTGGACCTCAGTACGCGAGGGCAGGGAGGGAGGGAGGTAATGTGGGCCTCAGTAACTCCATTGCAGGGAAGGAGGGAGTTTGGTCCTCAGTACATCAGGGGTAGGGAGGGCGTGTGAGCTTCAGTACTTCCAGGGCAAGGAGGGAGGGTGTGTTATCCTCAGTATCCCCATGGTATGGAGGGAGTGAATGTGAGCCTCAGTACCCCGAGGGCTGGTAGCGAGGGAGTATGTGCCTCCATACCCCCAGGGCTGGGAGGGAGGGTGATTGGGCCTCAGCACCTCCAGTGATGGGAGGGAGCGTGTGGGGCCTCAGTACCCCAGCGCAGGGAGGAAGGAGCGAGTGTGGGCCTCAGTAAGAGCGGGGGATCGAGTGTGGGCCTCAGTACCCTCAGTGCAGAGACGGAAGGATTGTGGGCCTCAGTTCCACGAGGACAGGGAAGGAGGGAGTGTGGGCCCCAATACCACGAGGAGGGAGGGAGTGTGGGCCTCAGTACACCAGGGCAGGGAGGAAGGAGGGAGTTTGGGCCTCAGTACGCAGAGGGGGAGATCGAGTATGGGACTCAGTGCCCAAAGGACAGGGACGGAGGGATTGTGGGCTTCAGTTCCACCAGGACAGGGAGGGAGGGAGTGTGGGCCTCAGTACCCCCAGGGCGGTAGGGAGTGAGTGGGTGTGGGCCTCAGTACCTTCAGGGCAGCGAGGGAGGGAGTGTGTGCCTCAGAACCAGGAGGGAGGGAGTATGAACCTCAGTAAACCCTTGCCAGTGAGGGAGGGAGTGAGGGCATCGGTACCCCAAGGACAGGGAGGGAGTGAGTGAGAGTGGCACTCAGGACCCTCAGGACAGGGAGGGAGTGAGGGCCACAGCATCTCCAGGGAGGAAGCGAGGGAGGGAATGTGTGCCTCCGTAGACCCAGGGCAGGGAGGTAGGGAGGGTGTGTGGGCCTCAGTACTCTCAGGGCAGGGAGGGAGGGCGAATGGGCCTCAGTTCCTCCACGTTAGGGAAGGTGGGTGTGTGGGCCTCAGTTCTTCCTGGGTAGGGAGGCTGGGAGTGTGGGCCTCAGTACATGCAGGGCAGGGAGGGAGCATGGGCCTCAGTACACCAGGGCAGGCATGGAGGGAGTGTGGGCCTCAGTACACCCAGGGCAAGGAGAGAGGAAGGGAGTGCGTGTGGGCCTCAGTAACCCCAGGTCAGCGTGTGAGGGAGTGTGGGCCTCAGTACCCGCAGGACAGTGAGGGAGGGAGTGTGGACATCAGTACCTCCAGACCAGGGAGAGAGTGAGGATGTGTGGGCCTCAGTCACCCCACGGCAGTGAGGCAGGGTGTATGGGCCTCAGGACCCACCGGGCGGGGAGGTAGGGATCATGGACCTCAGTACTCCCAGGGCAGGTTTGGAGGGAATGTGAGGCTCGTTACCCCCAGGACAAGGAGGGAGGGAGTGTGGGCCTCAGAACCTCCAGGGCAGTGAGCAAGTGTGGGACTGTGGGCCTCAGTACCCGAAGGTAGGGAGGGGGAGGGAGTTTGGACCTCAGTACTTGAGGACAGGGAGGGAGGGAGGGAATGTGGGCCTCAGTACCCCATTGCAGGGTGGGAGGGAGTTTGGTCCTCAGTACACCCAGGGAAGGGAGGGAGTGTGAGCCTCAGTAGCCCGAGAACAGGGAGGGAGGGAGTGAGAGTGGGCCACTGGACCACGAGGTCAGGGAGGGAGGGTGTGTCGGCCTCAGTACCTCCAGTGCAGGGAGGGAATGATTGTGGGACTCAGGACCCCGATGACAGGTAGAGTGAGGGAGTGTGGGCCTCAGTAGCCCAGAGCAGAGAGGCAGGGAGTGTGGGCCTCAGTTCCCCCAAGCAGAGAGGGAGGGAGTGTGGGCCACAGTAGCCCCAGGGTGGGGAGGGAGGGAGTGTGGGCCTCAGTACCTCCAGGGCTAGGAGAGAGGGTGTGTGGGCCTCATTATCCCACAGAATGGATGGAGGGAGTGTGAGCCTCAATACCACGAGGGCTGTTAGCGAGGGAGTATGTGCCTCCGCACCCCCAGGGCTGGGAGGGAGGGTGATTGGGCCTCAGCACCTCCAGTGATGGGATGGAGTGTGTGGGGCCTCAGTACCCCAGGGCAGGGAGGAAGGAGCGAGTGTAGGCCTCAGTAAGATGGGGGGATCGAGTGTGGGCCTCAGTACCCTCAGGGCAGAGATGGAAGAATTGTGGGCCTCAGTTCCACGTGGACAGGGAAGGAGGGAGTGTGGGCCCCAATACCACCAGGAGGGAGGGAGTGTGGGCCTCAGTACACCAGGGCAGGGAGGAAGGAGGGAGTGTGGGCCTCAGTACGCAGAGGGGGAGATCGAGTATGGGCCTCAGTACCCAAAGGACAGGGACAGAGGGATTGTGGGCCTCAGTTCCACGAGGACAGGGAGGGAGGGAGTGTGGGGCTCAGTACCCACAGGCCGGGATGGAGTGAGTGAGTGTGGGCCTCAGTACCTTCAGGGCAGAGAGGGAGGGAGTGTGTGCCTCAGTACCAGGAGGGAGAGAGTATGAACCTCAGTAACCCCTTGCCAGTGAGGGAGGGAGTGAGGGCATCGGTACCCCAAGGACAGGGAGGGAGTGAGTGAGAGTGGCACTCAGGACCCTCAGGTCAGGGAGGGAGTGAGGGCCACAGCACCTCCAGGGAGTGAGCGAGTGAGGGAATGTGTGCCTCCGTACACCCAGGGCAGGGAGGTAGGGAGGGTGTGTGGGCCTCAGTAACCTCAGGGCAGGGAGGGAGGGCGTGTGGGCCTCAGTTCCTCCACGTTAGGGAAGGTGGGTGTGTGGACCTCAGTTCTTCCTGGGTAGGGAGGCTGGGAGTGTGGACCTCAGTACATGCAGGGCAGGGAGGGAGCATGGGCCTCAGTACACCAGGGCAGGCATGGAGGGAGTGTGGGCCTCAGTACACCCAGGGCAAGGAGAGAGGGAGGGAGTGCGTGTGGGCCTCAGTAACCCCAGGTCAGCGTGTGAGGGAGTGTGGGCCTCAGTACCCGCAGGACAGTGAATGAGGGAGTGTGGACATCAGTACCTCCAGGCCAAGGAGAGAGTGAGGATGTGTGGGCCTCAGTCACCCCACGGCAGTGAGGCAGGGTGTATGGGCCTCAGGACCCACCGGGCGGGGAGGTAGGGATCATGGACCTCAGTACTCCCAGGGCAGGTTTGGAGGGAATGTGAGGCTCGTTACCCCCAGGACAAGGAGGGAGGGAGTGTGGGCCTCAGAACCTCCAGGGCAGTGAGCAAGTGTGGGACTGTGGGCCTCAGTACCCGAGGGTAGGGAGGGAGAGGGAGTTTGGACCTCAGTACTTGAGGGCAGGGAGGGAGGGAGGGAATGTGTGCCTCAGTACCCCCATTGCAGGGTGGGAGTGAGTTTGGTCCTCAGTACTCCCAGGGTAGGGAGGGAGTGTGAGCCTCAGTAGCCCGAGAACAGGGAGGGAGGGAGTGAGAGTGAGCCACTGGACCACGAGTGCAGGGAGCGAGGGTGTGTCGGCCTCAGTACCTCCAGTGCAGGGAGGGAATGATTGTGGGACTCAGGACACCGATGGCAGGTAGAGTGAGGGAGTGTGGGCCTCAGTAGCCAGAGCAGAGAGGCAGGGTGTGTGGGCCTCAGTTCCCCCAAGCAGAGAGGGAGGGAGTGTGGGCCACAGTAGCCCCAGGGTGGGGAGGGAGGGAGTGTGGGCCTCAGTACCTCCAGGGCAAGGAGGGAGGGTGTGTGGGCCTCATTATCCCACAGAATGGATGGAGGGAGTGTGAGCCTCAATACCACGAGGGATGTTAGCGAGGGTGTATGTGCCTACATATCCACAGGGCTATGAGGGAGGGAGATTGGGCCTCAGCACCTCCAGTGATGAGAGGTTGGGAGTGGGGCCTCAGTACCCCAGGTAAGGGAGGAAGGAGGGAGTGTGAGCCTCAGTACACAGAGGGGGGGATCGAGTGTGGGCCTCAGTACCGGAAGGGCAGAGACGGAGGGATTGTGGGCCTCAGTTCCACGAGGACAGGGAGGGAGGGAGTGTGGGCCCCAATACCACAAGGAGGGAGGGACTGCGGGCCTCACTTCCCCTGGGCAGGGAGCAAGGAGGGAATGTGGGCTTCAGTACTCAGAGAGGGAGATCGAGTATGGGCCTCAGTACCCGAAGGACAAGACGGAGTGATTGTGGGCCTCACTTCCACGAGGACAGGGAGGGAGGGAGTGTGGGCCTTAGTACCCCCAGGGCAGGGTGGGAGTGAGTGACTGTGGGCCTCAGTACCTTCAAGGCAGCGAGGGAGGGAGTGTGTACCTCAGTACCAGGAGGGAGGGAGTCTGAACCTCAGTAACCCCTTGCCAGTGAGGGAGGGAGTGCGGGCATCGGTACCCCGAGGACAGGGAGGGAGTGAGTGAGATTGGCACTCAGGACCCTCAGTGCAGGGTGGGAGTGAGGCCACAGTACCTCCAGGGAGGGAGCGAGGGAGTGAATGTGTGCCTCCGTACAGCCAGGGCAGGGAGGTAGGGAGGGTGTGTTGGCCTCAGTACCCTCAGGGCAGGGAGGGAGGGTGTGTGGGCCTCAGTTCCTCCAATTAGGGAGGGTGGGAATGTGGGCCTCAGTTCTTCCTGGGTAGGGAGGGTGGGAGAGTGGGCCTCTGTACATGCAGGGCAGGGAGTGAGCGTGGGCACCAGTACCCCAAGCCAGGCAGGGAGGGAGGGAGTGTGGGCCTCAGTACTCCCAGGGCAAGGAGAGAGGAATGGAGTGCGTGTAAGCCTCAGTAACTTCAGGGCAGAATGTGACGGGGTGTGGGTCTCAGAACCCCCAGATAGGGAAGGATTTTGGGCGTCAATACCCGCATGGCGGGGAGCGAGGGTGTGTGGGCCTCAGTACCCCGAGGATATGGAAACGAGGGAGTGTGGTCCTCAGTAAACCCAGGGTAGGGAGGGAGGGTGTGTGGGCCTCAGTACCTCCAGGGCAGGGAGGGAGGGGTTGCGGGCCTCACTAACTTTTGGGCAGTGAGCAAGGGAGGCATTGTGGGCCTCAGTACCCCCAGGGCAGGGAGGGAGTGAGTGAGTATGGGCCTCAGTACATTCAGGTCAGGGAGGGAGGGAGTGTGTGCCTCAGTACCACGAGGGAGGGAGTCTGAACCTCAGTATCCACTTGCCAGTGAGGGAGGGAGTGAGGGCATCGGTACCCCGAGGACAGGGAGGGAGTGAGTGAGAGTGGCACTCAGGACCCTCACGGCAGGGAGGGTTTGTGGGCCTCAGTACAGCCAGGGCAGGGAGGTAGTGAGTGAGTGTGGGCCCCAGTACATTCAGGGCAGGAAGGGAGGGAGTGTGTGTGAGCCTCAGTATCCTCAGGGCAGGGAGGGAGGGAGTGTGGGCCTCAGTTCCTCCAAGTTAGGGAGGATGGGTATGTGGGCCTCAGTTCTTCCTGGGTAGGGAGGGTGGGTGTGTGGGCCTCTGTACATGCAGGGCAGGGAGCGAGCGTGGGCACCAGTACCCCAGGGCAGGCAGGGAGGGAGGGAGTTTGTGCCTCAGTAGACCCAGGTCAAGGAGAGAGGGATGGAGTGCGTGTGAGCCTCAGTAACTTCAGGGCAGAATGTGACGGAGTGTGGGTCTCAGAACCCCCAGATAGGGAGAGAGTTTGGGCGTCAATACCCACATGGCAGGAAGCGAGGATGTGTGGGCCTCAGTACCCCGAGGATATGGAAACGAGGGAGTGTGGTCCTCAGTAAACCCAGGGCAGGGAGGGAGGGGGTGCGGGCATCACTAACTTTAGGGCAGTGAGCGAGGGAGGGATTGTGGACCTCAGTACCCCCAGGGCAGCGAGGGAGTGAGTGAGTGTGGGCCTCAGTACATTCAGGGCAGGGAGGGAGGGAGCGTTTGCCTCAGTACCAGCAGGGAGGGAGTCTAAACCTCAGTATCCCCTTGCCAGTGAGGGAGGGAGTGAGGGCATCGGTACCTGGAGGACAGGGAGGGAGTGAGTGAGAGTGGCACTCAGGACCATCAGGGCAGGAAGGTTTGTGGGCCTCAGTACCCCAAGGGCAGTGAGGTAGTGAGTGAGTGTGGGCCTCAGTACATTCAGGGCAGGGAGAGAGGGAGTGTGTGTGAGCCTCAGTACCCTCAGGGCAGGGAGGGAGGTAGTGTGGGTCTGAGTTCCTCCAGGTTAGGGAGGGTGGGTGTGTGAGCCTCAGTTCTTCCTGGGTAGGGAGGGTGGGAGTGTGGGCCTCTGTACATACAGGGCAGGGAGGAAGGGGTGGGCCTCAGTACCCGCAGGGCAGTGAGGGAGAGAGTGTGGGCCTCAGGACCACCAGGGCATGGAGGGAGGGACTTTGAGCCTCAGTACCCTCATGGCAAGGAGGGAGGGAGTGTGGGACTCAGTACCCCCATGGCAGGAGGGAGGGAGGGAGTTTGGGCCTCAGTACTCCCAGGGAAAGAAGGGAGTGTGAGCCTCAGTAGCCCGAGAACAGGGAGGGAGAGACTGAGAGTGGGCCTCAGGAACACGAGGGCAGGGAGGGAGGGAATGTGGGGCTCAGTACTTCCAGTGCAAGGAGGGAATGAGTGTGGAACTCTGGACCCCGAGGGCAGGGAGCTAGGGAGTGTGCGCCTCAGTACCCCAGGGCAGAGAGGATGGGAGTGTGGGCCTGAGTACCCCCATGGCAGGGAGGGAAAGTATTTGATCCTCAGTACCCTCAAGCAGGGAGGTAGGGAGTGTGGTACTCAGTACCCCCATGGCAGGGAGGGAAAGTATTTGATCCTCAGTTCCCTCAAGCAGGGAGGGAGGGAGTGTGGGCCTCAGTACCCCCAGGGCAGAGATGGAGTGTGTGTTGTCCTCATTTCCCCCAGGGCGGGGAGTGTGGGAGTGTGGCCCTCAGTAACTCAAGGGTAAGGAGGGAGGGCATGTGGGCCTCAGTACCCGCAGGGCAAGGAAGGAGGGTGTGTGGGCATCAGTACCTCCACGGCAGGGAGGGAGTGAGGGAGTGTGGGCCTCAGTACGTCCAGGGCATGGTGGGAGGGAGTGTGGGCCTCAGAACCAGGAGGGGGGGTGTGTGAGCCTCACAGCCCCGTGGTAAGTGAGGGAGGGAGTGAGGGCATCGGTACCACGAAAACAGGGAGGGAGTGAGCGAGAGTGGCCCTCACAACCCAAAGGGCAGTTAGGGAGTGAGGTCCTCAGCACCTCCAGGGTGGGAGCGAGGGAGATATTGTGAGCCTACGTAGCCCCACGGCAGGGTGGTAGGGACGGAGTGTGGGCCTCAGTACCTCTAGGGCAGGGAAGGAGTGAGGATTTGTGGGCCTCAGTATGCCCACGGCAGTGAGGCAGGGAGCACGGTCCTCAGGACGCACTGGGCAGGGCAGTAGGGATCATGCACCTTAGTACCCCCAGGGCAGGGAGTTAGGGAGTGTGAGCCTCAGTACCTCCAGGGCAGCGTGGTAGTGAGTGAGTATGGGCCTCAGTACCAGGAGGGAGGGTTTGTGAGCCTCAGTACACCATGGCCAGTGAGGGAGGGAGTGAGGGCATTGGTACCCCGAGAAAAGGGAGGGAGTGAGTGAGAGTGTCCCTCAGAACCCTAAGGGCAGAGAGGGAATGAGGGCCTCAGCACCTCCAGGGAGGGAGCGAGGGACGGATTGTGGGCCACCGTACCCGCAGGGCACGGAGGTAGGGAGGATGTGTGGGACTCATTACCCTCCAGGGCAGGGAGGGAGGGAGTGTGGGCCTCAGGTCCTCCAGTTTAGGGAGGGTGGGAGTGTGGGCCTCAGTACCCTCAGGATAGGAGGGAGTGAGAGTGGGCCTCAGGACCACTATCGCAGGTAGGAAGGGTTTGTGGGATTGTGCGCCTCAGTAAACCCAGGGCAAGAAGAGTGGGATGGAAGGTGGGCCTCAGTACTCTCAAACCAGGGAGGGAGGGAGTGTGGGCCTCTGTATATGCAGGGCAGGGAGGGAGTGTGGGCCTCAGGATGGCCAGGGCAAGAAGAGTGCGAGGGAAGGTGGGCCTCAGTACCCTCAAACCAGGGAGGGAGGGAGTGTGGGCGTCTGCATATGCAGGGCAGGGAGGGAGTGTGGGCCTCAAGATGGCCAGCACCGGGAGGGAGGGGCGGGATTGTGGGCCTCAGTACGCCTAGAGCAGGGAGGGAGGGAGTGTGGGCCTCTGTACATGCAGAGCAGTGAGGGAGTGCGATTCTCAATTCCCAGGACAGGGAGGGACAGAGGGAGTGTGGGTCTCAGTACACCCAGGGCAAGGAGGGAGGGAGGGAGTCCGTGTGGGCCTCAGTAACCCCAGGTTAGAGTGTGAGGGAGTGTGGGCCTCAGTACCCGCAGGGCAGGGAGGGAGGGAATGTGGGCCACAGTACCCCTAGGGCAGTGAAGGAGGGAATGTGGGCCTCAGGACCCCCAGGGCAGGGAGGGAGGGAGTGTGGGCCTCAGTATCGCCAGAGCATAAAGGGAAGGAGTATGGGCCTCAGAACCCCCATGGCAGGAAGGGAGGGAGTGTATGCCTCAGTACCTCCAGGGCAGGGAGAGATTGAGGATGTGTGGGCCCCATTACCCCCATGGCACTGAGGCAGGGAGTATGGGCCTCAGGACCCACGGGACAGGGAGGGAGGGATCGTAGACTTCAGTACCCCCAGGGCAGGGAGGGAGCGAGTGTGGGCCTCAGTGCTCCCAGGGCTGGTAGGGAGTGAGTGTGCGCCTCAGTACCATGAACTTATGGATGCGAGGGAGTGTGGGCCACAGTCACGCCAGAGCAGAGTGAGAGGGGGTGTGGGCCTCAGTACCTCCAGGGCAGGGACTGAGGTAGGGACAGTCTGCCTCAGACCATGAGGGCTGGGAGGTAGTGAGGGAGTTTGGGCCTCAGTAACCGAGGGCAGGGAGGGATAGAGGAAGTGTGGACCTCAGTACTCCTATGGCAGGGAGGGAGGGAGTGTGGGTCTCAGTACCCGAGGGCAGGGAGGGAGGGATGGAATTTGGGACTCAGTACTCCCAGGGTAGGGAGGAAGTTTGAGCCTCAGTCGCGCGAGAACAGGGAGGGATAGAGTGAAAGTGGGCATCGGGACCACGAGGGCAGGGAGGGAGCGCATGTGTGCCTCAGTAGCCTGAGAACAGGGAGGGAGGGAGTGAGAGTGGACCTCAGGACCACGAGGGAAGGAGTTAGGGAGTGTGGACCTCAGTACCTGCAGTGCAAGGACGGAACGAATGTCCGCCTCCTGACACCGAGGGCAGAGAGAGAGGGAGTTTGCGCCTCAGTACCCCAGGGCAGAGAAGCAGGGAGGTTGGGCCTCACGACCCCCAGGGCAGGGAGGGAATTAATGTGGGCCTCAGTTCCCCCAAGCAGGGAGGGAGGGAGTGTGGGCCTCAGTACCCCCAGGGCAGCGAGGGAGTGTGTGTTGGCCTCAGTAACCCCAGGGCGGTGAGGGAGTGCGTGTGAGCCTCAGTACCTCCAGGGTAGGGAGGGAATGAATGTGGGCCTCAGTTCCCCCAAGCAGGGAGGGAGGGAGTGTGTGCCTCAGTACCCCCAGGGCACGGAGTGAGTGTGTGTTGGCCTCAGTACCCCCAGGGCGGGGAGGGAGGGATTGTGGGCCTCAGTACCTCTAGTGCAATGAGGGAGGGTGTGTGGGCCTCAGTACCCGCAGGGCAAGGAGGGAGGGTTTGTGGGCCTCAGTACTCCCTCAGCAAGGAGGGCGGGAGTTTGGGCCTCAGTACCCGCAGTGCAGGGAGCGAGGGAGTGTGGGTCTCAGTACCCCGAGGATATGGAAATGAGAGAGTGTGGGCGTCAGTAACCCCAGGGCAGAGAGGGATGGGGTGTGGGTCTCAGTACCTCCAGGGCAGGGAGGGAGGGGGTGCGGGCCTCAGTACCTCAAGGACAGTGAGCGAGGGAGGGAGTGTGTGCCTCATGACCCGAAGGCAGGGAGGGAGCGAGGGAGTTTGGGCCTCAGTACCCGAGGGCAGGGAGGGTGGGAGGGATTTTGGACCTCAGTAGTCCCAGGGTAGGGAGGGAGTGTGAGCCTCAGTAGCCTGAGAACAGGGAGGGAGGGAGTGAGAGTGGGCCTCAGAACCACGAGGGCAGGGAGTTAGGGAGTGTTGGACCTCAGTACCTGCAGTGCAAGGAGGGAACGAGTGTGAGCCTCGTGACCCCGAAGGCAGGGAGAGAGGGAGTTTGGGCCTCAGTACCCCAGGGCAGAGAGGCAGGGAGTGTGGGACTCACTACCCCCAGGACAGGGAGGGAATTAAAGTGGGCCTCAGTTCCCCCAAGCAGGGAGGGAGGGTGTGTGGGCCTCAGTACCCCCAGGGCAGCGAGTGAGTGTGTGTTGGCCTCAGTAACCCCAGGGCGGGGAGGGAGGGCGTGTGGGCCTCAGTACCCCCAT